>NC_134788.1:24353864-24411364 GCF_046742065.1 Oratosquilla oratoria | reverse complement strand
ATCTAAAACTATCTACTTCCTCCAGTCTCTCTCCCTTAATACTCACTTCCAGTCTGCTGCCACTTTCTCCCCTTGTATATCTCATCACCTTACTTTTACCCATATTTATCTCCAACTTTCTTCTTTCACACACCTTCCCAAACTCTGCCACTAACTTCCTCAATCCCTCCTCTGATCCTGCCACAAGCGCAGTGTCATCAGCAAACAACTGGCTTATCCCCCACTTTTCTCCATTTTCTTTAATCATCTCCAATCCCTTACCCACTACCCTTGCATTCACCTCTCGCACCACCCCATCCATGTATAAATTGAACACCCAGGGCAACATAACATATTCCCCCACTCTCTCCCCTTAGAACATGTACATCATTAACTCTTCCTACTATACTCCTGGTTACCACTATATAGTCCATTAACGCTCTATCTACCACCCTTCTATCCACCACCCTCTCCCATGTGTACTTATGCTTGACTTTTTTTCTAAATACTGTATTTGCTATCGTCAACTTTCTTTCAAGACACATCTCCACCATCAACTCTCAACTACGATTTTTCCTAGAATTCCATACTTCCCAATCACTCCGTCTATTGGTTCATTTCCTACTAAAGCATTAAGGTCTTCCAATACAACAACATTGACATTTCTCACTAATCCCTCTATGCACTTATTTAAATCCATCCAAAGAGCCTCCCTTTCCTCTAATTTCTTCTCACTACCAGGCCCATATGCACTTACAATAACCCACGTCTCCCTTCCCAGCTTCACCTTCATCCACATTAACCTTGAAAAGAAACCTCCTTCCACTCCACTACACGCTTATCTATTTCTTCACTTACTAGTATAGCCACCCCTTCTCTCCCTCGTCCTCTCTTCACTCCTGAGAACCTCTCAACTACTAAGCTAAAATAGTTGTTTAAAATATCACACATTCCTTCATTTGAATATTCAAGTTGACCGTCAGCAGATAATAGTGGGCTAAAGTGATTCCTAGTAACCTTTCTATCTCTTATGTAACTATAGAATTCTCTATTGCTCACATGGAGTGCTGACAACCGGCAAATACTCTCCTCTAGCTATAACTCTGAGCCTGTGAAATAGAAACTATTCCATCCTAATGCAACACGGACAAAACATAGAATTATTCTCAGGGAGAGAGATCTGTATGAGGTTCCGACGACCGTTGCCGAACACTGCGGGGCTGCGGGGTTTCCACTTGGTCGAACTCGAGGCATCTATGGATTAATTGAGTGAACAGCATGCGAAGAGCGAGTATTCATCTCTGTGACATTAATCACGCAGACCACGAAACCGAGCCAGTGCAATGTAGTTCAGTTCGAAGCTTCAAGAATCATTTAGATAAACACCTAAGCAAGATGCTGTAATGACTATCATTTATTTTATATTATTTGTTTATTTGTTTTGTTATCATTTGTCTGTTAATTATTTGCTTGATTCTTATTTATTATTATACTATATGTAAATTTATTATTATTTACTATTTACCTGTTTGCTTATTATTTAACTATACCTATGCATTTATTCATGTATTTTATTTATCATTTACATTATTATAGCTTTTATTTATTCATTTTTTTATTTATCATTATTAGGATTTTTTCACATCCGACCAAAAGGTCTCCTGTCGGCATGCTCCGCCTTTGCATTTCTTTGTAAATCTAAATTTGTCAAATTTAAATACATTACTAAGAGTCCTGCCCTGTTGTCTTAATATGATGACCGTGTTTGCGTCACCCTTGTTAAAGCCTTTGATCTACTAGAAACACCTCTATTAAATCACCCCACACTGCGTCTTTCCAGAGAGTATAAGTTAAGGTGCCTAAGCCTCTCTTCGTAAGGTGAACTTCTGAGCCTATGTGTCATTTTGGTCATTCTCCCGTGTACCAATTCTAGTGAATTGATGTCCATTCTATAAGACAGAGACCAAAACTGTACCGCATAGTCAAGGATGGTTCTAACTAACGCTAGAGTATGATAATTACCTCTGCACTTTTATTCGTAACCGTCCTAGCAATGAAACCTAATGCTTTGTTAGCTTCATTCCTGGCGCTAATGCACTGTGTCCAAGATTTAAGGTCAGGACTCACTAGAACTCCCAAGTTTCTACCAAGTGTTTCGTTCCCCTTCCACCTTCTCCTTCCCTCCTCCTTTGCCGTTTCCTCCCTTCATCCACACCGCTATTTGTGTGTCCTCTCCCTTTTTCTTCTTCCTGTTTCCCTCCTCAATGTCCTTCCTCTCGCCCCACCTGCACGTGTTTACCTAAACAGACTGACCCAAGTGTCATAATGCTCGACTTTATCTTCCGAATACTTTGATCTTTCTCTTTGCTCCCTCGGATTCTCTCTGTTATTAATGTTGTCGATTTTTTATCATCGCCCTGAACGCGGCGATAACTCTATCTCTCGCTGTGTCTCTGTTCTCCCTTCCATTAAAGACAGGTCTAACTTTGTACGCATGCGTATGTGTGTGTGTGTGTGTGCGCGCGCGCGCGTTGTAACGTGTATTTTCACGAGGAAACTACAAACAGGAGGGAGCAGCGACTACATAACCCATTAAACTCCGATGACAAGATTCTTGTCATTTGGTCAAATAAAACAAAAAATCATAAAACACCAAAATGTTTGATCAAACACCAGAAAAAAAAAAAATATGACGTCAGTCCTCGCTTCGCTCGCGGACGTCGTATTTTTTTGTGGTGTTTGATCAAACATTTTGGTGTTTTATGATTTTTTGTTTTATTTGACCAAATGACAAGAATCTTGTCATCGGAGTTTAATGGGTTTAACGGGATTTTTTTTTTTTTTTTTTTTTTTTTTTTTTTTTTTTTTTTTACTTTGACAATGGAACCAATGGAAGACGCTTGTGATAACGACGCGGGCGCACAGAGGTGAGATAGTGGAGATGCCAAGGCACACACCTCCTGAGTTGTCGATAACCACGCCCTTGCAACGGTGACCTACAGGTGACCCTTTCCTCCCTAGTGCTCTTAACATGGGCTGACCTCAAAGCTGACCTGGCGTCTGTCATGATGCATACAGTCCGTGTTGAAGCCCTCCCCCAACCCCCATCCCCCCACATTCTCCCCATCAGTCACTCTCGCCATGCGATAACGCTTATCACCAATTGGGGTGTGTCTGATGACGTCACGGGATTGACAAACAGTAATCGCTGGATCACGGTTATTCTACTCTGATTGCATTTCATGTTATTCTCTCTTTTTTTAATTATCTATTTATTACTTATTCGTACATCTATTATTCACTTATTTGCATATTATCTATTTATTGCCTATATATTCAACTGATTCTTTTCATGAGAACGCACTGTAGACATTGCACTTATATAAATCCTCGGCAATTGTAATTGCTATTTCGAGCTATGTGTTCTTTTCATTATATGCACTTCATGTATAATGATTCAATGCCAAATAAATTATTATTATTATTATTATTATTATTATTATTATTATTTATTATTATTATTATTATTATTATTATTATTATTAATTATTATTATTATTATATCCTATCCACATTATTATTATTATTATCATTATTATTATTATTATTATTATTATTATTATTATTATTATTATTATTATTGTTATTGTTATTGTTATTGTTACTATTATTATTATTAATTATTATTAATCATTATTATTATTATTATTATTATTATTAATTATTATTATTATTAATTATTATTATTAATTATTATTATTATTAATCATTATTATTATTATTATTATTATTATTATTATTATTATTATTATTATTATTATTATTATTATTATTATTATCATTACTATTATTATTATCATTATTATTATCATCATCATCATCATCACTATTATCAATATTATCTTCACAAAATTACATCACTAGGATGTATTTTTCTTAAATTCTTCTGGATTTGGCTGACCACTAGGAAGTCTGTTTAAAGCACTTTTCCCTGCAGTCTGTAGAGCAATGAATGAAGTAATGTCAAATACCACACACCCAGTTGCGCAGGTTAAGAAAAATAGTTCCTCTTGAACTTTAGACCAAAGAAATGTTTATCATACAAAAAACAAGGGCAAACCACAAATCTTTCTCTCTCTCTCTTTTATATTCCCAATCTTCTTTTTTATGTTCACTTGTCTACTGTCCAATGCCGGTTTTAAGCCTGTTTGACCGATTTGATCAGATTGGGCCCGGTGCAGTCTTAACCACCCCCAAACAGACCTTGAGAAGAGAACAATTTCAAAGACTTCGTTTAAACTGGTTAGAAAATAATAGTAGTGTAGGCCTTATCAGCTGAGGGATTTGTCAGTGAGCCCGTGAAGTTATTGCACTTAATTGATCGTGTTATCTCTGTGAAATATTTTTAGGAAATACGTTTTCCATTAAACTACTGGCTATCGACCTCCTTTGTCTCCCAATCCAAAATGTTCATGTTTCGCATTCATTCGTCCAAGTAAGATAGATATTTACTTCGATGGTTGGGCCCGACTTTGAGATAGTCCCAGTGGGACTCGAACCAGGTACACTGGGTACCTGGCACAGCTCCCTGCACACCGCGCCATGGACCAACGGCCAAAGATATATTCCAGAACCGATGAAATATCACTTATTCAGACAACGTTAGCAATCTTATATAGAGATGGTTAGGATATTTTGGTCTTGTAAAAGATGAATATCATAAGAACATAAGAATGAAGGAGACTGCAAGAGACCATAAGGCCTACACTAGGCACCTCCGTATCCATCACCACCTGCCATCCCATTCCATAAACATGTCTAATCGTTTCTTAAAACAACTGATAGTTTCAGCGCTTACTACATGGTTACTAAGTTTATTCCATTCGTCGACCACCCTATTAGTAAACCAATTCTTGCCTATTTCCATCTTAAATCTAAATTTGTCCAGTTTATAACCATAACTGCGAGTCCTGCCTTGTTGTTTTAAAATGATGACCTTGTTTGCATCACCCTTGTAAAAGACTATGATCCACTTGAACACCTCTATTAGATCACCCCGCACTCTTCGTAAGGCAAATTTCCGAGTCCATGTATCATTTTGGTCATTCTTCTCTGTACTGATTCTAGTGAATTTATGTCCATTCTGTACGACGGAGACCAAAACTGTACCGCATAGTCAAGGATGGGTCTAACTATTGCTAGATAGAGTTTAATAATTACCTCTGCACTTCTATTCGTTACCGTCCTAGCAATGAAACCTAATGCTCTGTTAGCTTTATTCCTGGCGCTAATGCATTGTTTCCTGATTTTAAGGTCCGGACTCACCAGAACTCCCAAGTCTCTCTCGCATTCAGTTTTCTCTAAAAGCGTGTTATCTAAGCTGTATCTATTTTCGGGGTTGTGTAGCCCTACGTTTAACACGCTACACTTAGAGATATTGAAGTTCATTTGCCATTTCACTGACCATATGAACAATTTGTTAAGATCATCCTGCAAAATCTCTGCGTTGTCTCCTGACCTAATTAGGCGTCCTATTTTAGTGTCGTCCGCAAACTTACTAACGTCACTATTTATCCCGTCGTCTAAGTCGTTTATGTACATAATGAACAACAAGGGACCCAAAACCGAGCCCTCGGGGACCCCACTAGTAACATTGCCCCACCTAGATTTTACTCCATTTATGGTGACCCGCTGTTTTCTGTTACTAATCCAAGCTCTAATCCATTCTAACACTTTTCCTCCTATGCCATGCGCTTTGATTTTATTTAGTAGTCTCTGGTGTGGCACCTTGTCGAACGCTTTGCTAAAGTCAAAGTAAATATACTTTATTGTAAAAGGATAGAAGATTAGTCACACATGACTTACCCTTGGAGAAACCATGATGTGAATCACGAATTAAATTATGTCTTTCGATATGTTTTCTTAGTCTATTTACTATTACTGATTCAAGTATTTTTCCTATAACCGATGTCAAACTGATTGGCCTGTAGTTGCATTTAGACGATCTATCTCCCTTCTTAAAAACAGGAACAACATTTGCTTGTCTCCAAGCAGTAGGCACAAAACCAGTGTCTACTGATTTATTAAATATTTCAGTTAACTGGTCGCAGAT
The DNA here is from genome assembly GCF_046742065.1 of Oratosquilla oratoria. NCBI lineage: Eukaryota > Metazoa > Arthropoda > Malacostraca > Stomatopoda > Squillidae > Oratosquilla > Oratosquilla oratoria. The sequence goes on along the minus strand of NC_134788.1, from coordinate 24,405,273 downwards.
TTCAAATTTACACTCCTTTAGCATTCTCGGAAATATTTCGTCTGGACCCGGGGATTTTTTAGCTTTAAGTGTTTCAATCTGCTTGACTACTTCTACTTTACTAATGCTGATATTAGATAGACTACTTTCTTCATCCCCTCTGAAAATCGGATCGCAGTCAGGGTACTTTATCTAACCTCTCGTTAGTAAACACCGGTAGAAAATAATTGTTAAACTTCTCACTCATTTTCCCCCCGATTCTTTATTTTTTGTTCTATAGAGATGAAAGAAATCCTTTGGGTTGGATCTTACTTGACTAGCAACCTTAATTTCATAATTACGTTTCGTTGTACGTGTATTCTTTTTAACCAGCTTTGCCATTTCCTTATATCTTGATCTAAGGTGTGTTTCCCCGTTTTTTTATTTTTACGCAAAGTCCTCTTTTCATTCCGATCTCATGTTTCAATCTGTCCGTCATCCATTTGGGAGTATTACTATTCTTCCGTATTGACTTCAGGGGAATAAATGTATTTTGTGCATTAATTATTAAATCAGTTAGATTGCTATACAATTTATCCAAAATGGCTGACCTCTCTGTTGGGCCCTCGCCCCCAAGTGACCTGACCCAAGGTATGCATATTACCCTCCGTGACCCGACCCCTGGCCATGACCTGACCCCCGGTCACGCACCGAGACTTGACAATGTCCGAAACGTCCGCAACATCCGCTTGACATTTCACATTCAATTTCAAATAGGTTTTCATAGTTTGCTCTCCTAAAGTCTGTACTTTTTAATTCTTCCCAAATAATATTAAATCTTATTTCTTGATGATCGCTAGAGCCTAGACTATCTCCCACTTTTACGTTACTCATTAGGTGCTCATTATTAGTTAAAATTAAGTCCAGAGTACTTTCTCCCCTCGTAGAATCGGTAATCACTTGTTTTAGGAAATTATCCTGAATCACATCTAGGAATTTCTTTGTTTCCTGATCCCCTATTAAAGTTTCCCAGTCAATGTTTCTATAATTAAAATCTCCCATGATCACAACGTTTTTGTACTGGGACGCTCTGTCAATTTCATGAATCAATGGATCAGTCTGCTCAATGCTGAGGTTAGGAGGTCTATACAAGACACCAATAATAACTTTCTTATTCTTGCCTATAATTTCTACGGATTCCGTACAGTCCTCTTCCTTAATCGCATTGTTGATAATACAGTTTATTGTATTTTTAACGAAAAGTGCTACACCTCCCCCACTCCTGCCAACATTATCCTTGTGAAAAAAAACTTATATCCTTCTATTTCGATTTCCGGAAGGAAATGTTTATCAGCCATGTTGATCCAGGACTCAGTAATAGCTATAATATCGAAATTCTCTACGCATGCTTTACCTCGCAGCAAATCAATTTTGTTAATTATGCTTCTGCTATTTGTATAGTAAACTTTTAGTTTATCTTCCCTCCACCTGCTTTGGTGATTCTTTTCACAGTCCCTCTCTAAGTTGTTTCTATTGCCTAAACTATATTCCGATACTCCCCTCCCCCTATTCCCACGTAATCTACCCGAAAAAAAACCCTGTAGGATGCCTACTTCTCGCTCAAGGGATTCGGCAAGGAGCCGAAATCCTCTGGGCTACAAGTGCACCCCGTCCCTTGTATATAGATGATTCCTACCATAAAAGCTGTCCCAGTTGTCGACAAATGCCAATCCATTGGCCTTACAATGTTTTGCCAGCCTGCAATTCATTGCAATAGCCCTGGAATGCCACATGCCTCCAACTCTACGCCTCGGAAGGATTCCACATACAACAGGAACACCTCCCCTATTTCTAATCTTGTCTAGCGCATCCCGGAACCGCGCAAACAATTCCTCACTCCCTAACTTACTTGTATCATTGCCCCCGGCACTTAAGCAAACTACAGGGTCCTTTCCTTCCCCTACTAAACACTCTTCAATCCTATCTCTAACATCTCCTATGCCCGCGCCGGGGAAACACACCTGCGTCCTATGTTTCCTATCTTTATCGCAGAAAGCCCTGTCTAAGTACCTCACTTGACTGTTTCCTACACCAAAATCTTACCTGTGGGCAGGGATCCAACTTGTGCCCTCCCCTTCTTCTCTTGAATTTCATTTGTTTCTTCTTCCTGCAGATTCGCTAGTACTTGAAACGAGTTCTTGCAAACGAGTGGGGCTGGTGAGGACTTTTTCCTCTATTCCACATCTTATTTTTCGCCGTTTTCCATCCAAGCTCATAGCTAGTTTTGTCTTCCGTATTTTGGGCCTTCGAGCGGAGAACTCGATTCTCCTCTTTAAGGCACTTTACATCTTCCTCCAAGGCTTCAATTCTACTGATAGATTGTACCTCATCGGCGCTGAACACGGTAACACAACCACTCGCCATATCACTAATTGAAGCAGCTACCCGGTTGACCTGACCTGAGTCACGACTACTGCTCAACTGAGTCAGTTGAAGTTGATCTTTACCAGGCTAGGTCGCTGTGGGGGGGCTTTTATAGCTTACATCTTTACGAGCCAGTATACAATGTTATCCAGGTATGGGAGTGTGTGCTGCATCTTAGGGTTATTCATCCTGACAAAATGTCGGGGTTATTCATCTTTACAAGATCCGGGTATTCTTAGCAAGGCTACCTCTGTCATTGTTTCATAATTTTACAGTGGTTTGGTTTAGTATCAAATAGTATTAGATTACTGTTAGTATGTAATTGCACTGCCAGGACTTAAGCGAAAAATTAAATGCGTTTCACAGGGGCAGGGAAAGAAAATAGGCACTGAATTTTAATCTGTTATTATTAATGTTTCCGGCCCAATTTATGGAAGGTTTAGATTGTGTTAGTTTTTCTTTAAGGCAGACTATTTCCTGTTTTTGGGGCTATTTTTCCTCCCACATCCTACCTCCAACCTCCATTTGAATATCTAGAATATAACTTTGCTTACATAAACCTAGACTTCTCTAAAAATATTTCAGCAGTAGGTCTAACATCCGTATAGGATCTCTTAATTCATCATCCAGCTTTGCATATTGACGGAAAGATAATTTGATATTTGAGGATTTGGAAAAATAAAATATTATAACCAAAGTCATTTTCACTCAAACGAACTCTCAACGGTCGACGCTTGTGAAGCCCGGGGAAGCCCAGTGTGATAACCAGCGTTGCCGATTCGTAGAACTTTGTACCAAAATGGCGGCATGTGGCAACTGCGCGAGGAACATTTTTCTGCATATCAGCGGGCTGTTCAAAACATTTTAAAAAACCAAGCTGTTGTTTAAAAATCATATAACTAGTTATCAAATAATGAATGGTACATCAAAATATTACTTTTACTGGTAATTATATTCCTTATAAAATATTGTACCCCAGAAGATACGTTTTTCCGGTGTAGAAAAAAAAAATACGCTAAAGTTTCAGCTTTCTTTTTGCGATAATAATATAGAAATATATATATATATATATATATATATATTTTACTGAATATTTTATGGCATGAGGGACTTATATACATTCAAGAATATATTATATAAAAAGAACTATACCCGTTGCACTGAGATCTGGCCGTTAGGGCGGAGCACTGGGAGTTCCCCTGTGGTGCCACATATAATTATTCTATAATTTCATTTTATTTTATAATTCTATTTTATAGTTTTATAATGTTGCCTCATATGATTATATTATAATTTTTTGTCACACACCACCACTGAGGTAAAAATCAAAGCAATGTTTTCTATACAAAGGTTTCGTTTCTTTAAGTCTAGATATGGCATATATGCATGAGAGAGCGACGTTGCCGCTACATCTAATCTCTGGCCCCGCCCCCCTCATACTGCATTCAGAAAACATTGCATCCACATGCACGTTCTCGCCATGGATGCCCACATGTGGCAACACCGGAAAATCTCCTAGCCCCGCCTTATTGGCCAATTCTCCTTGCGCTGACTATAACCAACATTTTGTCAAAGTTTGACAAGTACTTGTCTTGCTATGAAACACCGTATTTTTTTTTTTTTTTTTTTTTTACTATATTCATAGCGACAGCAAGTGTTACGAATCCCCAAGATCTCTTACAAAAGCCAAAATAAATACAGTTCCCTTCTTCTTGAGCACCGGTACTGATCAGATAACAATTGAATTTGTGTATTTGTGAACTGTTGCAATTCAAGCCAAAATAATATAGTTTTACATAATAAATTGATAGAAAATGGCATGCGATTCATAGAAAATTAATGAATTAGCTAAGCCTAATGTATAATGAATTTGTGTTATTTCTTAGTTTATCATGGCTCCAAAGCGGAAATTGAGAGACGAATGAATAGAGTACAAATTAAGTAAGAATGCCGTCAAACGTTTTCCTTTACTGTAAAAATATAATCGGAGGCAAAGTGGTATTTAGTGTTGTGATATGGTCCGGACAAGCCAGGGAGATGAAACTCACGATAACACTCGGCTTTTAATTAAACTCCGATGACAAGATGTCTTGTCATTTGGTCAAATAAAACAAAAAATCATAAAACACCAAAATGTTTGATGATCAAACAGCACCAGAAAAATATGACGTCATCAGTCCTCCTCGAGGACTGATGACGTCATATTTTTCTGGTGCTGTTTGATCATCAAACATTTTGTTGTTTTATTATGATTTTTTGTTTTATTTGACCAAATGACAAGACATCTTGTCATCGGAGTTTAATGGGTTAATTAAACTCCGATGACAAGATGTCTTGTCATTTGGTCAAATAAAACAAAAAATCATAAAACACCAAAATGTTTGATCAAACACCAGAAAAAAAAATGACGTCTGTCCTCGCTTCCTGCGAGGACAGATGTCATATTTTTTTCTGGTGTTTGATCAAACATTTTGGTGTTTTATGATTTTTTGTTTTATTTGACCAAATGACAAGACATCTTGTCATCGGAGTTTAATGGGTTAATCAACTCTAAACCCGTAAAGGGAGAACCTAAGAGCGAAGGGGAACTTGAAGCTTGGAGAGGTGAGCTGCTTGGAGAGGAGTACCGCTTGGAGAGGAGGTCTGCTTGAAGATGTCGTGTCCTGGAGTGAACTCCTCGTCTCGGCTTGTGTGTGTGTGTGTGTGTGTGTGTATAATTCGGGAGTGAAGCTCCCACGGGCTTTTGATGTGAGCCCGTTTGGAGGATGATTTTACATATGAGTGTGTGTGGACCCAACCACACACACTCATACATTCACAAGATGTGCATACGTATATGAAATACGTATGCACATCTCGGTGAATGCACCCTTCCCAACGTGAACTGTATTCGATGTTAAGTGGATTGTAACGTATAGTGAATTGTACGAAAAAAAAGAGGGGGTGATTCAATGTATGAGAGGTCGTGGTTTGACCACGCCCACCCATACATTTACCGGATGTGCATGCCTATGTGAAATATGCATGCACATCTCGGTGAATTCACCCTTCCTAACATAAACGGAGTACAAGTGTAAATAATATAAAATAATTAAAGGGGGGGGGGCTGACACTCCACCAGCCGACGCAGTTCGTAATCACTAAGGTGGCGGCATAGGCGACGCACAAGACCCTCAGATGTTGTCGGAGGCCCTCTCCTCAGAAAAGCAGTTGCGGGGCAATGATTGAGGTAGTGGTCAAGGGTGGCTTCGGGGTGGCGATAATGTTGACATCTTCTCTCTTCGGTCGTGGGGTTGTTCTTGATTTGCCAGAAACAACGGTCCTCCAGCCGCAGACGGAAGAGCAGAGTTTCCACCTTTCTTGGTGTGGAGCGAGGAAGTACAAGGGGCTCGTAGTCTGTGACTGCCCTGTACCACCTCGCCCTTTCTGACACCTCTGCCTCCAGTCTGTGCTGAAGGAACCGTTGTACCTGGTTGAGAGCCCTGGTGCATAGGCGCAACTGATTTCTGCTGAGAGGGACGACAACATCGACTTCGGGTCTTTGGCGCGCCGCTTCTGCTGCGGCGTCGGCTAGCTCGTTACCTGGGACGCCCACATGGCTCGGCACCCAGTTGAGCGTAACACTCCAGCCTTGCTGATGTAGCTTTAGCAGGAGTGCTAGGATGGAGGTCAGTAGGTGTACATTGTCACTGGGCTGTGTCGATTCTAAGCTGCCTAGCAGAGACTGAGTCCGTGTGGATCACTACAGGACCAGTTCGTGATATCAGAGCATGCACTAACGCTCCTTGGACCGCTATGGCCTCAGCTTGGAGAATGGACGCATGATCAAATATTCTCCTGCCGAAGGTCAAACCATCCGTCACGAAGGCAACCCCTGCACTACGGGGCCTGTTGGGGTCTACGGAGCCATCCGTGTAATAGACCGCCATTAAAGGTTCCGACAGTGCGCGGATACCTTGTAGGGCCTGTGCTCGTACTCTTTCCTGATCACATAACTTCTTCTTACTGGGAAGCTGTGTGACAACGAAGGTTGCAGGTATCGACAGCCATGGTGGTGGGGACTTGAACTCTGGGTGTGGAGAGCCCCTACCCTTCTCAAGGAGAACGCTGGTGAGTCTGAAGGAGTCCAGGAACCCAGCCGCCTGAGATAGCCAGGTACCGGAGTGGATAAGATTATCCACCCGTCCCAGAGCTATCACAAGGCTCTGACTCAGCTCAGTTATCCTGGGGCTCTGGACTATCTTGGCAAGAAAGTCGACCTCCAGCCTTCTGACCCGTGATGTTAATGAAGGCAATGAAGTCTCCATCTGGAGGTTAACAATCTTGGCCCAAGGTTGAGCTCCTAGGATAATCCTTGCTGCGGCATTTTGACAAGGCTCCAGGTCTTCAAGCTTGGCAGTTGCCACAGGTATGAGAGCTGGGGCAGCGTAGTCCACCAAACTGCGGACTGCTTGCACATAGAATGTGCGAAGGACCTGATGCGTGGCACCAAGTGCCTTCCCCGTCATTGCTCTCATAACTGTGGTTCTTGCCTTCAGTCTCTCCTTGAGATAGGCTAATTCCTTCTGAAAGGTGAGCCTCCCATCAATCCAGACCTCCAGGTACTGAAACTGGTGAACACAGCCCAGCCTAAGGTCCTGGATGGTAAGGTGCTCCCCTTCTTTCCAGAGTCTAATGCCATGGCCTTCGATTTTGTAGGGGAGATCTTTAACCCTAACCTGCAACATTCTGTCGCTACAGTGCTTAAGCAGCGCTGGGCCCTGCTGAAGGACCTCCGTTTCCCAGTAATTATGAGTGCAATGTCATCTGCATAAGAGATAACCTTGCACCCATTGGGTAGAGGTAGTTCCAGAATGTTGGAGACGAGCACATTGAACAGAGTGGGGCTGAGGACCCCCCCCCCCCTGTGGAGTGCCATCCTCCAGCATTCTGGCCTCTGATATGTGACCCTGAAATCTTACTTTCGCAGACCGGTGACTGAGATAGTCAGCAATCCAAGAAAGCAGCTTGCCTTTTACGCCCTTGCGAGCAAGGGTGTCCAATATCACAAGTGGACTGGCCAGCTCGAACGCCTTTTCCAAGTCCAAAAAGACCACGATGGACGGTGTGCCACTGGCAGCATTGAGGAGTGTTGCTATACTGTTTGCTGTGCCAGTGCCCTTGCAGTAAGCATGTATATGCTCATGCATTGGGCCCAGTTTCCACAGCAGCCTGTTTAACACCATCCTCTCCGCTGTCTTCCCCATGCAGCTTGTCAGGCTGATGGGGCGATAAGCACTAGGTTCCTTTGGCTTTGGAATTGGCGTTATGATTGCCGTCTTCCAGGCTGTTGGTAGCTTGCCAGTCCTCCAAGACGCGTTTATCACCCTTAGAAGTGCCTCGTCACCCGCTGGCCCAAGATGGGTCAGCATGGAATAGGTGACGAGGTCCTCTCCAGGTGCCCTGTCTGAGCTGGTCTTGTGTGTGACCCGTAGCTCCTGAAGATTAAAGCTAGCGTCAGTATCATCCGACCGACCCATCATGTCCTCAACACTATGGTGCCTCTCTCCTTGAAGGTCCTGCAGTGTGTCTTGAACACACTGCGGGAGTGAGGTGCTGCTGGAGCGAGAGACAAACTCCTGCACCAGCCGCTGCGCCTCAGCATCAGGGGCATGATGAGTGCGTCGCGGTTGAGTCCTGCCAGTAGCTTTACGGAGCTTGGACCACAGCTCTGCTAGGGAGGTGTGAGCGTTAAAGCCCTCACACCATTCAAGAAATTTAGCTCTTCTGGCATCTGCAGCTATGACGTGAGCGTCATGAACTGCAGCGCGCAAGTTGGCCAAATTGGTCCGAGTTCGGCGCCGTCGGAAAACACGCCTAAATATGTTCACCCGATGGTTGGCCTCTCTCACCTCGGGGGTATAATACCAACTGTTCTTATGTTCCCTGGGGGACTGGCGAGTCTTTGGGATGGCTCTGTTGGCAGCTACCTGAAGGGCTGCAGAAAAGTCAGCTTCTAACGTTTCCACGTCCTGTGGTGGAACGTAGGACGCTGCCCATTCTTCAACAGACCTCTCAGACACTGGCCAGTTTGCCAAAGCTGTCTTCCACCTGGGAATAGGTAATACAGCTGGTATGGGTGGTGTATCCCGTATGTGCACAGAGACACCGAAGTGATCGCTAGTGACAATAGGATGCACCTCCTAGGTTACCCTAGGGAGGAGAGTGCCCGTCGCCAAGGTCAGATCAAGTCGTCCACCTTGCACGTGCGTCGGATTTCCATTATTCAACAACGCAATGTCAGGGCATTCATCTAATACGTAATTTAAGTGGCGCCTAGCGACATTGGGCCCTTGGGGCGACATCAAAATATTATGATGGGCGTTGAAGTCCCCTCCTATGATGAGAAGCCTGTCCGCAGCAAGAGCACACACTTCTCCAAGGTCCAGTTCCGCTCTCTGGCCCCTGTATATGTTATAGATGGTGTACGCTTCATGGGCTCGATGGAGTCGAACCGCAAGAACTTCCACACCATCCTCACATGATACAGGGTCCACGATCTCACTGCAGGGGATGGATGATTTGACTAAGATCATGCACCCTCTAGCAGTGAGTGAGCGAGGGAGGGAATCGCACCTCGTCGGTCACCAATGTCTCCTGGAGAAGTATATCGTTATCATGCTCTTGCGCAAGTGCAAGGAGATACGAGCTTTTGCTGCGGAACCCGTTTATGTTCCACTGTAGTAACCTTAACTGACTATTGAACAGGGCGACTTTCTTCCCTGTCGAGTTCTATTACGGTCTCATCTTGTCCCCCCAGGTTCGAAGACAAGATGGGTTGCGACTTTGTGACAGTGGGAACATTTTCCTCCTCATCAGAAGAGGAGTCTTCAAGCCTAAGTGCATAATGGCGTTGGGGCTTAGCAGAAGGCACTTTCCTCGTCTTTGAAGATGTGGGTGTAGCTTTCCCAATGGTAAAAGTGGGTGTGGCGGGCTTGGGGGAAATGGAAGGGGAGGAGGAGGAGGAAGAGGCAGGGGAGGAGGCGGAAGATGAGGAGGTAGAGGGGGAGGGAGTCCTCTCCTTTCGCCTAGGGTTCCTCTTCTCTTTTAGAAGTTTGATCACATTCTTGACGGCCCTATCCACCATGACTAGCATCTTCTCCGGGTCGCTTTCCCCTAGGGTAGTAGCGACTGCAGAGACGACACCAGTCACAATCAAGTCGATGTCATCCTCCCTAAGGGGGATGACATCAGACGGATACTGAGGTGGAGGGGGCTGCCGTTCCTGTGCTCATGGGGTTGGAACTGGGGGCGTGGGTTTCGGGTTGGGTTTGGGGGTGGGATTGGAGGCAGGCGTGGGTTTGGAGGCGGGCGCGGGTTTAGAGGTGGGCGTGGCTTTTTTGAGAGCTGGTTGTGTTTTTGTGGTTGTCTGTGTGGGAGCTGGTTTGGGTGATGGAAATTGCTCCTGATTGTTCATATCAGGAGCACTAGGTGTAGGTGTCTGTGTTACTGTGGTGGGAGAGTGCTTCCTGCTGCCCCATACAAATGTTCCTGGGGGGGGGGGCAGGTATGAAGTCCTGTTGCTTCTCTGTCCTCTCCTTACAGGCAATGGCCTGAACTTTACGCACTGCGCATGAGGTATTCCAGGCGTGGTGCTTCTTTCCACAACTGGGGCACTTGGCAACAGTCTCAGTGCCAGCCTTGAACTTGTTAAGACAAGTCTCAGTGGCATGAGGCATGCTGTAAATGCTGCATTTGGGTTGCTTCGAAGTGCACCGCGCCTGGTGATGACCATAGCGCTGACATCTGAAGCAATGAAGAGGATCAGGGATGTACGTTCGTACATCTTACTTGCCATACCATCCCAGGTCGATTTTATCAAAGGGTTCGCCTTTGATGGTAATCAGCACCTGGCGTGTGGGCGTCTTGTCCCATCGGCGCATTCTCGTGGCCGCGATTACCTGACTGTGGTCTTCGATGGCCTCAGTCATGTAGCTGGTCGGGTAATCGTGTACCAGAGTCTATGCTTCTTGTCCTCCGGGTTGAGACGCTCCAGGTTCACTGGCTTGCCATCGAGCGACTTGATCGCGTCCAGGTCCACGACGAGTTCATAAGTGCTCGGTAACATTTATCCCATTTTCCCTCATAAAGCAGAACTATACAGGCACTCCTCCAGTCCTCCGGCACTCTACCCTCCTTTAGACATACATTAAACAACCTCACCAGCCAGTCCACCATCACTGTAGCCCCCTTTCTTCAGACACACCACAAGGCACCATCTTACCTGGTCTCATCATCTAAATAACTGCTTTCACTTCATCTTTTCTTATTTCGCCTCCATTTTCCTTATCCATCACTGTCATTTTCTTAGCATCTCCCACTGCAACCACCATTCCCTCCATATCCTCTTCTACACTTAGCAACTCCCTAAAATACTCTGCCTATCTTCCCCCTACCACTGCCTCTTCCAGTATCATCTATCTGCACCTTTTACCTTTTCTTCTCTACTTGATTCGTACCATATAAAGTAATTGTAGTTGATTATAATGGTATGTACTTGGACTTGAGTACATAGCAAAATTACTGTACTAGTACTTTAACCCATTCAACTCCGATGACAAGATGTCTTGTCATTTGGTCAAATAAAACAAAAAATCATAAAACACCAAAATGTTTGATCAAACACCAGAAAAATATGACGTCAATCCTCGCTTCGCTCGCAGCGAAGTGAGGATTGACGTCATATTTTTCTGGTGTTTGATCAAACATTTTGGTGTTTTATGATTTTTTGTTTTATTTGACCAAATGACAAGACATCTTGTCATCGGAGTTGAATGGGTTAAAAATATCCAGGTACTTGGCCTTAAGTACAGTCTCCCGCATTTGGACCCAACCCTGATATATATATATAATACATACATACATGTACCAAAGGCTTTTTTCCCTTTACAAGGGAGGTAGAAAAAAAAACAGGCATAAAAACCATTCCCACCCATTCCATCCCTAACATACTCCACTCCCCTCCCTCTTATCTTGGCACCTCCTGGATATATAAGTAAATCAATTGATCTTATTCAAACAAGAATAATCAATTACAGTGCACTCACACACTCTCTCGTTGTGCCCATCACATTTCAAACAATGCAAAGAGCGAGATGAAGGGAGCCGTCACTACAGATCTACACAACACGAATGCTCAGACGAGGCCACAGCACCATGCTAGACTAAAGCAAGGTTTACACGCTACGATAAATTGTAGCGATTTATTGTAATGAAAAGGTTGTTACAATTTGTCATTACGTGTAAACAGGAGATCGTAGCGATAAATCGCTACGATCGTCCTGTTTACACCTAATGACAAATTGTAACAACCTTTTCATTACAATAAATCGCTACAATTTATCGTAGCGTGTAAACCTTGCTTAAGGACTACGTGCAAGGAATAGCTCCCCTAACACAAGATCAACAAGCTACAAATTTTTAAATTAGGCCTGTATTCATATGGAATGCCCCCCCCCCCCCCAACCACCATTTGTGCAGAATTAAAACTGCACACAACAAACTTGTTTTCGTCTTTGGTAACACTACTTACACGGAGGTTTCAGGCATGCATGCGAGGCATAATCGTCCAGTACACCGGCACAATCTGGTAGTAAGGATATCTTTGGGATGTTTATGATGGTGGCACTCATGATTTTGTGATAGGGTCAGAGAGTCATCCATACAAGTCCATCTGCCCTTCACTCCACTGTTTAAAAAAAAAAAAGTCACCAATAAAACTCTGTGTAGGCACAAAGCCGGTTAAGATCTTCCATTAGGTGACCTGCTCGTATTGGTGTTCTTTGTGTTGTCCTGAGGACTACACATGAAATTTCCTTTCTCAAACAAATCTACAACACAGGAAAAATAATTCCTTTGGGAAGATTGTATGAGGTGAGGGTCCCAGTGGACAGTTAGTAAAACTAGAGAGCAATGAGCTACTATGGGGCTGAAAAAACTATGTGTACAAGATACAGAGGAAAGTGCTGGTATAGTTTTAGAGTGCTGTACATAGACTTGTTACTTTTAAAATTCATTTACAAAGGTTGCACCAAGTTAAAGGGATGTTCTGGCCAAGGAGCGGAGAGACGACGAGATGGGGCACAAAGCTTCAAGCATGTCTTGTTAATTGAGGAATATCTTCCTGATGTTGAAGAACTGTAGGATCCTCGAGACTAACGCACAGGAAGAAGAAGAAGCCATGAGTCCTTATATGGTCTTTTATTTCTTGCCAAAAGATGTTCAAGTGAATCTATTACAATTAGTTCCAGAGTTAAAAGACCAACACAGCAAGTCTTTAAGCAAATTCCAAAAAAAAAATAAAAAGAAAAGAAAAAAATATATATATATATATATGAAAAAAGTATAAATTGAATTAAGGGTGTAAGGGAAAAAATATATATATATATATATATATATATATTTATATGTATATATATATTTATATGTATATATATATATAAAATAAAAAGAACGCCTATGCGTGTAGTTCGTGACGAACGACACCCATAGGAACTGAGCCTCAGGCAAACAATAAATGCTCATCTTCTACAAACAAAATAATAATAATGATAATAATTATAATAATTATAATCATCATCGTCATCATCATTGTAATCATAGTACACACTCGAAATCCAGCAGGACATATCTAATACAATACCATCATCGTCACCATCATCATCATAATCATCATAAAAAAAATAATAATAATAGAAAAAAAAAAAGATAATAATAATAACAAAGCTCCCGCCGAACACTACAAAATAAAATAACATGGAGGGGAAGAGGGTGGGGGGGGGTTGGTATCAGCGTTTTTATATATATATATTTATATATAATCATAATAATAATAATAAAAATTATATAAAAAAAAAATTCTTCTTGTTATGACAATGATAAACATATTTACTCCAACCACACTCACAGTTTTTTTTTTTATTATTATTATTATTATTCAACTATATTTTTCTTGTATAATCTAAACTGCTCCACCACTATTCTTAATCATCAGCCACAACTACAACAACAACAACAACAACAAGACCAACAACAACAAAACCAACAACAACACTGACATCGGCAACACTGTCTCTCTTTACAGCTGGATTGTTTTCGATGGGTTGCCTCGATTGTTGTTGTTGATGTTGCCGTTGTCGTAACCGTCGGTTGTTGGCCAGGGTGGGGGCTGGACCCTGATTTTAAGACAGAAATGGCAGTGAATTGGCTTAAAAACGCAAACATTGTAGCTCTAGACACCAGCATTGTCAAAACCTGTTTCACTGTCATCATCATCATCATCATCATCATCATCATCATCATCATCATCATCATCGTCATCATCACTATCATCATCATTGTCATCATCAACAACATCATGATCATCTTGCTATGGTGAAAACCGTCAGCACAAGTAACTACTCATGCCCCAGACAGTCAGTGTACAAAGTGGTACAATTTACAACTATGCCTGGAGGGAAAAGGAAGGACAGAGTATGGGTAACAGGGGGAATAGGAGGTGGTGGAGGTGGTGGCGGTGGTGGCGGTAGTGGTGGTAGTGGTGGTGAAAGGGGGGGCAAAAAAAAAAAAAAAACACGACAAATTATAAAGGAACTTGTGCATAAGACTGAGAACAAGACAGCCAGCTTATCAGAGAAAAAAATTAAAAAGAGGAAAGGAGGGTAGGGGGGGAAGAGAAGAGAGAGAGAAAAGAGCGAGAGGGGAGAGGATAAGAAAGGAGAGAGAGAGCGAGAGAGAGAGACAGGGAAAGAGAAGAGAGGGAGAGACTGAAAAAGTAATATAACATAAAATCAAAAGAAGAGGAGGCGGAAGTAACCCTCAACCTTGGCGAAATGCTTCTCAAAATACAGCTTAACTCATAAACACACACATCGTTCAACCCTCATAGGAATCGACGTTGCTTAGGGTTCTCGGGAACCTGACAGGTTCTGATGTATGCTAACTGTTTTTGTCCCACATCAACAAGTGGGCACTGTTTATTAAGCTGCGCAGAACAACCAAGTTGTCGAGTGACCTTACCGAAGGTTTGGTTAAGTCTATGTTAAATCTATTACAACAGATGTGTAAAGAACTAGAAAAGTTCAGTTTGGCAGTACTGCAGAAGCAGTAAAAGTAGTTAGCATAGACTGGGATCTGGCATATGGAAACAGTAGATAACCAATGAGGTAGACAGGTAGATTAACCCATTAAACTCCGATGACAAGATGTCTTGTCATTTGGTCAAATAAAACAAAAAATTATAAAACACCAAAATGTTTGATCCAACACCAGAAAAATATGACGTCAGTCCTCCTCGCTTCGCTCGCAAGCGAGCGAAGCGAGGAGGACTGACGTCATATTTTTCTGGTGTTGGATCAAACATTTTGGTGTTTTATAATTTTTTGTTTTATTTGACCAAATGACAAGACATCTTGTCATCGGAGTTTAATGGGTTAAATCAGATAATCTTGGGAAAGGCCAAGCTGGGCTACAAAAGTGCCCACAGGTCCTGGGAGCCTGCGATCAGTCCGCCAAACATTCTCCGCAGACTCCTGCCTGGCCAGTGCTACAATAGAGCCGGAACACCACCACGTTCTCCCTACACGACAACACGACCACTCATCACCACATCGTCCTTTATTTCCAACTGTCATCACAACTACCATATACATCTGCCGATACCGGTGCAAATCTCACTTGCGTTAAACGAGTGCAACAAATCACCGTTTGCTTCTTCACCCTAATGGCCCCAAAACTCTTCTACACACACACAACCTACATTTCTACAAGTCCTCCTTGCCGTTTGCGCTTCTGCTTCCTCTTTGCTTCCCCTCGATACCAAGTACCTTTTTCTCGCCTCCTCCAGAGACCCTCGCCCTTTTCTCCCGACGACCCGTTGGCCGCCATAGTCTCCGACACGTTCCTTCCGCTTCCTCTCTACTCCTACTTCCCTTCCTCTGTCCATACACACTAAGCAGATGATGCAAACCAGCCCAGCACATTGGCGGCCTCGCATTTTCTAAAAGGAAAGAGCATCTAGCCCAGTAGTTCAGCCTCTCCCGCAGGTCCACCCCATTGCTTAAGCCCTTCACCTATCGACAAAACAAACGACACTCGGTTATGGGACCCGCGTCCTGAGGCTGGCTTAGATGCTTATTAAAGCTGCTCATGCAAATATCTGAATTCCTGGTAACGCTACTCTGAGGCTTTGTGGAAACTCTGTGTCCATTCTGCGTAAAACATCTGAAATAAGAACGCCACATTGAATTTTAGCAGGATCATTTCACGATTTCGAGAAAAAAAGGTTTTCGATAAACCTTGCACTGACAGCCTGCCCTGCACACGGAAGTCTTCCTTCCCGCACCAACCAACGGCGTGTGGCCGGCCATTCGGTCTACTCACTCACCTCCGTGGCTGTTCAGTCACACAGCAGCAACGTGCAACTTGGTCATCTTATTCTCCCTTCGAAAGTACGCTCCAGTTACGCGGCCACTGAACGTCCTTCCGTGACCAGCCAGACCAGGCTGGGGAACTGGACCACCTACCTCCCTCCCTCCCTCCCTCCGTCCCTCCCTTGGAGCGAATCTCCGCAAGTCGTGGATGGGCCTCCTGCTTTTTGGTCTCCGCAAGACCGGAACAACGTAGGGTGCTCCATGTCGGCTATCGTGATTCAAACGAATACAACAATGCCTGGACACCTTCCTTCCCGCCCTCTTCTTCTTCCTTCCTTCCTTCTTGCCACAACCTATACGACTTCAGTAACGGAAGCCTCAGTTATCGGCAGTTGTTCCAGTTTCGACAGAGCTACTTGCTCACAGAACCACTTTAGTGTGAAGCCAAAGCCACAATGTAGACACGCCAACAACTATGTCTTCCAACCGTGGACAGGATGAGAAAGTGGGAACTAGCAGAAGCGACAGTCACAGTATTGCAGATGTAGTAGGTTAGAATCGAGCAACAACGGTAAAGATACGACGGTAACAAGAAAATACCGAGGGTAGTGTGATGGCAAGTTATTCAATGTATGAGTGAAAAAAATCAAAATAATGTAATATAAAAGGAAACAATATATATAATGGAAGCTATGAAGACAAACAATCAATGGATGGGAACAATATAAAAATATAGAAAGACAATTGCCTATGTTTACAGTACAGGGTCAGATGTGGTAGATAGAACGAGACAAAATGGAGAGGAGAGGAGAGGAGAGGAGAGGAGAGGAGGAGGAGGAGGAAGACATGGGTGGGGGGGGGGGGTTTGTCGTCAGAGGATGTCCACATAAGAAAAATAAAGTAATTTTGCTGATGTTTAACTCAGGCAGTGGAGGACAAAAATGTACAAAAGCTGTACAAAGAGCGTACAGGCTGCACACTCTATAATGTACACGTAGAAAGAGTTTGACACACGCACACGGGCCGTTGCTGTACAAAGTGTAATGCTATAAATAACCAACACCACATCAATCAACATTCGGCGGCAAGCTAGTCCGTCTTGGCTTTCCGATTCGCAAAATGTCCAATTACTTAAAGCTGTCATCACCACCGCCCCTCCCCCCTCCTCTCCAGTATCAGTACCTTCTACAGTACCAATCAACACCAACATCTACACCAAAAATCTCCAACACGCAGCGACAGCAGGAAAGCGTTTAAACGTTCATCATCATCGTCATCACCATCTTCAGTGTCATCACCAGTGTCTCACTATCATCATTATCATCACCACCACCACTTTCAATTCCATCACAACACCGGGTCCGTCACGATCACCTTGTTATCGTTTTATTTTTTTTCCGTCATCTCTCTTAACACAATAGTTACCATCACCACATCCACCAACACCCCCACCACTTGTGTCCATTTCCACCATCGCCACCACACTATCGCCACAACGACACCACCGACGGCAACGTCTGGCGGGTGTCGCTTCAAGTATCACGCTGGTTGGGTGTTCAATGCACAGGTCATGTACCAAATCACAGGTCTGATTAAAGCAGTGTGCTGTTGAGGGCAGTGAACAAGACTCGGATGCTGTGAGAAGTAAAGAGGAGCAAGACACAATTGAGTAGCGAGTGGGGGGCCGCCTCGGATGCTGGCGGCAAGCACAGGACTACAGCAAGGGCACAGCAGCAGAAGAAGCAGCATGAGAAGAATAGACGTAGAAGGAACAGGGAGAAGGGGGGAAGTATTGGAAGATGTGGGAAGCCATCACAACTGGCTTTAAAATAAAACTCGACATACAGAACTACTTTCGAGATTTCGTAATGGCTACTGGCAGATGATTCAATCAGGCGAGTGAAAGGAAACTTCCTGGAGTCTGGTCTCCGTCCACCTGACGAATCGACAGATGTTTGGGAAACCGAGGAACATCTGTCTGCAGCCGTGCGATCTTGAAAGTAACCTGCTCTGTCTGGGGTCAGGTGGATGTCTTTGGGGAAAGAAGAAATTGTGGAATGGAGCAAGATACAGAGACGAGAAGGTTGTGCAAGAGAAACGAAAACTACAGGAGGGGGGGGGGAGAGAGAGAGGGAGAGAGAGAGGGAGAGAGAGAGAGAGAGAGAGAGAGAGAGAGAGAGAGAGAGAGAGAGAGAGAGAGAGAGAGAGAGAGAGAGAGAGAGAGAGAGAGAGAGAGAGAGAGAGAGAGAGAGAGAGAGAGAGAGAGAGAGAGAGAGAGAGAGAGGACAATGTACAGCATGAGGAACATGCGCACTAGTAGCGGAAGAGCAAGTATGCCAAGTGTGGCACAAGCAGGCAGTTCTATCCAGTACCGAAAGGGATGGCAGTTCGAATGAAGATGTGTCGATGACGAAAATGACGATCATGTGGTTATCATCATAAGTATTGAATGTAATGACGGTGTGGTATCTATGATGCTGTGGAAGTGAAAATGTGTGGTGGTGGCGATGAAAAAATGTTATGATTAGTGTGGTGACGACGACAGTGTGGTGGTAATGATGGCGTAGTGGTGGCGAGGTTTTGAAAGACGAGACAATGGCTGGCAGTGGCTTGCGAGAACCATGTCACGAGGTCATGTGGGGTCGTGTGAGGTCATATCAGGTGTGAGTAACACCAAGGTTGGTCCCCCGGTCACTCTCCTTCCGTAGTAGGTCCTCATTAGCTTCGTCGAATTAGAGACTTTTCACGTAAATTTTCCAGTATCACCAACGTCCACAACACTACACTTTTAGCCTTCGTAATCGTCATAATCCTTCCCTCCTCCTCCTCCTCCTCCTTACTATCACCAACACCACACTATCAAGTTTCTTTTCTTCCTCATCGTCACCAACCTTCTCCTCCCAGTGTCGCGGCGCCATAATTCATGTTCGGCACCTGTGCTACACCACACTCCTAACCACTTTTTAATTATCACCACTATCATCATCATCATCATCATCACCACAGTATGCCTGTAATCACCACAGTGCACCGGTCGTTGCTGTGTTTATCCACGGAGTGCACAGTTTCTTCGCCACGAGGTGGGTGGGTGGGGGCATTCTCCCAGATGTGTCGATCAGGTTGTCACTGCAGCATCCATTGTCGACAACACTGTATTTACTCCTGAGGGACCACATGCACACACACGCACACAGGCATGTATGTGACGCAGTGATTTGCACATGCGTATGTGATCCAGGCTTCTGCGTAAGTATACACGACATGACTGCATGTATACACACTTGGCAAGTTATATATACACATACACTCAATGTATATGATACAGACGCGTGTAAGCATAACAGTTACTGTATGCGTACACACCCAGTCATACATACACATATGTATGCTAAACAGGTACATATTCATGTGTGTGTGTAAGATGCATCCGTGTGCCTACGAAGTCACTGTAAACACACATGCATCTGACAAAGTTGCATGTGACACACGTACACATACATACATACATTATGCACTTGTTACCCCTTATGAACAAAAGCATCACCAATCTTCATTTTCACAGGAGGTGAGGAGGGACGTGGAAAATGGGAGGCAAAGGTAGTGACGGTAATATGAGTGGGTGGCCGACGGAGGAGTAGGAGGAGGAGGAGGAGGAGGAGGAGGAGGAGGAGGAGGAGGAGGAGGAGGAGGAGGAATGCGGGCAGGAGAGAAGGGTGTCTGTGAGTGGGTAGGCAGGGCGGGGGAGGGGGGGTATGGGTTGAACTAGGGAATGGTTGGAAACAAGTGCATTTTGTGTATGGATGTATACAAGACAAGAGGGTAGATTGGACTAGCTAATGCTCCCACACTCACATCACGCACACCTGGTGGTCTTGTCCGTCACCATTTGGTCAATGCTTCTCGTCAACACGTCTTGTGATCCGACTGTACCTTCGGCTGGTGAAAAGTAAAAGCATTTTTCTTTTTTCTCTTTTTTTTTTTTTTCTTTTAAAATTTTATCTGAACGAGTCCCTATACAATAATTTCCCTCTTGTTTACACTTTATACAGGAGAATTGTCCAGCGCTGGGGCATGCTAGCCAAGGTGCTGGTGGTGGTGGTAGAAGAAGTGGTGGTGGTACGCATGGTATTCAGGAGTGGTGGTTGTTTTACAGGGTAGAGATGATCTGTGTTGGGTTGTAGTGTCTGTGGTATTGATGGTGGCGGTGGTACGAGGGAAGGAGGGGAGAGAGTGTGGGGGGGGGGAGGGAAGGAGTCGGGGGGGGCCCGGCAAAAGGCCCCCACACATATAACTTGGCCTCCACCACCAACCAGTTTGCCGGCCTGGCTACTCCCGCACACACGCGCGCACACACGCACACACACGCACATGACGCACACACCGGGCTGCTTTGTTTTTTCTTGTATACCCTAGACGCTTTCCTCTCCTCATTTACTCTCGCCCCCACCACTCTTCTCTCCCCCTTCCTTCATCTTTTCTACGTAATCGGAAAAAATGTCTCGAAACCTTGACCAAGATTTCTCTGGGATGGTGATGGCCGTCCGAAAGTTGGTTTTCACCTGAAAGACAAAACGAAAAATTGTGACTTAATAATAAATGACGACACAACACGGCAGGAAAATGCATTAAGAGAGAAAATGTTACACAATAGAAAACGGGGCATGTTACAATATGTGTAAAATATATATCACACACACACACCAAAAGCATTTCTTTCCATATAAGCCACCCACTCCCACCTCACCCACATCTACTATACACACACATTAAATACTATGCAACACCCCTCCCATTTCCTTGTAGCCCACCCCCCTCCTCACATGGAGGGGGGGATATTTAGGGGGGCAGCACTTCTTGTCTGGACATGCCACCCACAAGGCTGACACAATAATAATAATAATAATACATACATATACCAAAGGCTTTTTCCCACTACATGGAGGGTAGCCAAAAAGAAAAAGACATAAAAACCATTCCCACCCATTCCATTTCCTATATATTCCACTCCCCTCTACCCTCCTCCTTCCCTTTCATCTTGGCACCTCCTGGATGACGGGTCATCCCTACATCCTGTCCACTGCCCTGGGTCAGAAGCAGTGTCGCAAGACAGCACATCCACAGCAAGGCCGATTCATAAATTCGGCAATCCCCCCCTCTCCGTCCCCTCATAGAGAAAAGGAGAAGACAGGGAGAAACCCCTTCGGGCTGCGTCAATTTTTTTTTCTCATACATACTTCCTCACCCCCCATCCCCCACCCACTCCCCCTCATGCATCACATCATCATCTATACATAACCCCTCTCCATTCACCCCTATTTTCTGTCCTCTCCCATCCTTCCTCCACAGACATTCCTCTCTTTTGTAATGCCCCTTTCACCCCATCCATCCATCTCATCCTAGGTCACCCCCTCATATTCATTCCATCCACACTTCTTTTACTAATCTTTCTTCACTCATTCTTTCAATGTGTCCAAACCATCCTAATACCCTTTCATCAGCGCTATCTCCCAGTTCCCTTTCCACCCCTGTTCTCCTCCTCACCTCCTCATTTCTCACTCTATCTAGCCTAGTAACCCCTATCATACTTCTCAGACATTTCATCTCAAACACATTCAAACTCCTTCTCTCTTCCTCTCTCATGTTCCATGTTTCTGCCTCGTACAGTGCTGTTGGCACAATCACTCCTTCATATAACCTCCTCTTAGCATCCATTCCCAGATGTCTATTCCTCATTACACTTTTCAATCCACCATGGCATTTACTCGCTTCTCTCAATCTACATTCTACCTCCACCCCCACTCTTCCATTTCCTGCCACATTCGCACCCAAGTATCTAAAACTATCTACTTCCTCCAGTCTCTCCCTTAATGTTCACTTCCAGCCTGCTGTCACTCTCTCCCCTTGTACATCTCATCACCTTACTTTTATCCACATTTATCTTCAGCTTCCTTCTTTCACACACCTTCTCAAACTCTGTCACTAACTTCCTCAATCCCTCCTCTGATCCTGCTACAAGCGCAGTGTCGTCAGCAAACAACAACTGGCTCACCTCCCACTTTTCTCCATTTTCTTTAACCATCTCCAACCCCTCACCCACTACCCTTGCATTTACCTCTCGCACTACCCCATCCATATAAAGATTGAACAGCCAGGGCAACATAACACATCTCTGACGAAGTCCCACCTTTACCCCAAACCATTCACTCTCTCCATTTCTAATCCTAACACAAGCTCTACTACTCTTGACTGCTCTTAACAGCTTTCCTCCTATCCCATATATCTGCAGTACCTCCCATAGTGCCTTCCTGTCTACCCTGTCATAAGCCTTTTCCAGATCCATAAAAGCCCAAAAAACATCCTTACCTTTTCCTATAGCTTTCTCACATATCTGTCTTACCACAAAGATCTGATCTACACAACCTCTACCTGTCCTAAATCCACACTGTTCCTCACCAATTACTCCCTCTGTTCCTCTCCTAATCCTCTCAATCAAGATCCTCCCATAAGCCTTCCCAACTACACTCAACAAGCTGATCCCTCTGAAACTACTACACTCACACTTGTCCCCCTTTCCTTTGTAAAACGGAACTATACAGGCATTCCTCCAGTCCTCCGGCACTCTACCCTCTCCCGTACAAAAGTTAAACAACCTCACCAGCTAGTCCACCATCACTGTGCCTCCTTTCTTCAGACATTCTGCATGGCATCCATCCAGACCATGTGCCTTACCTGCTCTCATCATCTTAACAGCTGCTTTCACTTCATCCTTCCCTATTTCTCCTCCATTTTCCTCACTCATCACTCTCATTTTCTTAGCGCTTCCCACTGCAACTACCTTTCCCCCCCTATCCTCCTTCACATTTAGCAACTCCCTAAAATACTCTGCCCACCTTCTCACTGCCTTCTCTTCCATTATCATCTCTCCATCTGCAACTTTTACCTTTAATAATAATAATAATGAAAAAGGTCAAGGGAGCCCTGAATATTTTACCACATTGTACAAACTCTGCATTATAATCAAACAGAATATGAAATATTTTTCCCTTATCCATTCTGCAATAGGGACATTAATTAACATTTTTAAAATCTGTTTATTTTGCAAGCCAATAGCTATAATAGGCAGTAAGGAATGGTGGAAATTGGAAGTGGTATTGGGTGGGGGGGGGGGTTCAGTGGCATCACTGAGAACTTTGCCCCATGGTGGTACCTAGG
Source organism: Oratosquilla oratoria (assembly GCF_046742065.1). Taxonomy (NCBI): domain Eukaryota; kingdom Metazoa; phylum Arthropoda; class Malacostraca; order Stomatopoda; family Squillidae; genus Oratosquilla; species Oratosquilla oratoria. The sequence goes on along the minus strand of NC_134788.1, from coordinate 24,382,270 downwards.
CGAGTAAGGACCCTGCTCATAGCTAAAAGGCTATCCCCATCCCAACCACTTCATCATACGACAACCCACATTCCTCGTCCACTTGTGTACGAAGGAAATGAGCACCTTCAAGGCCAGGTTGTCATTTCGTTCATATGTTCCCTCCCATTTTTACTCAACAGACATTCCTCTTACTTCCAACACCCTCTTCACCCAATCCACTCACCTCATCGTTTTTGTCTTCTCAACTTCCATCCACTTCTGCCTTCCACACACACTTTTGTCCTTCTTCATTCGTTCTTTCCACATGACCAAACCCGACGTTCCTTGATCAACCCAATCCGCCAGTTTTCTTCCCTATCCTGCTCTCCTCCTTACTCTATCCATCTCTACCATTTCATCTCAAACATGTCAAGGTTCTTTCTAAACCTCTAATAAAAATAAATAAATAAATAAATAAAAAATAATAATAATAATTCTGTGACCCACCTCTGATATACGCATATAGATCCCCCGGTTGTTTTGTCCAATATCGAAGTAGAAATTCTTGTTTTCTACACGCATATGTCGGCCTTCTGGTAGCTCTCCTTTGTAGCCACCATCGTCTGTGCCGAATTCATCGAGTAGTTCTTGTAAAGCATCACGAAACTCTATCATGCCTTGCGCAGGGATGGCTATTTGGCACCGGGGTCCTCCTCTTGCTATGGTCTGTGATACCTGGAAAAAAATAAATAAATAAATAAATAAATAAAAAAAATATATATATATATATATATATATATATATATATATATATATATATATATGTATATATATATATATATATTCTATATATATATATATATATATATATATATATATATAAATATATATGGTAAACCCTCTATATACCAGATGATATGGGGACAGGCATCTGTCGTTATATCCGAAGATCCATTATAACCGAGGATCAGTTATATCCGATGGAAATACTGGACAGATCCGTTATATCCCATAGTTTGTCCGGTATTAGAAATTAGTAAGGTTAGAAATTACAGTAAACCTTCGATATAACAGACAATACAGGGACAGGGGTCTGTCATTATATCTGAAGATCCATTATAATGCACAATATAAAATGCCAATTATGGATCTGCTGAGCTACTGCATTTTTTTTTTTCCACCCCTGGTTTCTGGCTTTTATTTCCGTGTGCCTATTTGGTGGATGCTGTGGATCTTCTGCAAGAGAGACCAAAGGCAATGGACTGATTCTATTTCCTAGTTTTACATTTTGTTTTAACTAATGCTAGAACATTCTATTCTGCTTTCAGAGCTTTACCAAAACACTAATGACCTCCTCAGTACCTTAAAGTATTTATCCATTTCTAAAGAAAAAAAAATATATATATATATATATACTGTATATATATATATATAATATTAAATTAAATATAAATAAATCAAAGATCTGCAGGTCTTTTATTCTGCTCATCACCTCTACAGAAACCACTGTGCAAGAAAGGTGTTCAACATAATTTGATAAATCCCTTCTTTATCAATCAAATTCTATCCTTCCGTACTGGCTGACGCTAGGCTATTGTATTAATCTTTCATTGCACCACTTTGTTAAGGAACTACTTCTAGAAGTATATACGTAATCATATCGTTCGCTGCTCCATCAACAAATTGAAAGACAACACACTGCTACATGCCTGACCCCCTGATATCCATCCCTCTGAATCCACTCTTCCCCTAAAGGACTGAGTCCACCTGGCCACCATCCACCCCTTCTAAACTCACGAGTGGACAATTCGCTTGCCCATGCGCCAGCAGGGACACCCAGATTTTGTCTGTGGGTGACCATGAGTTGTTCCAAAAGATCCCACTGGGCAACTACTGTGAAACTGGAATTGTCCAACCCTGAAGTTACCAGAAGAGGCTGAATGACCACATCACAGATTACTGTCCAGGATGTAATACTTCATCCCATACAACACATTATGGAAGACTTGTACACAACTATGCATGCCAACAACACAATATGCACTCTATAAGGGATTTGTAGGAAAACCCTGTTCCAACCATAGCATTCCTTAGGAAGACGGGACCGCTCGGCCTAACAGTCTAGGGAACTATGATGACGACAACAACAATAACTACCACCTCAGTAATCAGTGGTATTAAGAGGGAGATAACTTTGCATATAACTATATTAAACTACTCTCACTATGAACTATATAAAAGAAAAATACAATACAGGTTACGTGCAAATTAAATTCCATTCTTTCCACCATCAACCCTTTATCCTCGCTTATATGAAGAAACTGTCAAAACTAGAATTGCTGACTTTGGAACAAAGTAGAGAAAGAGGCGAGTTGTTGACCACCTACAGAATTATGAGAGGTATGAAGTCCTTGATAGAGAAGACTTAACCCATTAAACTCCGATGACAAGATGTCTTGTCATTTGGTCAAATAAAACAAAAAATCATAAAACACCAAAATGTTTGATCAAACACCAGAAAAATATGACGTCAGTCCTCGCTTCGCTCGCAGCGAAGCGCGAGCGAAGCGAGGAGGACTGACGTCATATTTTTCTGGTGTTTGATCAAACATTTTGGTGTTTTATGATTTTTTGTTTTATTTGACCAAATGACAAGACATCTTGTCATCGGAGTTTAATGGGTTAAAAATAAAAAAGACCTACCCTAAGAAATCGTCCTCTGGAATTTTCTTTAAGGTCGAGGTAATATCTTCTGTTGTCTTTGACCATGGTCTCTGATTTCAATTTGCCGTCTTCCGGTAACGTTTCTGGATTCGGAGGACCTGAAAAGACAAGATAAGAAATAAAAATAAGATAAAAGGGATAAGGCTGGAGCTGTGTTTATGTGGGGATGCATGATTTATAATCTTGTTTTGGTCCCACCCACACAATTCAAATCAACAGAGTTGTGGGCAAATCTACATTTACTATATAATTCCCTCGCTTAAATAAAACGGGTTCTTGGCATATTATTTTCTATATTTTAGGTGGGAAAAAAATCAAATATATCAAAGTATATACCAAGAGCTTCTTCCCACTTCTATGGGAGGTAGCCAAGTCATCTTATACATAATCACATATACCAAAGAGGGGAATGTCTGTTGAGGAAGGACAGGAGAGGACAGAAGACAGGGGTGAATGGAGAATGGTTGTATATGGATGATGATGTGATGCATGAGGTGGAATGGTTAGGGGGATGGGGGGTAAGGTAGTATGTGTGAGCAAAATTTGATGCAGCCTGAAGGGATTTCTCCCTGTCTTCTCCTTTTCTGCATGAGGGGACGGAGAGGGGGGACCACCGATTTAATGAAGCGGCCTTGCTGTGGATGTGCTGTGTTTTGCGACACTGCCTCTGACCCAGGGCAGTGGACAAGATGCAGGAATGACCTACTGAAGACATAAAATTCCTAATGAAATTAAAAACTTTTCATTAAATGAACGAGGATGTGATTTGAAGAAGAAGAAGAAGGAGGAGGAGGAGGAGGAAGAGGAGGAGGAGGAGGAGGAGGAGGAGGAGGAGGAGGAGGAGGAGGAGGAGGAGGAGGAGGAGGAGGAGGAGGAGGAGGAGGAGGAGGAGGAGGAGGAGGAGGAGGGTCCAACCTGCTCCAGACTTGAAAATACAGTAGTGGTGTGTTCACCACATAAGAAACGAGAAAAAAATTGCGAGAATACCAAGAACAGCGACCAAGATCATTTGAAGTCTCGCCGATACGACATACGAGAAGAAACTAGAAAACCTGGAGCCATTCCCATTGGTACATACATATACCAAAGGCTTTTTCCCCCTTACACAGGGGGTAGCCAAAAAATAAAGGCACAAAGACCTCTCCCACCCATTCCATCCCCATCACACTTCACTCCCATTCACCTCTCCCCTCTATCCCTCTCATCTTGGCACCTCCTGGATGACGGGTCATCCCTGCATCTCGCCCACTACCCTGGGTCAGAAGCAGTGTCACAAGACACAGCACATCCACAGCAAGGCCACTTCATTTAATCAGCGACCCCTCCTCTTCATCCCCTCATGCAGAAATTGAGAAGACAGGGAGAAATCCTTTCGGGTTGCGTCAAATTATTTTTCCATACATATTCAAAATAAAATGTGATTGTCAACTTACCAAGATTAGCATAAAAATCACTAAAATGGGATAGGTGTTCCCTAAATTCTGCTGCTGTGGAGAGTGCCAGGAAAACTTGATTTCTTCTGCCATCGGCACCAATCTGAAAGGCAAAGTCCAACAATTAGCTTCGAAATACACTTAACTTTTCATCACAAAATATAAAGAAAAGTTGACCGGAAAAGTTGGAATAATGGTGAAACTGTGAGAGAAAATAAGCAGGAGAGGAGAGGGACAGACAGAAAAAAAAAAAAAAAAAGACATTCTGACTAAATCTTTAAATGTAGTAATATTCCAAGGTAACTGTAACATCTACCATGTGGAACTGTGTGAGAATAGCAATGCAACCTATAAACTGGTGTAAAACATGCATCTTTCGAATAGAAATCCTAAAATCCATTCAATCGCTGGGAGGAGGAGGATACGAACACATGTCTAACACTTCCAACCGTAAAGCACTCCTCACTCATGCGTCTAGCAATCCATGCGGGGTACTCTGTCTGCCGCCACTGCTTGTGCAACCACTCTTAGTACAATTTAGTGCAACTCGTCCCTTCGTACTTGATGTACAAGCCTTTTTAGCAGTGAGGTTTGTGGCAACATCAGACAAATCAACGAGTTTTGAATTTTTCACTGGGGACTGGTATTTTGCAAGATTTATTCAACACCTCTGGCTGAACACAACCGAACCTCCAGCCACACTGACGACCGCTTCTCTCAGCAACCACTACGTGAGTAGTACCCCTTTTGCCTTATCGTTCATGAAGACAGAAGTAGTGTAAGGAATTCTAGTCAACTCTTTCCATTCCAACTATCCTCCAGCAGACCTGATGATCAAGGAAGTGGAAATTGAAAGTGTCCAACCAAACCCTTGGCATCAACTCCACTTTTGGCGACTAAGTTTTCTTCATTACCTCAAGAAGACCCGTCAGTCAGTCGCTGAGGGACGTAGTTCTTCTGGGTTCTTCCCTTCTAAGAGGATTTCGCCACTTGCTTCAGCATCAAGGCCATCGAAGGTGCGATCAACCCGTTGACAGAGGAATCACCGCTTCGGAGACTGCATGCCCAAACAACAGCAATCAATCAGTACAATTGATTATACTTAGTGTACAGAAACTACTAATGAGCAATACTATCAGTACATTAGTTTCAGTCCATACAAAAAAATAAATGAATAAATAAATGAATAAATTGATATAAAGAAAAAATGGAAAACAAATAAAATGAGACAAAAAAAAGAAAAATAACAAAAAATCCAACTTTTCCGGCACTTCAACTTTTCTGGAAAAGTTAAAAGCAACAATCAAGACAATCTATGCATCTCATTATTCTTATCAAGTGTTTGTATGCTTCACTTAATCTCTCTTGTCACTCAGAATATGCATGTTCTTGTACCTTTCTACCCACATCCCACATGACTACAAGAAGACAATACTTGCATATTTTACTCACACACAAAGAATGACCTACAGGAGAACATAGTCCCAACATGAACAAATATATAACCAAGTTTGATTGATGGAGACATGGGAATTCCATAAACATAAATCCTCTCCTGTGAGTTACCATTCAGTAAATATGTATTACTAACCCCAACATCGCCTCAATGCAATGAACACGTATACACACAGGTAATGAAACAACCACTCCACTCGAAACTAACAAATTCAACCCATCAAATACCTTCAAGATCAACCCTGAACATCAAGAAAATTTCTTGTTACGCATGAGAACAACACTCGTCTGCTTAAGCCGAGGTCACCACCAACCCACGAGTAAAGAGTAAAATAAACCCGACATAGAACTGGTCTGGTAACAGAAACCATGCGTCCAAAGGGCGACCATCACGTAAAATACGAAGGGCACGTTACTTTTCGCTTCTCTACACGCTTGCAATGTAAACAAATCCATGGAGTCCCTGAGTGATGAGTGGACTGACCGACCCCAAGGCTGTGGCCGGAAGGAGATTGCGTGTCTCGTGCAAGACGGATCAATCTATCTCATCTGTGTTCCCTTTCCAAGTACACAAATGACTTGCTGTAACATACACTGACGGGATAATGCCAAGTTTCACTACTGTTTGACCAATTACAGAATTATACATCAAGACTTAAGGTGATATTTGCTCAAAGATTATGTTCACCTATGCAAGACATGACCACAGATGTGTCCCACACATATAATACTATAAGCAAATGGATCCCACCTTTCATTTGGATTAAGGGATAAATAAAAACTGATTGATAAATGAATAAGCAGTCACCATTCACGGAAAAATCGCAATGTTCATCCATCTGATCTGACCCTCAACTCTTTCTTGCACAAGACCTGCAGCCCCAAAGCATCTTCAGCTCGGATTGACCCGCAAACCATTCAGGGAAGAAGGGCTGTGCCGCCGCCTGTGCTGCGGTAATACTGAGCAGCGTAAAATTACATCTTCCATGTCCTAAGTGGTGTGGGCATGCTGAGTCTACATTCTGGTCAATCCTGTGCCAATAGTTGTTGTTGTTGTTGTTGTTGTTGTCGTTCCCTAGACTGTCGGTCCGAGCACTCCCGTCTCCCCAAGGAATGCCACAGCCGAAACTGGGTTTTCCCACAAATCCTTTATAGAGTGTATGTTGTGTTGTTTGCGTGCCAATAGTTGTTGGCATGACTTGCACATTTCAAAAGAATTTCCTCTTCTGGTTTGAAAGTTTCCCCTACGGTTCCCACATGAGGTCAAGACGGCCAGAGTCCGTACTACTACTACGCTGGTCCCGAGTTTGATCCCCACCTAGGGATCAAAAGCCTTACTGCTCTACAAGTTGCACCTACTCGAAGGATCTATGCCACTCAATGGCTCAGTGGTAAATTCCTGGCTGCCACTACGGCAGTCCGGATTCGAATCCCACCCAGGGCTGAAATAATTTCAGTATACCTGTGCTGCAAGTCGTTACTCCAACTCTCATGGACAGGGAGCTGGGAGTGTAAGGTCACAACATTACCCATAGATAGGGCATATATGAGCTCTGAGCTCTCTTCCGGGAGGGAAATAACTGTCAATCACAAGTCCAACACGTGATCCAAGGCCATGGTGAACTACCTGCAGGCATGTTGAGAAAAAAGGATTGTGGTACTCCCCAAGGCAGACGTAGCTCCTCTTGGGGATCGGTGCCACCTGCATAGAGCCGGTGGCCAGGGCTGGTTGCCGCCGTTTGGCCCCCAACTCTTGGGGTTGGGGGGTGGTCCCACGACGTAGACGCTGCGGCTCCAGGACCAGAAGAGGCTGGATGACCGCATTGTGAACAGCTGCCCAGGATGTAACACTTCAACCCATACCATACAACACATAATGGAAGACTGCATTATACACAATCATGCACACAAACAACACAACATACACTCTATAAAGGATTTGTGGGAAAACCCAGTTTCGGCTGTGGCATTCCTTGGGGAGACGGGACTGCTCGGATAGACAGTCTAGGGAACAACAACAATAACCTGCAGGCAGGGGTGACAAGGGCTAACCTACCAGAAGAGGCTGGATAACTGCATCACAGGTAACTCTCCTGGATGTATCACTTCATCCCATACAACACATTATGGAAGACTACGTCGTACAAAATCATGCATGCCAAAAACACAACATTTATTCCTCAGTCGGTCTAGGGAATGATGACGACAATGACAACACCCACTCCATTGGTCATGAGTTTGTTTGTGTGCGTAAAGTCGCAACATTACCCATAGATAAGGCAATATATAAGTTATGAATTCTCCATCTGGGAGGGTAGCACCTGCCAATCACAAATTCAGCACATATTCCAAGATCATGAGTCATCCCTGCATCTTGCCCACTGCCCTGGGTCAGAAGCAAAAAAGCAAGACACAGCACATCCACAGCAAGGCCGCTTCATTAAATTGGCGACCCCCCCCTCTCCGTCCCCTCATGCACAAAAAGAGATGATGGGGTGAAATCCCTTCCGGCTGTGTCAAATTATTTCACACATACTCCCTCTCCCCCATCTCCAACCCACTCCCTCCCACGCATCACAGTATAATCCATACACAACCATTCTCCATTCACCTTTATCTTCTGTCTTCTCCCTTCCTTTCTCAACAGACATTCCCCTCTTTCCCAATGCCCCTTATACCCCCATCCCTCCATTTCATCCTTGGTCGTCCCTTTATGTTCACTCCTTCCAGCTCTGCCTTCCACACATCTTTTACTAGTCTTTCTTCACTCATTCTTTCCATGTGTCCAAACCATCCCAATGCTCTTTCATCAACCCTATCTCTCAACTCCCTTTTCACATCCCACTCTCCTTCTCACCTCATTCCTCACTCTATCCAGCCTAGTAATCCCTCTCATACTTCTCAGGCACCTCATCTCAAACACATTCAAACTCTTCCTCTCTTATGTTCCATGTTTCTGCCCCATTTAGTGCTGTCAGCTTAATCACCCCTTCATACATTCCCAAATTCTTATTTCTCATTACACTTTTTAATCTACATTCTACCTCCACCTCCATTCCTCCCTTTCCTGCCACATTTGCACCTAAGTATCTAAAGCTATCCACTTCCTCCAGTCTCTCTCCCTATATACTCACTTCCAATTTGCCGTCATCCTCTCCCCTTGTACATCTCATCACCTTACTTTGACCCACATTTATCTTCAACTTCCTTCTTTCGCACACCTTCCAAAACTCCATCTGTCACTAACTTCCTTAACCAACCACTTTGGTATGATGATGCCTATGTAGGTGTAAGTGGGTCCACAAGGATGCCAGCGTCAGCGTCTTGATTATATATATATATTTCTTAGTAGTTGTACATGAGTTACCCCAGGATTTTGTGAACTACTTTGATCACTTTTTCTGTGTTTATTATTACTCAGAGTAAAAGAGATGAGTAATACAGGAGTGACTTTATATGGAAGTATTAACTGATAAAATATATAATATAATTAAATTCTCACTTAAAGAAGGAAAAGTGCCATTGGACTGGAAGAAGGCAAACATCGTACCAATTTATAAGGGAGGCGATAAGGAAGATCCATCTAACTACAGATCGGTCTCACTAACAAGCACAATAGCAAAAATTTGTGAAAGAGTTGTCAAAAACAGATGGGTTATGTACTTAGAAGAAAAATCTATACTGAATCCAAATAAATTTGGATTCAGACAAGGGAGATCATATACAATAAATTTGACCTGCTTCTACTCAAGATTAATAGACATAATACTAGAAAGAGATGGGTGGGCGGACTGTGCTTTTCTGGACCTGCAAAAGGCATTCGATAAGGTACCACATAGGAAACTTATAAAGAAGATAGAGTCAAAAGGTGGCATCAGAGGAAAATTATTGGAATGGATGAAAGACTTCCAGATTGGGAGGAAAATGAGAGTTGTAATTAGAGAACAATTCTCCAACTGGTAAGAAGTAAAAAGCAGTGTCCTGCAAGGATCAGTACTGGCCCCGATCATGTTCGCTGTATACATTAATGACATGAATGAAGGTGTGGAGTACTATATTTCCTTGCAGATGATGCAAAATTACTAAAGAAGGTAAAAACGGAAGAGGACTGCAACTCATTGCAACAAGATCTGGACACGATCTGGAATTGAACTCAATAGTGGGAAGTAAAATTTGATATATAGAAATGCAGTATAATGGAATTTGGAAGTAAAAACAGAATATCAAAAGATTACAGAATTGGGGAAGAAAAAGTAAAAAAGCAAACTCGGAAAAAGATCTTGGAGTGATGATTGGAAAGGACATGAAACCAGATAAGCATATAAATAAAATATTTGGAGAAACCTACAATTTATTGAGGTCAATCAAAGTGGCATTTGCTTATTTGGATGAAGAAATGATAAAGAAAATACTAACTACACTAATAAGACCAAAACTTGAGTACACAGCATCACTCTGGACACCCAGTACCAAAAAGAATATTAAGAAACTAGAAAGAATACAAAAAGCGACAACCAGACCGACTCTCGCCGAACTAACATATGAGCAAAGACTGTCCAAATTGAATCTACCAACTTTGGAACAAAGAAGAGAAAGAGGAGATTTGCTGACTATCTACAGAATAATGAAAGGAATGGAAGTTTTAGACAGGAACGATTTGTTAGTGTGGGACAACAGTAAAATGAGAGGACACAGAAACTGAAAAAGGACAGTTATAAATTTTTTTTTAAAAGGAACAGCTTCCCACACAGAGCAACAAATACATGGAACAAATTAGAAAACGAAACAGTATGTGCAAACACTATACAAGATTTTAAGATAAAACTTGATGCGGAGAGATACAAAGACGGGACACCAAGAGCATAGCTCCCTTCCCGTATATTACAACTAGGTAAAATACATCGTTTTCATTGCGCTTCATCTCTTCACCTGCCGATACGCTTCTGCCATCACAGACAACCAATTCTGTTTATATTACTGCATTTATTAATACACTTTACTCGTACTCGACCCCAGTCTGTAGGGAGGCAGATTAATGCCTTATGTGGAAATTAGCCTCCATTAATCCATCAATCTGCCGGAGCCATTACTTGCCTACATGCCACCCGGGGACAGATTTCTCACTGGCGCCCCTCCCCACTTCCACCAATCCTAACTCCCTGTTTAAGTTATTGTCTTGTGAAATAATTGGATTTTAACATTTGTATCTAATGCTCTTCTTGCAGAAAGGACATGGGAAAATATTGTCTTGTGAAATAATCAGATTTTAAAATTTGTATCTAATGTTCTTCTTGCAGAAAGGACATGGGAAAATATTTCATATTTTGTTGGCCTCTAACGCAAAATTTGTCAACTATCATATAATATTCAGGGCTTCTTTGACCTTTTTCATTATCATTATCTTGTCATCCTTGTGTGCTGGCCCCCCTCCCTCCATGTGAGGCCACGGCAACCTGCCTCGCACTCTTGTAAGAAACCCACCACAACTACAGGACTGGCCCCCGAATTCACTCACGGAAGAAATACAGTGTTATGGAATATAGCGGAGAGTAAGGCTTTGACTGTGTCACCAGGAGGTGCCAGGAACAGGACTGTGGGGCAGGAGAATTATACAGCTACAGCAAAGGAGAACGCACAAGGAGCATTAAGACAGCAGAAGTTTGTTGCCATTACCTAGGCTGTATGGCCGAGCAGTCCCAGGAGATGAAGATTGGTAAGGCACCTGGGTTGGATGGTTATTGTACAGAATGCCTGACAAGAAGTGGTATCAATCTATTAACCTGGGTCTTTCTCAAAAGGAAACTCGCTGACCAAGTGGATTAGAGCATCATTACTTGCAGTGAAGGTTGAGGGGATGGAGGTTTGAACCCTGCCACCGGCGAAGTTGAACCAAGGGCATGGTTAATTAAATTAGTGACATCCATTACTACTAGTGGCACCACAGTCTATGACGTCTGCCAATAGCATGTCATTTTATGCACACATCATTCAAAAGGCCAAATTTACATATTGCAGGAAATTTCGTTCATAAAAATGTCATGCGAGTGTATTTTACTACGATCATAGTAAATTTCAACCAATCACATCATCAGTTACATATCGGCACAAAGAAACATAAAAAAAACATGACAGCCTGCATTCAGCAGTAAATCGAAATTTTTTTCATGTTTCAACATGAAAAACGAGCTAGAAAACTCCAATAAATAGGAAACAGACCCAAATAAATGGAGACTACTAGTCTAACGGATTATTCTGATACTGAAACCAGGGCAGGGTATCACGGGAGAGCTGAGAAATCATAAAAAAAAAAAAGAGTTATTTCTATCAGGTCGGGTAATGACATCGTCAAACGTATTTTGACATCTCAGCCACCGATGCAGACGTGTCCATCGAATCATGTTTGCATACTTTATCATGATCTATACTGGTACTCTAACCTAATGTAAGGCAGTATAATCCAGTTATATCTTGCTATTGAACATTGTGTGGCCGCCATATTGGATTTCCGCCATATTAGCTAATCAAGGTAATAGTTATTTCGTAGTTCTCCCAACTTTCTGATGCTTGAAAAATGAAGTCTAGGGCACTTCCAACCTCTCAGGTCAATTTGGCACCACGTTTCCAAATGTGTTGTTACAATATGTATATGGACTTTGCTACACACTTTTTGGCCTGAATTTCTGGGACAAAATAGACTTGATATGGAATCCTTCGAAATGCAATATCTCCAGAACTAGGTCAGCTAGATGGAAAATTCAAATTGCATTGTACTCAAAGAGTGACTTCTTGCATCCCAAGAGAACTACTTCAGCTCAAATATCAGTAATTCAATTTTCATGCTGATCTAGCTAATTAAATCCCATGCTACAAGGGGTACCACCCCAGCTTCCCAATAGGGCACCACCCCAGCTTCCCAATAGGGGGAGTTTGTGACATTGAATGATCATCATCGTCTCTTTTGAGTGTACTGTATAATGAAAGGTTGATGAGAATATCTAATGTGTGTCTATGGGAAAGGGGCATTGGGAAAGAGGGGAATGTCTGTTGAGGAAGGATGGGAGAGGACAGAAGATAGGGGTGAATGGAGAAGGGTTGTGTATGGATGATGCTGTGATGTATGAGGGGGAGTGGGTGGGAGATTGGGGGTGAGGAAGTATATGTGAGAAATCAATTGATGCAGCCCGAAGGGATTTCTCTTCGTCTTCTCCTTTTCTGTGTTGTGGGGACAGACAGGGGGGTCGCCAATCTAATGACGTCCCCTTGCTGTGGATATGCTGTATCTTGCGACACTGCTTCTGACCCAGGGCAGTGGGCAAGATGTAGGGATGACCCGTCATCCAGGTGGTGCCAAGATAAGTGGGGGGGAAGATGGTGGGGGGGAGTGGAGTATGTTGGGGATGAAATGGGTGGGAGTGGGTTTTATGCCTTTGTTTTTTGGTTACCTCCCTTGTAAGGGGTAAAAAGCCTTTGATATATGTATGCGTCTAAGGGAAGTGTGCTGGTGGACTAGAGAATTGTGTGTATAGTTCCACCATACAAAGGAAAAGGACACAAATGCGATTGCAGTAGTTCTTGAGTGATCAGTCCATTAACCTCTTATGATAATGCCTACGTATGTGTCATGAGCCATGAGGGGTATATGCGAGAGCCAGTATCGGCTTCCTGATTACATTTATTTTGTCGTAGCTGAGTGACCTCCATATTCTGCGTACGGGCTTGGTAATTTTTTCTGTAATGTTGTATTCATTCAGGGCGAAAAAGAATGAGCATAAGAGGAGTATTTTATATTTAGTATTGTGTGCATTGTACTGCATCATCATACATCAGGCAACCTGATGCACGCGTGAATATTTTACTCGTATCGAAGAGGTTACGTGTACGGAAAGGTGTGGAGATGATTAGGAAGGGAACGAAAGGAGGAACTGGGGAAAACCAGTGTAGGTTTAGGAAAAGAAAAAGAAAAGATGCAAAGATCCAAATATTTCCAATAAGATCGACACAAGTTTTGGGCAATGCGTCTTGACATTTATATTGGACTTGGAAAAGGCATATGACAGGGTTGACTGAGGGGCATTACGGAGTGTGAATCAAATTTATATTATCTAGTTGTATTTTACGGGAAAAGAGCTATGCTTGTAGTGACCCATCTTTGTATCTCTCGGCATCAAGTTTGTTCTTAAATTCTTGAACAGTGTTCGCACACACTGTTGCCTCATCCAATTTATTCCAGATATCCACCACTGTGTGTGGAAAACTATTCTTTTTCAGATCTCTTCTATAACTATCCTTTTTAAGTTTCCTTTCATGTACTCTTGTATTTCTTTGATCCCACTTTAGTAAGTCATCCATCGAGGACTTCCACCCCTTTCATAATGATAGATGTCACTGTGGTTGTTTAATATGTACATGGATGGAGTGGTAAAGGAGGAGGAGGAGGAGGAAAAGGAGTTTAATATGTATATGGATGGAGTTGTAATGAAGGAGGAAGAGGAGGAGGAGAACGAGAAAAACCTTGAGAGAACTAACATTTGGTTTTCAGACTGGGCACAAGAACTTTCTATGAACTTCATCTTTTTTTTTTTTCTTCTTCCACCTTCAATCGCAAGATACAGACGACGAGCAACTACTTCTCTCCCGCTAATACTTTCAGTTGGCGACACAAGACGGTCGCACACAATTACGAATCTCATGGGGACTCCAGTGAGCAAAAGTGAAAGTAACAATTTAATTGAAATTACCATTTCTATTTATTTGTTTGTTATTATTTGCTTGTTTATTATTTCCTTGATTATCACTTATTATCATTCTTGTCAATTTATTTACTATTTACCTGTTTATTATTTAACTTTACCTTTTTATCTATTTACTCGTTTCATTTATTACTATTCATAACTTTTATTTGTTTATTTATCATATATATATATATATATATATAATGTATATATATATATATATATATATATATATATATATATATATATATATATATATATATATAATGTATATATATATATATATATATATTTTTTAATCCAACCTAGTTAGGGACCAAAAGGTTTCCTGTCAGCATGCTCCTCCTTTGTAATCCTTTATATGCCTTTTGACTTTGGCTACCTCCCTGGTAAGGGGGAAAAAGCTCTTGGTATGTATGTATACTACGAAAAATACATCAAAGTAATACTTTTATTCTCCCTTTCCCATGGGATTCAACATTAATCACTTCTGAGCCGAGAAGACCCCAAACCCAATCCGCATCCAGTGAATATAATGTGTACACGGTAACTGTACATCAAAAGTGACAAAATTTTCACATTGAATGAGAATCAGACAAGAAACAATGGTCTCAAACTATCCGGAAATAGATTCAATTTGGAAGTAGGTAGAAACAACTTTGCCAACCATGTAGTTAATGAATGGAATAAACTTCCTGCACAGGTAGTGCAATGTAGTTCAGTTCGAAGCTTTAAGACTCATTTAGATAAACACCTAAGCAAGATGCTGTAATGATTTATAATTTATTTTATATTATTTGTTTTTGCTTTGTTATCATTTGTCTGTTTGATTTTCATTTATTATATGTGTCAATTTATTATTATTTACTGTTTACCTGTTTGTTTGTTATTCAACTATACCTATGCATTTATTTATGTATTTTGTTTGTTGCATACATTATTATAGTTTTTATTTATAATTTTTTTTTTTTCGCATCCGACCTAGATATGGACCAAAAGGTCTCCTGTCGGCATGCTCCGCCTTTGTAATCCTTTGTAACAAGTATGTGGCGTTCCTGCGAGGTGGAATTCAAGCAGAATCGTTCCCTGCTGTCCAGCATCAATACTCGTCAACACTCCACGTCCATGTGGAGCTGCATCTCCGATAAACTGTCGTTCATTCCATGTTATGGTATACTTGTAAGCACCATATATTTCTGAATATATTGTGCATATTATTATATTAGGAAATACAGGTTTCCTCTTTTATAATTACTATGAAATTTATATACTTATTATTATTTTTGTACAAAGTATGTAAGAACCAATGAGGCCACGAGTATCTCCGAGTTTTTCCACCAAAAACAAGGCGGGCGTCAGTTTTGATTACGCCTTAAGAGCGTACGTACGTATTTTTGTCTAGTGTTAAATAATCTATACAGTACATTAATTTTGATACTATTTCATTAGCCACCACATAAATTCACCAGGCCCATGATCTATCTACCAAATTTGATAGTATTTCCTTCACCTTTTCACAAAAGGAGAGCTGTCAAATGGCCACTGTTCCCCCCCCACCCTCCTACTCCTATACACAGATCCCTTGCATGCCAAAGTGCTGCCCCAGGGCAAAGTTCTCAGTGACAACAACAACCCCCCCCCTTCCCCCATCTCCAACATTCCCTTACTGCCTATTCTTGCGAAATAATTAAATTGATTTTAAAAATTTTAATGTCACTATTGCAGAAAGGATAAGGGAAAAATGTTTGATATCCTGTCAATTCTAACACAAAATTCATATATTATGGTAATTCAGGGCTCCTTGACTTTATTTATATATATATATAATTATTTTGTCAGCCTTGTGAGTGGTATGTCCAGACTAGAACGGCCGCCCCCAGGGCTCATGCACCCCACGTGAGGGCCCTGACTATCCAGGGGGTCATTGAACCTGATGGAGGGAAACCTTGGCCCAGGCCCAAGGATGAATGCCAGCCCTTTGAGGTTGCACTCCCAGATGGAGGCAGTGTTGGTACATTTTGAAGATAAGCTCTGGGGAGCTGAACCTCTCTGACGCCCATCTTGGAAGACCAACCGTGGTCCCTTGCGTAAAAGGAATACAATGGTATGAGAGGATGTGCCATAGTCTCTCTGGATTGGTTTAAATCTTGAAACTATGTTCCACATTGGCTCTTGTGGTGAACAAGGTTATGTGCAGTTTGTACCCAATTAAATTTCATATCTTTATATGGATGACAGCATAAGAGAATGTAGTTCGTTACGGTCATCCAATCGATCAATCCATCGCCCTGGTTCCCTTGTAGGAGACCAACAGCCATAACCACCGTTCAACTCATAAAATACTCAGAGTGTCACTGTCTACAGGGTCTAACAATAGGGGAGAGTTGTACAAGGTACCCTGTGCCCTTCATGTCTCAGTATCATCCGATTCTATCGGAGTTTGTGACCAAGCCAATTCTGTTTTTGGTATGGTTTCAAAATGGAGTGGTAACTTAAATATAAGCAAGTCAGTGTTATTCTTATTTGTCCTGGAAGTGACTTCACTGTTGGGGTGGTTTCTGGGAGAGGTTCATTAAAGTATAAATTTTAGTGGTTTATGGTGGAATACTTGTTCTGTGACCTGAATGTATGGACATACTATGGGGTACAGTATCCATTATATAAAAGTCTTTGTATATTTGTGTCTTACAACTCAAAAAGCGGCCTTGCTTCTGACCCAGGGGAGTGGATGAGATGTAGGGATGACCCGTCATCCAGGAGGTGCCAAGATATGAGGGAGGAAAGAGGGTGGAAGGGAGTGGAGTGTGATAGAGATGGAATGGATGGGAGTAGTTTCTATGCCTTTGTTTTTTGATTACCTCCCGTGTAAGGGGCCTTTGGTACATGTATGTCAGACTCAAAAACTACTTAACTGTTCTTTATAAACTTAGGAATATAGATTCTAGGTGTAATGCTGTATGTTTAGTTTTATATTAAGAAGACGGGGGCATAACCCCCCATGAAAATTAATTTATTATTTCAATGAAATTGAAAACATTTGCATTTATCATCAATTAAGCAAGATTCCTTCAATTTCAACTTCTTCAGAAGATTTTAAGTACCTAATTTTTTACATTTTTCATACATACATATACCAACGACTACCCCCCCCCTTACACAGAAGGCAGACATAGTCACAGACAAATACACTCCCACTCCTTTTACCTCCACACACTCCACTCCCACCCCTCCCTTCCTCAGCTCCTCCTGGATGACGGGTCGCAACTGCATCTTGCCCACTGCCCTTGATCAGAAGCAAACATAGTAAGACTTTCTTCATGGGTCAAAAAAATGTTCACTGGATTTTCATCAAAACTGGTACAGTGAGTCCTCCTTATATGGTAATTCTTTATCCGGTAAATTCACAGTTACGGTATTTGGTAATTACTACCCTTAATTCTATTTACGGTAAGAAAAATTCAGATACGGTATCCGCTCATGTATTGAAGAGGAAAGAGCAGGGAGAAGGTACGTCTGCCATATCCTATTATTACATGTTATAATGGGTTCAGTATACGGTAATTTCAATTTGCGGTAAGGTTTTCAGGAATGCATTTGTACCATATAATGAGGACTTACTGTATAAGGAATCTAGGCATAAGACTGAGTAGCATGAACTATATATATAAAGGTGGGCACAGCCCCATATGAAAATTCATATATTCAAAATTTCATCTTCTTTGCATAACTTTGAAATTCCCTAGCATGGGGAATTAAGCTCCAATTTTTAGATTATTATTAGCTAAGAAACATTCCTAAAATTTTGGCTTTTAAAACAAATATAATCATTCCAAAATTTCCCCCAAAATTTATCAATTGTTTCCTTGCCTTAAATTCAATTTATATTCGAGTAATGACGATTTGAGTTTTCTAAAGTGTTTTATACTCATATTCCCTCACACATTTTAATTTTTTCTTCTTTTTTTAAGTCTTCACCTCTCCTTCTTTCCATCTATAAATCACATTCCTTACACACAACTAAGCTATTTCAAGAAATGTGTCGATCCTCCCATAACAAACTGGATAAAACAATAAAAAGTGTGCAAAAACTACACACAAAATTAAGAGCAAACTAGACACTGCGAGATACAAAGACGGGACACCATGAGCATAGCTCCCCTTCCCGTAAGATACGACTAGGTAAATAATATTTACAAAATATCCACACACTTTAGGCAACAAAGCAGGTGACAAATGTTCACTCTACAGCCTGCTTCAGTCACGGGCACATTCACCAACTGTTCAGCACTAATAACACACAGACATTAACACAATATATGTGGGGCGGAGGTTCCCTGGCGATCAATTTCCTCTTCAACTCAAACATACCAAGGTCTACCCAACACAACATTCGACTTCTTCCCCTTTCGGAATGCTTCAAAATGTGTTCAGCCATCTTGATGGTCCCATGCAGAGCCAATCGACTTTATCCAGCTTGGCAGGGTTACACGAAGGGTGTGAAGTGCATGTGGAGTTATAAGCATATACAAATGGCTGTGCTTGTGAATGAGTCGGAAATTGGTGTAATCTGTTCAATCGCTGTGGGTAGGTACCAGCACTGAAATGCACCATAAGTATACTAGGCCTCCAATATCTGCAACTACATATATATGTATATATATTTAAGCCGTAAAAGTAGGATTCAAACAATCGCCCACCCCATCCCAGGGTTCAATCCTGGACCACCTACATGTAAGGTGGAGACACCACTCCTACATGGGGATCATTTCTAACATGACCTTTCTCTAATTACTTGACTTGGATTGAACTGAGCACAGCAGTACTGTATTGTGTTTTCTTCTGTTGTTTACGTCTGTACTAGGTTGGAATGAGTGAGAAAGTTAGTTTACGACAAATGACACAACGGACTGAGCTTCGGAAACTTAAGTTTGGTACGGTGTCCTTGCTCAAGGTCTCCTGCAAGATCACAGTGACCCCTAATAAAGATTTCTTGAAGCGGAATCTGTCGGAAATCCCTTCCTTTGCCTCCTAGCCGTTTTCTCAGTAGAACCACTCCAGTGCCACACACACGCTGATATTCTACCTTACCACATATGCGGAGCCTAATTTCGTTACCTTACCATAGTCGATACTCACTTCTGCTACCTTCATAAAACGACCCCTTCTGTTTTGCTTGACGTCTATATAGAAGCGTTTGCTCTGAATCTGAAGCATCTTGGTGGCCAGCTCCTGCTCGCCCGTCTGTTGCTGCCCTGAAAAAAGAATAAACACAGGGTTACATTTCTAGAACCTTCAACGGCACAAATTGATATAAAAATTGGTGAAATAGCCCAAACCAGAACAATGCATGAATTAAACTCTATATACGATAATTGGAAATCAAGTACAAAGACTAACTTTCAACTGTACATGAATCTAAAACTAGGTTTATTAAGTTATATGTATTAGTGATGGGCAGGTACCGGTAAAGTTACCGGTAAAACCTGTAACAACCTTAACGATACTTTACCGGTAAAGATTCTGGTACCGTTAAGGTTCCGTTAACCGATAAGCTATACCATAACACTCAGAGAGCGGTAAGCGCGTCTCGGCTTGGCGGTACTGAGTGACGGGCCAAGTGTCCCGCTAATTCACCGGTAAAGTTTTACCATTAAGCGAGTATGTACCGCTAAGGTCTCGGTAAGCGCGTCTCGGCTTGGTGGTACCGAGTCTGACGGGCTCGGTAATTTTTTACCATTAAAAGTTTTTTTCGGCACTTTCTTTCATTTCTCCAAAAAATTAATGTTATTTCTGTAATCAGCCTACAAAAATATATTAATTGTGAAAGTTTCATCGAAAAATTCCGCGCGTCACCAAACGGAAAAGTCATATATATATATATATATATTATATAAATATATATATATATATGTATATTTATATATATATGTGTATATATATATATATATATATATTTTTTTTTTTCTCTTTTTTTTTTTCTTTTTTTTTCCTTTCCATTTTGCCTATAGCACCGGTAGGCATGTGGGCTAGGTTGGTGCTTCCCTCGCCCGCTCGTGATGCAGGCAGGATTTTTATAGTGACGACGTTACAAAACTTCAGTTGTGACTTCACACCATAGTAGGATGAAATTTGTTTAAAGATTTAAGTCATAGAGGCGACTCGAACTTGGGACGTCACTACTGCTTCACGAGTCTTTTACCGGTAAAGTACCGGTAATCCCGGTAACGGCATTGTTTTTACCGGTAAGTCCGGTACTGAAATTTGCGGTATTTGCCCAGCACTAGTATGTACAATAAATTGATGAGTAATTGACGGGACCCAACGAGCGTTGTTCCATTCCTGTATATTACAATTGGGAAAATGCAGACTCCCTCTTCCCATATTTGTTTTCATTCATAGTGACGACCCAATTTTACTCCATACATCAAGAAGTCAACGGACAAAATTCAAATCTAAATTACAATAAATCATCCTGACCTACTTTCAACAAAACCTGAACATCTGCATTCTAATTACATGGCAAAGACTTGCATCCAATTAATTCAAATCATAATGAAACGTTACAAAAATTAAAAACGTTTAGATAAAATTACGAGACGGATACACGACAATGGTCAACCTTGTAGATTAAACTGGCTCACACATTGGTCATTTTTAGTGATAATATATTTCAACAATTTTATTTCAACCAAAAAATATAGAACCGTTCATCCGCCATCAATAAAAAAAAAATCAGAATCAGCTTGGAAGGTAATAGCTGTCGATCACGAGTACAACACGTGATCCGAGACCGTGTGGACATACAAAAAGTACATATTAATAGATATGTTATTAACATTAAATCTAATTAAACCAGTCTTAATTTATCACAGGTTAGGTTTGATAAGAATGAAATTTTATTAAATATGGCCAGGTTGAGATATAATAACTTCTTGTAACAATTATCTAGGTTACATGCAAAACACGCCATGCTTTCATCTATCAATACGGAAATGGGTGTATAGAAATGGGGACACACACCAAATGCACCCTTTTTCAATTTATCTTTATATACTTTTTGTAAGCTTATAATTAATGTAATAATGTGAGATTTGTTACGATTTTTCGATCGAGACTTTTCGATCAAGTGTCCCAAATGCAGCGTCACCCGTTTCCCGTCATTTATCAATTTCCGAGGGAAGACGCGGCGACACATTGCCATAGCCCATGGATGGGAAGAATAGATTTCTTTCCAAACAGATCCTGTCCCCGATTTTCACAACCACAGCACTAATTAACCTAATATATTCTGTCTATAACATCGTGTTAAAAATAGAACGTAAAGACAACCAAACTATCACGGGAAAAACATGGTGTGAACCAAAATACAGTTGGGGTTAATTTTCATTTAATAATTGCGAATGAAGTGGCAAGTGTTAGATAATGAGTTGAGGCAGAATTATAATTAATCACATTGTCTGTGCAAGATCACAGGAGACTTTTTGGTTCATAGCGAGGCGAATTGCAACAAATGAAAAAAATGTACAAGACGAACTTGACCGTTATGGCGTCATATCGTTTTCGTGTTTGTTCAAGCGAATCACAGAAGCCAATTAACAAGATCATGATTTCAGTCTCGCATAAACACATACTCAAGTTTCGAATTATACCACAAAGCAAAAATGGCTGATTATTTGATAATCTTTTACACAACATTAAACTCCGGATAAAACGCGTTTTCATGTAAAAATAAATTACAGAATAATCGACAAAAAGCGCCACGTTTGGCAGATTCTGTTGTAGCTTCCTCAAGATTTTATTCAGCTTTAGGAAGAGGAACGAAGAGGAGGAGGAGGAGGAGGAGGAGGAAGAAGAGGAGGAGGGAGGGGGGAGGGAATTAAGACTACACCTACTGTAGGGAAGTGGTTAAACCCCACCCATTATTCACACCTTTCTTCCGATTGGCTGACATGGACCCTACATGGTTCCTGATTGGTCAATACGAACAGGCATTCATAAACCGGCCAATCCGTGTGTGTGTGTGTGTGTGTGTGTGTGTGTGTGTGTGTGTGTGTGTGTGTGTGTGTGTGTGTGATTCACCACCATGGTCTTGGACCACGTGTTGGACTCGTGATCGACAGCTATTACCCTCACACACAAGAGCTTAGAATTCTATACACAAATACGGCAATATGTGACCTTTGCCCAAGGGGAACAGTAACAAATTTTAGTAAAGCTTTCAAACCGTCTGCGGGGCTCCAACTCTGTCTTCCCGCGTTAGCAGGCAAGACACTAGCCACTACACACACACACACACACACACACACACACACACACTTATAAAATGACAATATTTTCCTTCATTATAGAAATATTAAATTATTTATACAAAATAATAAACAATAAATTTCTCCAATTTAAACAATTCCAGATTTCTCTACAATCATTAAACTTATTAAAATAACAAATAACAAATAATTTATAAATAAAATAAAGTTAATATTTAGAAATTAAATTAAAACAATGGTTGACCAACAAACTCCTAACTCGACGAGAGAGAGAGAGAGAGAGAGAGAGAGAGAGAGAGGGATAAATTCGTCTCCATTAGGAAAATAAAAACAAATAAAAAAATAACCTTTATATAATTAAAATAACTTTGGGTCTTACAAATACACACACGCACACATGTATTTCTTCTGCTGTGAATTTTTTTTTATCTCCAGTTATCCATTACAATAAATAAATAAATGTCACTGTCTATGGGTCACGAGGAGGGAGTGGGGGAGTGGGAGTGGGTGGTGGGGAGAAACTGCTGGGCCTTACATGTATTTCCATGTATGCGCACACACACACTCATATATATATATATATATATATATATATATATATGCAAAGTAGACCACTTTGAAAAAATAACGAAGCAGAGCGCTTTCGTATATTACATCCTCAGTGCAACAAATTCTACGTCAATTGTTGAGAAAACAAAACAGTTTGCAATAAGCGATTTTACGCCGGGAAAAGTGCTGGAGGTAGGTGGTGGTACCGCCAATTAATCGGAAGTTGGAGTAAATATAACCCAGCGTGATGTCTTTAAAAGATACTACGTTTGACCCTGGTCTAACATTAAAATAAAATAAATATTAAAAATAAACACACAAACGCACTTTCCACCTCATATTGGGGCTAGCCAAGCACAATACACCGAATTACGATGACTGGATGTCATCCATTTCACCATAGGGGAAGGTAAGGATGGATGTGCGAGCCTCGAATATCATCCGTGCAGTCATATCTGAGGAACTATAAAAAAACACCCCTTCGGAACAGAGGCACCAATGTTTATGGTTGCAGGATGCAGGGATGACCCGTCATCCAGGAGGTGTCGAGATGAGAGGGAAGGGGGAGGGTGGAGGGGAGTGGAATATATAGGAGATGGAATGGGTGGGAGTGGTTTCTGTGCCTTTTTCTTTTTGGCTACCCCCCGTGTAGGGGGGGAAAGGCCTTGGTATATATATATATATATATATATATATATATATATATACTGTATATATGTGTGTGTGTGTGTGTGTAAGTTACTACGGTAACTACTAGTAACCTTACTACTCGTGACGTCATCGGATATAAAAACAAAGGTTTTTCACGAAAGCAAAAGAGGAAGAAACGATTAGGCGAGACTTGTTGATGGAAAACTACAGAATCAAAGGAACGCGACAAACAACTGATCCGACCCAGACTGGAGCATGCAGCATTGGTGAAGTCACTAAAATATATAAAGAAATTAATAAAATGAAAACTAAAAAAAAATCAATAAAACAGAACAATAATAATAAATAGAAAAAAAGGAAAATAAAAATATTAATTAAATAATTAAATTAAATATATATGTACATATGTAAAAAATAAATGACGTTGCCCAGCCTAAATGAGAGATCGGAACACCCACACTGGAAAGACAAGAGGTGATTTGATCGCCTAATAAATGAAAAAAAAAATAATAATAATAATAATAATTAAAAAAAAAAAAAATACATCGAAAAATTAGACAAATAAATATATAAATATATCAGGGCGTTCGGGATCATTTTCATAATTTTTTCTTATCTTCTGTCATTTCAGAACTATTGGAATGTTCTGATAGCGGTAAAGTGCAATGGATATCTGATTCTGTGTACTATTGGTGGGTGTGAGAGCTGGAAAGCACTGGAAGACTGGAAAGCACTGGAAGACAAGAGTGACCTGCATCATGATGATTCCTGCTGGATTAAAAAATTCTGAAATCTTAGGTGCAGCTGAGTGCTCCTTGAATACCGTGAAGGCTGTGAGATGTGAGCAGGAGAATTGCGACGGAGATGTGGAAGCAATGGCTAGCAGGAAGGATCATAGCAGGCGTTCTGACTCTGTCCTTGCAACGAAATTAGTCGAGAAACTGCAAAAATGATCCAGGCAATTTAATGCGGACCTTGGCGTGAGAGATGGGCGTCGGAGTGGCGACTATGAAGAAAGCGCTGAACGAGGATCTTCGCTACTCCTCATACAAAGAGGCGCAAGGGCCAACTATTCGCCGCCAAGGCCTTACGAAAGCCAAGAAACTTCTCAACAAGGTCAAACATCCAGTCAAGCCGGGGACGCTCTGGTTCTTCTCAGACGAGACGAACTTCTGCCAGGACCAGTTGCACAACGCGCAGAACAACAGGTGGCTAGCCTATAGTCCGCGTTTCAAGAAAACCAAGTTCCCTTAAACTGTGATGGTCTTTCGGGTATGTTTCCAGCGAAGGCCACGTCATGCCGCCCCACATCTTTGAAGAGGGACTCGGACTCACTTCAGATGGCCACACTGAGTTGCTGTCCACTGTTGTCAAGCGCTGGGTGGAGAGGGTGGCTGTGGGAAGACCATACGAGTGGCAGCAGGACTCAGCTCCGTGTCACACCTCGGGGTAAACCCAGAAGTGGCTGTCTGAGAACTTTATGACTTCACCAGACCCAACATCTGGCCCCCAAACTCGCCTGATTGTGACCCCATGGACTATTATGTGTGGGGCGCAGTTGAAAAGGACACCAATCGTACCGCCTGCAGCACCAAGGACCAGCTGATTCCCAGGATCAAACTCGTGTTCAGGCGCCTCTCGAAGGACACCGTGAAGGCCGCATGCTGCAGGTTCAGGTCCCGTCTGGCGGCCGTGGTGGAGGCTCAGGGTGGCTTCTTTGAGTGAGCTGAATTTGGCAAAAGATCCTCTAAGAGATGCACTTAGAATTTTGAGAATACATCAATTTTTGGCCAAGATGTGACGTTTTTCTTTCCTTTCCGAAAAGTCAAATTTATCCCGAGGACCCTGCATATATGTATATATATATACACACACACACACACACGAGAAATTCGCTAGCGGACACCGACATCAATCAGATAATTTTTATGACAGTCGCGTGCAGGGCTTGAACTTACCGCTCAGGCACCAGTGAGCGCCGCACAGTAGTCTTACTGGCGCCTGAGCGGTAGGTTCGAGTCCTGCATGCGACCATAAAAATTATATATATATATATATATATATATATATATATATATATATATATATATATATATATAACAGACCGCATTTATTACTATGGGATTAGAATACGTACCGATATTTTTATAAAAGAATTATTGTATAAAATAAATGAAAATAAAATAAAAATACATATAAATTAATAAACCAAAGATCTACACAAGCCCATGTCATCACTGCACCAGATCCGCCACACAATGTATATTTTGAAATCACCAAAGTCAAAAGTCTATTAAACATATTTCTTTATATGAGGAGAAATACATATGCAAAAGGCCCAGATCAGTACAACATAGTCTAATTAATCACAGAATAATATATTTCGTTTAGTATTATCTGTCGAATTTGAACAAACTAAATGACCTTTCAAACGATTTATAAAATTTTATATTATATATATATACATATATATATATATATATATATATATATATATATATATATATATGCTAAATACCACAGGAAAAAGAATAATTCTTGGAATCCGAGCGCTTTCGTGATATTTTCACATCTTCAAGGATTACAATAGAATGATGTAAAAATATCACGGAAGCGCTCGGATTCCAAGAATTTTTCGTTTCCCTGTGGTGTTCAGCACATCGGTGTAGTCACGTGTGTTTTGTGATACTTATGCATATATATATATATATATATATATATACATATATATATATATATATATATATATATATATATATATATATAGAAACAAACTCCACCGCAAGGACTCGAACCTTTGCCTTAGCGACTGTTTATTATGAAACAAAGACGATACCATTGAGCCAACCAGACCGTGCAAAGGGAACGCCATGGACTATGACCGGATAGTTCACCGACGGTGCTAGGCTTAGTTCAGTCGCTTAAGCAAAGGTTCGAGTCCTTGCGGTGGAGCTTATTTCCATTTGTCACAATGACACACACACAATATATATATATATATATATATATATATATATATATATATATATATACATATATAACAGACTTCTACAACACTTGCTCTTCTTTTTCTTCTAAGACAGACTACCAAAAAGAAAATAAATAAACAATTAAATTAAGAAATAATCACACAATATAGACTACTCCATGTTAAGACCATACATTTCTACATAGACGTGTAAACCTAGTGAACACACACACACACACATGTATGTACTGTATATATCAGGTATGTATGTGTCCATGTGATTCACCTATGGTCTTGGATTACGTGTTGGACTCGTGATCAACAGCTAATACCCTCCCGAAAGAGAGCTCAGAGCTCATATATATGACCGATGTATGGGTAATGCCGTAACCTTACACGCACACACAACTCCCCGTCCACGAGAGTTGGAGTAACGACCCGCGGTGCAACGATACTGAAATTATTTCAGCCCTGGACGGGGGGATTCGAACCCGGAC
Source organism: Oratosquilla oratoria (assembly GCF_046742065.1). Taxonomy (NCBI): domain Eukaryota; kingdom Metazoa; phylum Arthropoda; class Malacostraca; order Stomatopoda; family Squillidae; genus Oratosquilla; species Oratosquilla oratoria. The sequence continues at coordinate 24,355,033 of NC_134788.1, read as the reverse complement.
TGCCGTAGTGGCGGCCACGATCGTTACCACTGCCCCACTGTGTGTGTGTGTGTGTGTGTGTGTGTGTGTGTGTGTGTGTGTGTGTGTGTTTTCTAGCAGGCACTGCACCTTCAACTTCCCGTGGGGTGCATAAGAAGAGGAGGAGGAAGAGGAGGAGGAAGAGAGAGGAGGAACAATGAGGAGCATGAAGAAAAGGAGGAGGAAGAGGAAGAGGAAGAAGAGGAAGAGGAAGAAAAAGAATAGGAGAAAGCAGAGGAGGAAGAGGAGGAATAGGAGGAAGCGGAAGAAGAGGAGGAGCATGAAGAGGAGGAACATGAGGAGGAGCATGAAGAAAAAGAGGAAGAAGAGGAAGAGAAGGAATAGGAGAAAGAAGAGGAGGAAGAACATGAAGAAAAGGAAAAGGAAGAGAAGAAATATGAAGAAAAGGAGGAAAAAGAGGAGGAAGAGGAGGAAGAGGAGGAGGAGGAAGAGGAGGAGGAAGAGGAGGAGGAGGAAGAGGAGGAGGAAGAGGAGGAAGAGGAAGAGGAGGAAGAGGAGGAAGAGGAGGAGGAGGAAGAGAAGGAAGAAAACTTATGGCCAGCTGGCCACAGACACAGCCGGCCACGCAATCAATACAGCAGCGCGTTGCGTGCGTTCGCGCGTGCGTGCGTGCGTGTGTGCGTGCGCGTGTGTAGATTTACCCAATTCCCCCAATAACTGCATTCCTATATTTCACTATCAATATATTAACTTTTGTTTTATATTCACATGTGTATGTATAAGCACACACACATTTATAATAATATTAATTTAAATATATTCGAAAAATATATATATATATATATACACGCGCGCATTTGTTATACACACACACACACACACACTGTAACCAAACCGTCTACACAAAGAACAGACATCCAGGGCGACGCGACAGACAGACAGACAGACAGACAGACAGACAGAGAGAGAGGTAGACACAGGACAGACATGTCGGTAGAGTGTGTGTGTGTGTGTGTGTGCGTGTGTGTGTACGTGTGTGTGTACGCGCACCTAGGCACAAAGAAACCTTGCATGCATTCCTACGCACGCGCGTACATACAAACGAACACACACACACACACACGCACGCACATACACACACACATACACACGAACGCACACACGTCGGCCGGCGGACCGCGCATGCGCAA
>NC_134788.1:24338864-24341364 GCF_046742065.1 Oratosquilla oratoria | reverse complement strand
AGAGAGAGAGAGAGAGAGAGAGAGAGACCGAGACAGAGCGGTCATATAAAGAGAAAGGACAAAGAGACTAGAAAGAGAGAAAAAAGAGAAAGGGGGGGAAGAAAAGAGACTAAAGGAAAGGGAAAGTCCCAAAAGAAGAAGAAAATGTGAAGAAAAAGAGGATAAAAGAGGGAGAAGGGGGGGTTTGGACAGCATGAGAGTGAAAGAGAGAGAGAGAGAGAGAGAGAGAGAGAGAGAGAGAGAGAGAGAAGAGAGGGAGGAACAAAGAAAGACAAGGGAGAGTGGGAGAGATACAGATAGAGAGAAAAGAGAGAGAGAGAGAGAGAGAGAGAGAGAGAGAGAGAGAGAGAGAGAGAGAGAGAGAGAGAAGAGAGGGAGGAAGAGAAAGAGACAAGGGAGAGTGGAAGAGATAAATACAGAGAGTGAGAGAGTGTGTGGGGAGAGAGGGAGAGAGAGAGAGGGAGGAGAGAGAGGAAGAGAGAGAAAGAGAGACGGGAGAGAGAGTGGGGAGAGAGGAAGAGAGGGAAAGAGGGGTGTGAAAGAGAAAGAGGGAGAGAGGGGGGAAGAGAAAGAGAGAAGGCGAAAAAGAGAGGCAGCAAAAGGAGGGAGAAGAGGAGGAGAAGGAGGAGGAGAAGGAGAGAAGGAGGAGGAGGGTAAGGAGGAAGAATACAAAAAATACAAAAATACGATAGATTGAGAGGCAGAGAGCATTAATAAGGAGGACAGGAGGAAGAGGAGGAAGAGGAGGAAGAGGAGGAGGGGACTGGTGATTCACAAAAGGGGAAAGAGAGGGAAGAGGAGGGAAGAGGAGAGAAGGGAAGGGAAGGAAAAAGAACAAAAAAGAAAACGGAAAGAGGAAGAACAAAAGAAAACGGAAAGAGGGGGGGGAGGAGGAGGAGGAGGAGGAGGAGGAGGAGGAGGAGGACAATGAAGAGAGCGGGAGGAACTGAGAAATAAGAGGAAACTACTCTCTTTCTCTCTCTCTCTCTCTCTCTCTTTCCGAGACGTTGGTGGCTCGCGTGGAGCACTTCCAACTCTCCAGGCCCGAGTAAAGGGCTCGAAAGCTTCACTCAAAACTGCAAACCGTTACTGACCCTTTGAGCAAAGGGTTGGTGTCTGTCTGTGCGTGTGTGTAAGGTCACAGCATTACCCATAGATCGGGCCATATACGAACTCTCATCCGGGAGGGTAACAGCTGTCGATCACGAGTCCAACACGTGATCCGAGACCATGGTGATGAATCATATATGCACACAAATGCACGTACGTACGTGTACACACACACACACACACACACACACACACACACACACTGGAAAAAAGAGAGAAAGAGAGAAGCCGGCAAAGGGTCAGAAGAAAAGAGGGCGAAGGAAGGGCGGCATAGAGAGAGAGAAAGGCATAAAGATGGGAAGAATGAAGAAGATCCGAGGAGGAGGAGAAGGAGGAGGAGGAGGAGGAGGAGGACAAAGAAGAAGAAAAAAAATGGTAGTCAGATTTGAGAGACATACCAACTGATCGTGTGTGTGTGTGTGTGTGTGTTAGAGAGAGAGAGAGAGAGAGAGAGAGAGAGAGAGAGAGAGAGAGAGAGAGAGAAAGGAGAAACGTTTGTGTGTGTACATATACATATACATCTACACTGAATGGCTCCCAGCGATCAATTGATATTATTCAACCACAAACAACTTTTAATTCCATGCCATCGCAATCGAGACTGAAGAATCGCTCGATGGAGACATTTTGTTGGAAATTGAAACGTGGACGAGCCGAGGATTCGAACCAGCTAACCGTAACAAAGTTACAGTGACTTGATAGCGCATTGGTTTAAGTCACTGTAACTTTGTTACGGGTTAGCTGGGTTCGAATCCTCGGCTCGTCCACGTTTCAATTTCCAACAAAATGTCTCCATCGAGCGATTCTTCAGTCTCGATTGCGATGGCATGTAAATTAAAAGTTGTTTGTGGTTGAATATATACATATATATATATACATATATATACATATATATATATATATATATATATATATATATATATATACATAAATAAATAACTCAATAAATCAATCAAATAAATACATAAAAATTGTGCTTTTTCGTACCTTACACCAAACTCACTTTGTGAAAAATGTAGCCAACATATATTGACGACAATTTCGCTGTCAATACACCAAATATTGACAATTCATCTTCATATTGTCAATGTTTACTAACAATGGTAACCATGTAAGTACTATAAATGTACAAGATGTTCAATTAGTATGAGAGAGAGAGAGAGAGAGAGAGAGAGAGAGAGAGAGAGAGAGAGAGAGAGAGAGAGAGAGAGAGAGAGAGAGAGAGAGAGAGGGGGGGTTATGTACTAACGAGATAGAATTCAATACAAATAAAAAAATAAAATAAAATAACGAACAAACAGTTAACAATGAAAGCCGCGACGATTTTAACCCCGAAGGATTAAGGTTTAACTAATAAAGATTAAAATAAATAAATAAATAAATTAACAAA
>NC_134788.1:24316364-24328864 GCF_046742065.1 Oratosquilla oratoria | reverse complement strand
TTCGCAAAAATCAATTTCCACTTTTCATTCAAATTCAATCTTCAACATGAAATATTGGTAGCTTCTTCCTTTATTAAACTTCTCTTCGATATTTTGTGAATTTACCTAATCTATCTCATTTTAAAATTATTCTCCCCGCCACACAACCATTACTGACCCAATGTATTGACTCAATTTTATTGCGCAATATTCGTCTCCCTACACGACTCAATATTATTGCACAATATCTTCAATCGAGCTGAGGATTTCAGAGGGACATGGCGGACGCTGTCGTTCATCCTTCTTGCCAAACATGTCGACAATATACTGTATTGCGCAATATTACCCTCACACTACTCAATATTGTGCAATAAAATATCAAGTTCTTTTTGGTGTCGTATATTGTCATTCTTCGGTACCATCCTTACGCCGTCAATAATATTGTACAATACGGAATATTGCGCAATATTAGTAATCGCATAGGGTCCAAGCGAGTTAGAGCGTCGCTACTTCCGGCGGAGGTCGAGGTGACGGCAGTTCTACCCTTGCCGCCAACGAGTTGGACCAAGTGGCATGGTTGATCAAATTCCACGCTTCAGTCCCCTGTGAGGGGTACCGTGCTAACCTCCTGATAGGGATAGTTCGCCCCCCCCCCTTTTTTTTTTTTTTTTGGCCGATGTTGGGGTCGCCTACCCGGCTGGCCATGGGGAGTCGGGAACCGACGCGACATGTCCCGGGAATCGACCTCATGACCACCTGACTCATCATCTACCACTTTCGTAACTTCTTCATCTCCCAATCCACACTAAAATATTCTTTTCCTAATCATATCAATTATACCAACATCAACTATCATCCATTTCCCACCCCTCCGTTCGCATATGGTCTGCGGTTACAAATTATATATTTCTATATAAAGTGAGAAATTTGATAAAAAAAAAAAAAAAAATCCATCACTGTCCTGGAACAAGAAATATAATTATGACTGTCAACTTTGTAACAAACCAAAAGTCTTCCTTTCATCAACATTATTATTATTATTATTATTATTATTATTATTATTATTATTTCAACCCTTTTTGCGGGATGGTATTTGGAAGAAAAAATTAAGAGTAGGCACATAATACTTAATTTAACCCATTAAACTCCGATGACAAGATGTCTTGTCATTTGGTCAAATAAAACAAAAAATCATAAAACACCAAAATGTTTGATCAAACACCAGAAAAGTATGTCGTCAGTCCTCGCTTCGCTCGCGAGCGAAGCGAGGACTGACGTCATACTTTTCTGGTGTTTGATCAAACATTTTGGTGTTTTATGATTTTTTGTTTTATTTGACCAAATGACAAGACATCTTGTCATCGGAGTTTAATGGGTTAAAACGTCGAAACCACTGGATTGGGCCTTCATCTTCTACTCTATTCATGATCTTAGTATCACCAGCAATGTGTAATTACCTGCCCCATCTATCTACGTGTCGTTCACGTAGATCAGGAACGTGACAGGAGCCAGCACCGACTCCTGAGGAATACCAATGTTTACTTCCTTCTAAACTAGTGGTTTTATATATATATATATATATATATATATATATATATATATATATATATATATATATATTTTTTTTTTTTTTTTTTTTTTTTTTTACTCCGTCATGAATTCTTAATATTTGTCTGGCTCCCTTTCATTTTTAACCCAAATATCTTCCACCAGAAAAAAAAAAAAATAATAAATACTAATATTGATATTAAAATGTTGAGGAATCATTTACTTCGTTACAAAGTTGACGATCATATTTATATTTCTTCTGCCCTGACAGTAACGGAATTTGTCATTTTCAGATCCCTCATATTATACACAACTGTATAATTTGTACCACTAGTTCATGTCCCCACTAAATTCTTGTCAAAGCTCCCAGTTTGATAACCTGAACATAAGAATGAAGGAGACTGCAAGAGACCATAAATTTATTCCATTCGTCGACCACCCTATTAGTAAACCAAATCTTGCCTACTTCCTTTTTAAATCTAAATTTGTCCAGTTTATAACCATTACTGCGAGTCCTGCCCCGTTGTTTTAATATGATGACCTTGTTTGCATCATCCTTTATCCAATCTAGCAGACTCCGTGATTGAAAATCATCCTACAAATATTCTAGTTTCCACAGCGAAGTTACCTTATCAAAAGCTATCTCCAGATCCAAGCATACAAGGTCCACCGATTCTACTTCCTTGCAAGGCTGGTTATATTATTTAAAGAAATCTCTATTGCTGTTTAACCCATTCAACTCCGATGACAAGATGTCTTGTCATTTGGTCAAATAAAACAAAAAATCATAAAACACCAAAATGTTTGATCAAACACCAGAAAAATATGACGTCAATCCTCGCTTCGCTCGCGCTTCGCTGCGAGCGAAGCGAGGACTGACGTCATATTTTTCTGGTGTTTGATCAAACATTTTGGTGTTTTATGATTTTTTGTTTTATTTGACCAAATGACAAGACATCTTGTCATCGGAGTTGAATGTGTTAAAGAAATCTCTATTGCTGTTTAACAGCGTCCAAGATGACTTGCTAAATCGATGTGGACATGGCAGACTTTGCCATAAAGTGAAGGCATTCCAGCGGACTGCTGAACGGCCTTCCTCTCTTGTAAGGCTTCTGAGCATTCATGACGTCATTCTTGCTTGAAAATAATCCCACACATATTCCAGTTTCCATGTAAGTCTTTAGGTAGGTTACCTTACCAAACTCGCTCCAGATCCATGTATAAGCAATCCACCCAACCACGTCTGATCGAACAATCGCTCTTGAGTCAAACCACACACAACTTCATATAACGTGATCTTTCGCAAATGTCTTACACAGTTTATCATCCTGTTTCATCAACCTTTTACAATATTAAGTTAAGTTTAATTTAATTTAAGTTAAGCTGGTCAGGAATATGGTTGTATCATTTAAACGTACGTGTATTTATCTTGGTCCTATGCTCGTGGGACCCCGTTTCTTTGCCTCCATTCATCAAACTTTAAGATGTTGGCTTCGATTACCCTACCATCCAACTTGTTCCACAATTCTACATTTCAGTGTGGATAGCTATACTTCCTAAGCACCTTTCCAACAATTATTTATCAATTTATTGGTCTATTTTTATTTATTATCATTATATTTTTAATACTGACCAGGAGCTTTTTTTCCCTATAATTCCTCTAATTTCTTCCGGTCTATACATCATAAACTCTCTTTGCGTCCCTAATGTATTCCTAAACTTTTCAACCACGGATCATATACAGTATATGTTATATCATTTAATTGTGTGTGTGTGTGTGTGTGTGTGTGTGTGTGTGTGTGTGTGTGTGTGTGTGTGTGTGTGTGTGTGTGTGTGTGTATTCACCTTGGTCTTTGGATCACGTGTTGGACTCGTGATCGACAGCTATTTCCCTCCCGGAAGAGAGCTCAGAGCTCGCATGACCGATCTATGGGTAATGCTACGACCTTTCACACACACACACACACACACATCCAACTCCCCGCCCACGAGAGTCAGAGTAACGACCCGAAGCTCAGCGATACCGAAATAATTTCGGCCCTGGGCAGGATTCGAACCAGGTACTGCGAGCACCATCGTACTTCCTAGTCCAGTGCTCTACCAACCGCGCCACCGAGTCGTATGTGTATGTGTGTGTGTGTGTGTGTGTGTGTGTGCGTACCTTAACATGGATGACGCAAAGGTCATCATATCAAAACAAGTCAGGGATTGGCAGTAATAGACTGAAATTGGACAAATCTAGATTTGACAAGGAAACAGACAAGATGTGGTTAGTGAAAGGAATAGACTTAGTAACCACATAGTGAGGGCTGAAACTATAGGTTGTTTTAATAAAATGTTAGATAACTTCATGGATGAGGCTGACAGGTGGTAGTGGACATGGAACTGCCTAGTGTAGGCCTTATGGTCTCTTGCAGTCTCCTTGTTTTTATGTTCTTGTGTGCATGTGGTGTGTAGGTGTGTGATTCACCTATGGTCTTGGATCACGTGTTGGAGTCGTGATCAATAGTTATTTCCCTCCCGGAAGAAAGCTCAGAGGTCATATTATATATATATGGCCGATCTATGAGTAAGGTTATGGCCTTACACGCACACACACACACCCAACTCCCCGCCCATTAGAGTTGGAGTAACGGCTCGCAGCGCACTCCAACTCTCGTGGGCGGGGAGTTGTGTGTGTGTGTGTGTGTGTGTGTGTGTGTGTGTGTGTGTGTGTGTGTGTGTGTGTGTGTGTACACGTTGATGAATACATTTTGTTCACATAATACACACATCACTCCCAGTAAAGATCACAAAGGATTACAAAGTCGGATAATGCCGACAGAAGACTTTTTGGTCCATAACTAGGTCGGATGCGAATTTTTTTTTATAATAATGGTAAATGAATAAATAATTATGACAATGAATAAAACAAATGCATATAGTTACATAATGAACAAACAGGTAAATAGTGAATAATAATAGACAAATTAATAATAATAAATGAAAATCAAGCAAATAATAATAATAAACAAACAAACATCCCATGGAAAATCCATCAATGTCGTTACACATATCCCAAGCCAAGTTTCACATTACCCGAAGGGGAGCAGATTCCAAATTCCTCAAACGCCACCAACTTACCTGGAAGGATAGAAATAAAACATAAATCGGTGGGGGAAATCAGAAATCTACGGGGGGTGGGAGTATATTATGAAATAAATCGGCAAATTAATCTGCGGGGTGGGGTATATTAGGAAATAAATCGGCAAATAAATCTGCGGGGGTTATGTTTCAAAATAAATCTGTTGGGGTATATTACGAACTAAATTTGTTGTTATATATCATAAATCTGCGGAGGGTTATATCATGAAATAAATCAGCAAATAAATCTGCGGGGGGCTGTATCTTAAAATAAATCTGTAGAGGTATATTACGAACTAAATACGCTGTGGCATATCATAAATCTGCGGTGGTATATCATAAAATAAATCTGGTGTATAAACTAAATCTGCAGTGGTACATTACAAAACAACTTTGCGGGGATACATTATGAAAAAAAGATTTTTCCTAATTAAATCGGCAGGTGATAATCTGCAACTAAATCTGAAATAAATTGGCGGGGCGAGTTAATCGGTGAGTGAAATGAGAAATACATATAAAATAAATCTGTTGAAAAAAATATTGGGATATAGTTTTTATTAACAAGTAAATATAACAAGGTAACACACACACACACACACACACACACACAGAAATTGAGGTAATTTTATTTTTATTCTATTTAAATTGTCTGTTTCATTTATGACAAGGAAACACACACACACAGGCAGAAATTGAGGTAAACAGTCCTTTATTTTTATTTTTATCTATTTTATTTATAACAAGGTAACACACACACACAGAAATTGAGATAAACAGTCTTTGATTTTTACTTATTTATCTATGTTATCTATTTTACAAACACACACACAAGAGCCAAGTAAGCGTTACTTTGTCTCACATTGAAACACTGAATGATTGAACGGTTTGCGAGGAGGCTAGAGGGGGAGGGAGGAGGAGGAGGAAGAGGAGGAGGAGGGTGAGGAGGAGGATCAGGAGGAAGAAGTAGAAGAGAAGTTGGAGAAGGAAGGATGATTAAGAAGAGGAAAACGGGAGGAGGGACTCAGGAAAAACCTGGATCCTGAAAGAGAGGAAGAGAGGGAGTGAGGGGGAAAGAGAGGGAGGGAGGGCGTTCTGAAGGAGTGGGAGTGGGAGTTTAGGGGGAGGGGGGGAAGGTAAGGAGAGAGATGACGCCACGAGGGAGGGGGGGGGAGGGGAGGGAAGTGCAATGGACGCGCCAGGCAAACCGTCATGCAACTCTATGCAGCGAAGAGGGGGAGGGGGGAGGGGTGGAACGAGAACGAAAGGGGGAGGAAACGTGTTGGAGGGAGGGAGGGAGGGGAGAAGGGATGGGGAGAGGAAAAGAGAGAAGGAAAGAGGGGAGGAGAGGGGGAGGGGAGGAAAGGAAAAGGAGGACAAGGAAGAGTGGAGGGGATGGAAGAGGAGAGGAGAGGAGGGAAGAGAGGAGAGGAGAGGAAGGGGAGAGGAGAGGAGAGGAAGGGGAGGGGAGAGGAGAGGAAGGGGAGGGGAGAGGAGAGGAAGGGGAGAGAGGAGAGAGGGGAAGGAAGTGAGGGGGAGGGTAGAGGAGAGGAGAGGAGGGGAGGGAAGAGGAGAGGAGAGAAGGGGAGGGAAGAGAAGAAGAGAGGAGTCGATGGGAGGGGAGAGGAGGGGAGGGGAGAGGAGGGGAGGGAAGAGGAGGGGAGGGAAGAGGAGAGGAGGGGAGGGAAGAGGAGAGGAGGGGAGGGAGAAAAGAGGAGGGGAGGGAAGAGGAGAGGAGGGGAGGGAAGAGAAGAGGGGAGAGGAGGGAAGGAAGTGAGGGGGAGGGAAGAGGAGAGGAGAGGAGAGGAGGGAAGGAAGAGGAGAGGAGAGGAGGGAAGAGAGGAGAGGAGGGAAGAGAGGAGAGAAGAGGAGGGGAGAAGAGAGGAGGGGAGGGGAGAAGAGAGGAGGGGAGGGGAGAAGAGAGGAGGGGAGAGGAGAAGAGAGGAGAAGAGAGGAGGGGAGAGGAGAAGAGAGGAGGGGAGGGGAGAAGAGAGGAGGGGAGGGGAGAAGAGAGGAGGGGAGGGGAGAAGAGAGGAGGGGAGAGGAGGGAAGGGAAGGAAGTGAAGGGGAGGGAAGAGGCGAGGAGAGGAGAGAAGCTCCAACTCACCACTCCAACGTTTCAAAGCGACGCCATCTTGTCAGCAGACCAACATTCCAGAAGATTCCTCGAGAAACCTACAGTTCGCTACCGGCGTGTGTGTGTGTGTGTGTGTGTGTGTGTGTGTGTGTGTGTGTGTGTGTGTGTGTGTGTGTGTGTGTGTGTGTGTGTGTGCATGTACAGCATGTATGCGCACGCGTGTATGTAGGTTTGCCACGAAAGTCTACGGTAAAAGGTTGCCCCTAATGAGGTTGTAGAAATGATGTATGTGGATTCGAAAGTCTACGGATATAATACGCCCTTAATGATGTCGTATGCGTATTTACCTAGTTATAGTTCACAGGACCAACGTTCGTAGGGTCCCGTCTTCAATTGCCATGCCAAGCTCTTGAGAGATATCTTCGTATTCTCTAATTATCATATCTAGATTCAAATTAATCTACGGTTCCTGCTATTTCATCCATTTCAACATCTGTACAGAGATCACGTGTTAGACTCGTGATCGACAGGTACTACCCTCCCCGAAGGAAGCTCAGAGCTCATACGACCGATCTGTGGGACCTTACACACACAAACTCCCCGACCACGAGCTGGAGTAACGACTCGCAGCGCAGCGATATTGATATTATTTCAGCTCTGGGCAGTATTCGAACCCGGACCTCCGTAGTGGTGTTAGTAATTTACATAGTGTATCATAAAAAAAAAAATCTATTGCCATTTTCATCATATACAGACCTCAAAGACTAGAAGAAAGACACCATTATGCCAAGACAAATTCGATATGTAAATAAGAAGCAGCGGCTTGTGGTCGCCGACTTCTAGAATGTTCTTGGACAAGTCTAGATTTCTGTAATAAGCGAAGTTATATTCCAGTTATTCAAATGGAGGTTGAAGGTAAAATGTCGGGGGAAAAGTATCCCAGTGTGATAACCCATTCAACTCCGATGACAAGATGTCTTGTCATTTGGTCAAATAAAACAAAAAATCATAAAACACCAAAATGTTTGATCAAACACCAGAAAAATATGACGTCAGTCCTCGCTTCGCTGCGAGCGAAGCGAGGATTGACGTCATATTTTTCTGGTGTTTGATCAAACATTTTGGTGTTTTATGATTTTTTGTTTTATTTGACCAAATGACAAGACATCTTGTCATCGGAGTTGAATGGGTTAACCCTTATGACGCTCATTAATCACAACATACCTTTCCTTTTCACACAAACGTCTTAAAAAATAAGAAAAGAAAATTATATATAAATGAAATCAAATAAAAGAAATGAACAAGGTAAAATATCATGCGAATTTATTCCAAATAAATGATCAGACTAACCAAACATAGCATTAACAAGGTTAACCGTGTGTAAATGGTCTAATTCTACCAATTATATATTTCTATATTATGTGACATATATATATATATATATATATATATATATATATATATATACTAACACTTGTTACGCGCTAGCCCAGGTTCGAGTCTTTGGCTGCACCACGTTTCAATTTCTGCATGTTGGCCTCCTCGAGTCTCTCGATGTTGATGGAATAGAATTAAAGTGTATTGTGGTTGATATATATATATATATATATATATATATATATATATATATATATATATATATATATATATATATATATATATATATAATATATATACACACACACACACATATAAAATCCATCTCTCGGTACTGGTCGAAAAAATATAATTATGACTGTCCACTTTGTAATAAACTAAAGCATTTGTCTTTATGAAATTTTATTTTTATTAAGTAATGCATCTTATTTCTTCTTCTTTTTTATTCATATTTTCTATTTAAAAAAAATGGTGGTGTGAGATCTAGGTTCCATTGACATAACCTAACCTGTGGTAATTACTAAGTCAATTTCTATGTTGTCTTTCTATTTCTATTCCGTCAACTGCCGTCAGGGCGCGCGCACACACACACACACACACACACACACACACACACACGATGCATTTGTTTACAAAAAATAGCAAAATAATGTCTACCTACTAAAGATATTTGTAATGGCGGTTTGAGACTGAAAATATATCCTTGTTTACAACTATGTCCACATAACATACTTACATGTATACACATACAATATACATGTATGTACACACGTTCACACGGGCATAAAAACTCGCTCCTGACTGGATAAGGGGAGCCCCCCCCAAGGGGGTGTCAGGGGGGGGGACATGACGTCATCCTAAATACAGTTGGAATGGACAAGCCGAGATTCTGGTCTATTTTCAATTTCGATCTTATTTTTTTTATATATACCACTGTGTCTTGCTGCATTGCTTCTGTACCAGGGCGGTGGACGGGATACAAGGATGACCCGTCATCCACGAGAAGCTAAGATAAGGAGGGGGAAGGGGGTGGAATAGGTGGGAATAGGTGCCTATCATTAATTTGGCTATCTCTCTTATATAGGGGAAAAAGCCTTTGGTAAACACATACATATATATATATATATATATATATATATATATATATATATATATATTATATTGGTGTATTTTGGGAGCCGGTTCTCTTTTAAACATGTTTGATTGAGTACGACAGCGTTGTGGAAGTTGTTAATTTTCTTTCTTGTGTTTCCTATTTTTCTAATTATATTCTTCCCTTGGATAGGGTGGGCATAAACCCATTCCTTATAATTCTCGTGTAATAAAAATGGAGAATTATAAGGAATTGGTTTATGCCCACCCTATCCAAGGGAAGAATATAATTGGAAATATAGAAAACACACGATAGAAAATTAACTTCCAGAACGCTATTGTATTCAAACATATATATACATATATATATACATATATACATATATACATACATTGCAGAAACCACAGGGAAATTAAAGTCGGAATACTGAACGTTTTCGTCTATTACGACATCCTCAGAGTACAATATATATACTCTTGGGATAAAGAAATCTGCCTTCTGAAGGATGCCAGAGTGACCCAATGAAGAAAAAATATATTTGTATATTGCATGTTGTGTGTTTATTTACATGGAGAAAAAGCGCTACGCTCGTCGGGTTTCGTCTCTTTTCCATCGTGTGTGTGTGTGTGTGTGTGTGTGTGTGTGTGTGTGTGTGTGTGTAACAAATACAAAGTCTAGGGAAGATGCACATACAGTTCACGACAAAAAACAATAAAAATAAAATAAAACAACATTAGCGACAATAATAATAATAATAATAATAATAATAATAATAATAATGATAACCCATATACCAAAATGTATTTTCACCCCTTGTAAGGGAGCTGCCCTAATACTGCATATAGCTACTGTATACCATACCCAGCATCCCCAATAATAATACATATACCAAAGTCGTTTTTCCCCTTACAAGGGAGGTAGCCAAAAAATTAAAGGCATAAAAACCATCCCCACCCATTCCATCCCTAATACACTCCACTCCCCTCCACCCTCTTCCCTCCCTCTTATCTTGGCACCTCCTGGATGACGGGTCCCCCTGCATCCTGTCCACTGCCCTGGGTCAGAGGCAGTGTCGCAAGACACAGCACGTCCACAGCAAGGCCGCTTCGTTAAATCGGCGACCCCCCCTCTCCGTCCCCTCATGCAGAAAAGGAGAAGACGGGGAGAAATCCCTTCGGGCAGCGTCAAACTTTTCTCACACATACTCGCTCACCTAATAATAATAATAATAATAATAATAATAATAATAATAACAATAATAATCATGAAAAAGAGAGAGGTAAATGAAGAGAACGAAGAAAAATAAAAATGAAGAACAGTAAAAAGAGGAAAAGGAAGAGGAAAGAAAAAGAGGTAACGACTGAAAAAAGAGTATGAAGAAGAGTAAAGAAAAAGAAGAGCAAGAAGGAAGATAAAGACGAAAAACGGGAGCATAATTATTACGAACGAGAATGAAAAACAAAAAGAAAAATCACAAGAAAAAATATCAAGTTCATTGACGCTATGAGAAAGAGAGAGAGAGATATGAGGGGGGGACACTATGAAAACCTAGTGATTGTCCAAACAGGGACGCCAGATGGAAATTAAAATCACATTATATACTCGTGTGTGTGTGTGTGTATATATATATAATATATATATATATATATATATATATATATATATATATATATATATATATATGGCTAGTCTAATTTCGAGTTGCGAATTTAATCCTGAGCGGTTTCGCTCTACGCTTCTTCTGAGGAATGCGACTCGGGGGGTGAAGCTGGCGGTATACCTTGAGAATCAAGCCCGCGTTCCCTCGTAGGAGTTGCGGTCCGCTCTTGTTCTGATCAAAGCATAGAGAACTTACAATTTTGAAATAAAATTTATCTAATCACTTTAAAGTAAATACCAGAAACAGTTCCGGTGTGTGTGATGTTGTTACACTACTACATTTCCAGACACTTCACACACACACACACACACACACACACACACTGCTATTCCATCCATTGTTCGCACAATAAACTCATTATAAATCTTAGACAAGGCATATCACTCATATAATTACTGTATTGCATTATTGTCAGCGTATCACTGTAAAACTTAGACTAGGCGTATTACTCATATAATTACTGTATTGTATTATTGTCAGTGTATCACTGCTATTTCAATAAACCTATTATTATTAATTACACTATGGGTACCTGCTGCAACACTATGGACACCTAGTACAAAAAAGAACATAAGAAAATTAGAAAGAATCCAAAGAGCAGCGACAAAAATGGCACCTACACAATCAAATTTGACATACAAAGATTGGAGAAATTACAACTATCAACAGAGAAGAGAAAGAGGTGATTTGTTGACCATTTACAGAATTATGAAAGGGATGGAAATTCACGATAGAGACGACTTATTAAAATGGGACAGAAGAGAAACAAGAGGACACGAAAAAAAGCTAAAGAAGGACAGTTACAGAAGAGACCTGAAAAAGAATAGCTTCCCACATAGAGTGATTGATGTCTGGAACAAACTAAACTGAGAAACAGTGAGTGCCAAAACTATACATGATTTTAACCCATTCAACTCCGATGACAAGATGTCTTGTCATTTGGTCAAATAAAACAAAAAATCATAATAAAACAACAAAATGTTTGATGATCAAACAGCACCAGAAAAATATGACGTCATCAGTCCTCCTCGAGGAGGACTGATGACGTCATATTTTTCTGGTGCTGTTTGATCATCAAACATTTTGTTGTTTTATTATGATTTTTTGTTTTATTTGACCAAATGACAAGACATCTTGTCATCGGAGTTGAATGGGTTAAGAATAAACTGGATGCGGAGAGATACGAAAACGGGTCACTACGAGCATAGCTCTCGTCCCGTAAAATACAACTAGGTAAATACACACACACAAAATTGAACAAAATTGTAAGTTCATGTATGATTGGATTAGAACAATAGCGGAACCCAACCTCTTAGGAAGGAAAGCGGGCTTGAGTCTCGATGTATACCGCCAGCTTCACCCCCCCTAGTCACATTCTGAAGAAGCGTAGAGCGAAACCGGTCAGGAATAAATTCGCAACCCGGAACTAGACCCGTGACTTCTTTTTCCACCTTCATCAACTTGCCCCAATCTCTCAGCATATATATATATGGAGATTGGTATGTTATAACACATTTATAAAAGTTCACTGTAAACCCACTATCGGAGAAATAATAACGGAAATAAAGAGAAACTGTATATTTCGACTACTATCTGTAGTCCTCTTCTTAACTTTCTGTAAGCATTCTGCTGAAGAGGACTACAGA
>NC_134788.1:24311364-24313864 GCF_046742065.1 Oratosquilla oratoria | reverse complement strand
TTCTAAGCCATCAAAGGCAGACATGCAGAAATTGAAATGCGGTACTGCTAAGGATTCCAATTTCTGCATGTCGGCCTGTGATGGTTTAGAATTAAAGTGCATTGTGGTTGTTAAAATGTATCTCTAATCACTGGGACCCATTCCGTGTCGTATATATATATATATATATATATATATATATATATATATATATATATATATATATATAAGGGACTGACCCGACGCCATGACCAGACACAGCCTAATTGCGGTGAACCTTTCTGGACATTCCGACCACTGAGTCAGATCAACTACCACACAACTCTTCAATGCATCAACTTGCACTCTACGCACAAGCATGCTTGTGTGGGTACATGTACACCACAGTCCCGGCTTTAGATCTGAGCGCACACGCCAAATTAGAACACCAACACCGTATGTGTGTGTGTGTATATATATATATATATATATATATATATATATATATTTTTTTTTTTTTTTTTTTTTTTTTTTTTCTTGGTGCTCCAACCCAAAGGAAGAAAGGTCTTATCTAGAAAGAGTTCTTATTTGTCTAATTATTTTCTTGAATCAAACTGGTTCTGGAAAGGCAATCTATTCGTTGTAGCGCGATGGAAGCAAACGAGCAAAACTTTAGCACATTTTATGTCGAAATAGAGCAATATTAAAATAATTAGAGATATTCATGCGTATCATGGGCTTTAACAATGGTGATGAAGGCAAGGTCATCATATCAAGACAGCAGTGCAGGACTCGCAGTAATGGACAAAAATTTAAGAAGGAAATAGGCAAGAAATGTTTTTACCTATAGAGTGGTCAACGAAAGGAATAGCCTTAGTAACCTTGTAGTAAGCGCTGAAACTATCGGTTTTTTTTTTTTTTTTTTAGGAGAAGGTTTGATGGGGATGACAGGTGGTAAGGGACATGGAACTGCCTAGTGTAGGCCTTATGGTCTCTTGCAATCTCCTCCATTCTTATGTTATTATTAGGGGTGCAGTGATGTTGAGCCTTGGTGCCTTGGGTCCTGTTCACACTAGCGGTTTCAATGGAGGCGTTTACACACGCACACATCCATTCAGTTTTTCCTTTTATGTGGCACCACCGCGGCTTCCGCGCGGTTCACACGAGCAATTTTTTCGGCAACAAGTTTCCGGCTTTTGGCAGAGAAAACGGGAACTTGGTGCCGAAACGATGGTCATGTGAACCGCGTACTACTGGATTTTGAGAAAGTGAGGTTTCTCCGTGCTTCAAGGGACAGACCGGAGGTCCTGCACGGAAGTGTTATGTCGTCTTTGTCCTTCGAGTTGGTCACTTTCGTGATGCGACGTTCGAGTACCGAGGTAGAGTCTCGTTCGTGTTCGACTCTTGGCGTGGAAAAAAATCACGTGACTCGTCCCTACCTTCTCGTTTTTTTTTTTTTTTTTTTTTTTGGGGGGGGGGGTACAACACTGAATGGGTCCCAGTAATTGGAGATATATTTTACAACCACAATGCACTTTAATTCTAAGCCATCAAAGGCCAGCATGCTTAAATTGAAATGAGGTACTGCCCAGGACTCGAACCCGGCATCATGACAAATATATATATATATATATATATATATATATATATATATATATATATATATATATATGGGTCCCAGTGAATAGATATACATTTTTATCAACCACAATACACTTTAATTCAACACCGAGAGACTCGAGGAGGCCACGTCTCAATTTCTGCACGTTGGCCTCCTCGAGTCTCTCGATGGTGACGGCTTTGAATTAAAGTGTATTGTGGTATCATATATATATACTTATATATATATATATATTTATATATATATACATATATATATATTTATATGAATATATATATATATATATATATATATATATGCAGAAAGATCACTATAAACAACACGTGATCCACAAATTTTGCTGGTAACCACTAAGGAAATCGGAAGAAAACAGTAATTCCCAAGCGCTTTCGTGTAATTCACATCTTCAGGGGAATACGTATTCCCCTGAAGATGTGAATTACACGAAAGCGCTTGGGAATTACTGTTTTCTTCCGATTTCCTTAGTGGTTACCAGCAAATATATATATATATATGTATATATATATATATGTATATATATATATATATGTATATATATATATATATATATATATATAATTCTTGCAAAAGTACTTCTCGATATCACAAGTGCTGGAGATGATGCCTAACCACAAGCCTTAACCCAATTCAACTAACCTAACAATGCTAGTTATCAGCAAACAATTTGTTAAGTACTTTAGTACATTTTGTCCTTGTAAAAATCAAACTACAAAGATCTATAAAATCAAAATGGAGTCGATTTAGCAAGGCAAAGTTTTGCTGGGCAATGTCA
Source organism: Oratosquilla oratoria (assembly GCF_046742065.1). NCBI lineage: Eukaryota > Metazoa > Arthropoda > Malacostraca > Stomatopoda > Squillidae > Oratosquilla > Oratosquilla oratoria. The sequence continues at coordinate 24,311,492 of NC_134788.1, read as the reverse complement.
AGTTAGGAAGTTAGGTTTGGTTAGGATAGGTTTGGTTTGGCTAAGGTTGAGTTAGTACGGATTAGGTTTGGTTAGATTGGCTTCAACTAGGTAAATTCAATCAAGTTACCTTAGATTAAAGTATGTTA
>NC_134788.1:24286364-24303864 GCF_046742065.1 Oratosquilla oratoria | reverse complement strand
CCGTTCGTACTTCCTTGTCGAGCACTGTATATATATATATATATATATATATATATATATATATATATATATATATTAAGAGCACTGAGCTGGAGTGCATGGACGCACCTGTCTAGATTGGGTCAGATTATTTTGTCCCCTTGAAGAGAGCTCCTGTATTTGATGTTGATGCTGCTGCCTTTTATTCAAAGCCTCAACACACACACATATATATATATATATGTATGTATATATATATATGCACACACTCATATAAACCAATTTTAGTTTCTAAATTTTTAAAGCTAATCTATTTTTCTATCAAAATTTCCATTTCAATAACACGCGCTCGAGTGTGTGTGTGTGTGATAAAATCCAAACTACCAGATCTAATCACGATCAAGCACGTGATCCACTTTGGGTCAATAGCGAAACGGAAGCCAGGAGCAAGCTGTCCGAAAGGATCCATCCGCCAGGCGGGCGTGTCTGATACAGTGTTCGGTTTCGTTACCGCTGGCTTCATTTAACGGCTGTAACGCTTCAACATGCTAAAGAAATATAAAATCCCATAACGCGACTTCTAACTTTCCCAACTAAAGCAATTTTAAGGTAAATAGTTATTATATATGTATTTCCACAATCCATTGTAACGTCCCTGTACCCTAATGAACTTCATATTATATATATATATATATATATATATATATATATATATATATACATATATATATATGCATGCAGAAAAACCAAAGAAAATAATTAAATGATGACCGAGTGCTTTCGTCTAGACATCTTCAGGGTACATGTACCCTGAGGATGTCTAAATAGACGAAAGCGCTCGGTCATCATTTTATTGTTTTCCTTGGTGGTTTTTCTGCATATTTAGAATCATGAGTTCATGTAATTTCTCATGCACACACACACACACACATACACAGACTTGTATAACAAATTAACGGCTGTGGGTAAAGGGGAGATGGGCACATGGACTTTATAAAGGGATTGTGGGTAAGAGAAAAAATAAACAAAATAAAGGGAGGGAGAAAGGAGGGGGGGAAAGGGAGAGGCAAGGATGTTCTTAGTGGTTCAAGCGTGGTGGGGCAAGAGTGGAAGGCGCGAGTAGAAAGGTACGACCGAGATGTTGCGAGACGAGATATATGTTTTGGACATTAAACAACATGAAGAAAACGAATACTTACATCTATACCGAGAAAACTTATCACAGAGAAAAAATATCGACCACAAAGTGAAAACTATATCACCACAAGAGATAGAAATATCGACAACGACGTGAAAGCTCTATCACAAGAATCTATCTGCCGTCAGGCGATTTCATTCAACCGAGGGTGAGAGGAGAGGACCCCACTATTACAAAAACGGAATAAATCAAATCTAATACGAAAGAATAATGGAACTTTTGGAGGAACATCACGATGGGGCATCGTGGGACTGAGTGAAGCCCGAAGGATTGAAGCGAAGGTGACACAATCACAAGATAGTCATAACATGTTCTGCTTAACCCATTCAACTCCGATGACAAGATGTCTTGTCATTTGGTCAAATAAAACAAAAAATCATAAAACACCAAAATGTTTGATCAAACAGCACCAGAAAAATATGACGTCAGTCCTCGCTTCGCTCGCGCTTCGCTGCGAGCGAAGCGAGGACTGACGTCATATTTTTCTGGTGCTGTTTGATCAAACATTTTGGTGTTTTATGATTTTTTGTTTTATTTGACCAAATGACAAGACATCTTGTCATAACATGTTCTGCTTAAGAAGGAAAGATCTAGTGGAGTAGGATTAGATAATGCGAGAGGTTGCTGGTAACAAGACTGAAAAACATACACGCACAAACTTCGCTGTTCATAGGATGAAATTGAGTCCTATGAAAATCTAAGTCGCTCATTCAGTCATTTATTTTCATAAGAAAAAATAAAGTAAAAAGAAAAATAAATAAATAAATAAATAAAATTGTCAAAGAGTACGTTTGCAATGAGTGACTTCAATGAGGAAGAACGAGAGAAGCAAATAGTGCATTGGAAATTACAAAGGATTACAAAGGCGGATCATGCCGACAGGATACCTTTTGGTCCATAACTAGGTCGGATGCGAAAAAATATATAATTACGATAAAAAAAAATTAAATAAAAATTATAATATTGGAGAAAAATGACATTTCGCAGAGAACAACCAACACAGACTAATGAACAAGTTCTTCCAAAAGCGTGTGGGTCATTAACCCATTAAACTCCGATGACAAGATGTCTTGTCATTTGGTCAAATAAAACAAAAAATCATAAAACACCAAAATGTTTGATCAAACACCAGAAAAATATGACGTCAATCCTCGCTTCGCTCGCAGCGAAGCGAGGACTGACGTCATATTTTTCTGGTGCTGTTTGATCAAACATTTTGGTGTTTTATGATTTTTTGTTTTATTTGACCAAATGACAAGACATCTTGTCATCGGAGTTGAATGGAATTAACAGTAAAGAGAGGATAAAAGAGAAGGAATCGAATTAACAGTAAAGTTAGCTCGAAGGAATAATAGAGGATGGACCAAACGGGTTAACGAGTCTCGTTTCACACGTATCGACTTTTCGCCGTCCGCCGTCAACGGCACGACGTCGTGCTCTCGAATATCCGTGGATGTCTATGGACGCTTCCCACGTCACGACCATGACCACGTGCGAGAGCGTGACACCCATGGTTATTTGAAAGGACGACGTCGTGTCGTGTGCGGCGCACGGCGAAAAGTCGACACGTGTGAAACGAGCCTGACTGGACGCCGCAAGACGAGAAGCGTGCAAGACAGAGACCACCAGACAGAGGGTGGAGAGATGAGATAGAGAAGTTTGCAGGAGTGCCATGGCTGAAGTTGGTGAAGCGCACAAACGCACACAACTTCAAACTTCATCTCTGAAATCATTCGCCTCAAGCTCCTTCGCCCCCCCCGTACAGGTGCAACCCAGAGGGGCTGATACTCGGTCCCCAGATCGGCCCCCCAAAAATCCCTTATAAGTTTTGGTTATTACCCCCACACCGTTGCCGAAATATATATATATATATATATATATATATATATATATATATATATATATATATATACACACACACATACAACTGTGCCTTACTGCATTGCTTCTGACATAGATGACCCTTCATCCATGAAAGGGGAAACGAATGGATGATGGACGGGTGCATGGCTTGCCTGGCTACCTCCTATTATAAGGGGGGGAAAGACCTTTTGGTACATAGATGAGCAGTATGATACAGCAAGAAGCATCTATGTGCATCTTTATACAAAGCCAAGACAAACTATGAGTAGTATTCATGTATATATGTACAAATAAACTCTGCAACACACACACACACACACATATATATATATATATATATATATTATACATACGCGCACACACACACACACACACACACACATATATATATATATATATTATACATACGCGCACACACACACACACACACGAAACAACAGTGTGTGCAAAACCCATACAAGGATTTAAGAACAAACTAGATTCTGAGAGGTACAAAGACGGGTCACAACGAGCATAGCTCCCCTTCCCGTATAATACAACTGTATATGTATTCTAGAAACTCCCCCCCAGCGAGGGTCCCTTGCTAGGAAAACCAAAGCTATCTAGTAAGATATAATGGCAAAGTACGCGCACACAGAAAACTAGACACATGAAGAGGATGTATAGTTGTTTTTTCACATTTTAAGCAGACATTACAAAACTAGCCTGATCCCCGTAGATTGGAACTGAAACGACCTTTCTCACTCAAACACACACACATTCCCCTTCCCCTTCTTTCTTCATAACCATCCGAGTACTTCCAGGAATCCGCTGGCTGCCTGACGCGCTTGCCTGCATGCATGCAATTGCATGCGCGCGCACACACAAGCTCCACACCCCCATCCACCTCCTCCTCCTCCTCCTCCTACTTACCTTCCTCATCGTCGTCGGAGTCGTTGGTGGGGCGATGAAGAGTGGGTGGGGGGGCGTGAGGGGGGGTCCTGGTATAGGCGGACGGAGGAGGGGGAGGGGGAGGAGGAGGAGGGGGCGGGGGGGACTCATGACCCCCTCTCGGGCCGTAGCCCCGAGCCCGCGTTGAGTAGGCCATGGCGGGGTGCGCTGCCGCAGCCGCCGCCGCCGCTGCCACGCACGGCCGGCCTCCGCCGCCGCCGCCGCCTCCGCCGCCGCAGCCCGCCTGCCAGCACCCGCACGCGCGCCCACACACCTGCTGCCGGCCCGTCTCGGCCCTGTCTGCCGCTGGCCCGTCTCGGCCCGTCTGCGCTTCGTCTGCGACCCCCGGCGGCGGCGGCGCCCTCTCGGCCCCTCCGGCCTTCGGTCCTATTCCTCCTACTACTCCTACTCCCAGCGCCCCGGGGGCCTTGCCTGCCTCTTCTTCAGCGGCCTCTGCTGCCAGAGGACCGCTTCCTCCTCCTCCTCCTCCTCCTCCGCACGCTTCTTGTCCGCTGCTGCAACTGGGACCAGCGAACTGGCACGTCAGGGAGGCCTGCGGGCCCGCCTGGCTCGCAGCAGAGGGCGACGACTGCGGGGGGCCAGGGGTCTGGCCGCCAACAGCAGCAGCAGCAGCTGCAGTCAGGGGTCCTCGAGGTCCCGGGGTCTGGGGGCCCGTCGGGTTGGGAAAGGGTGCCAGCGAGCCCGTCTGGCCGGCGGCGGGCGCTTGCAAGCCCGTTTGGATGGCCGCCCCTCCTCCTCCTCCACCTCCTCCTCCTCCTCCTCCACCGGTGCCCACGTGCGGAGACCGTGCCAGGAGACTGTGATGGGAAGAAGAGCTGCTCTGCTGCTGTTGCTGCTGTTGCTGCTGTTGGGACCTCGTTGATGCCTTAACAGTGGTGGTTTGGCCGATGGCCGCTGTCTCGAGCCCGGCATGCACGGGGAAAGGCGTGGCAGCAGGCATCAGAGCACCAGCTTCACGGCACCAGCTTCCCCCACACCTCGACACCACCTGAGAGAGGCCGCAAGGACAGCTGGTTCCGTATCGAAGAAGAAGAAGAAGAAGAAGAAGAAATCAAGTGACCCCCCGAAGGTCACTTCGTTGTAAGTCGAGGTCTTTTCTCGGGACCGGAAGTGGCACTCGGGGTCACTTCCAACGCCTACACCACCACCACCACCACCAGCAGGAGGAGGAGGGGGAGGAGGAGGAGGAGGAGGAGGAGGAGGAGCAGGAGGAAGAAGAAGAAGAGCACCACCACACGTCCAATACTGTTGCCTAAGTATCGAGAACTTCCCCGGACCTTCGTGTCTTCCCAGAACCGTTCCTCCAACCGCCGTCGGACCAGTCCTTCTCCCCAAGGTACTCCTTGCCGTCCAAGTCCTCCTCTAACTCGAAGTCCAGCCCTACCGCCCGTCCGTCCGACAAGCAAACACTTCGCCAACTGCACAGCTGGCCGGGCCCCGTCCTCTCAACTCCCCTACTCCTCCTCCTACTCTCCCTCCTCTTCCCCTCTCTCACCCAACACAACCTCCTCCTCCTCCTCCTACTCTTCCACCACCTCCACTGCCCCTTCCACTCCCTTCAGCGCCGTCGCGATCAATATGACCAACACTTCAGCTCCTCCTCCTCCTACTCCTCCTCCTCCTCCTCCTCTTCTTTCACGGCCTCCAGCTCCTCTTCCTCTTCCTTCCTTCCTCCTGGGATTCCTCCTTAACAGTCCTCCTTTCCATCTCCTCCCACTCCCCCTAACCCTTCCTTTGCGTCCACCTTATCCCTCCTCCTCCTCCTCCTCCTCTTCCTTTTTTCTTCTTCGTTATCATCACCTTCAGGAGTTACCTCCTCCTCCTCCTCCCATTTCCCCCACGGGGGCCACCTACTGAATGACCACCTACCTGCTGCTCACAAAACAGCAGGTAGCCAAGGCCACTGCTGCAAAGGCCGGCGGCAGCAGCAGCAGCAGCAGCTGCCGGACGTGCAGCTGCTGCTGCAGCTTCTACACAGTTGTCTCGGTCACTGACTAAAACCGTCAGGTCGGTTGATTCGAAGTGACGGTTTCACACACACACACACGACTCGTGGCGCAGTGGTAAGAGTTCCCGACCGCCACCACGGCGGTCCGGGTTCGAATCCCCCCCCCCGGCCCAGGGCTGAAATAATTTTAGTATCGCTGCGCTGCGAGTCGTTACTCCAACTCTCGTGGGCGGGGAGTTGGGTACGTGTAAGGTCACAGGATCCATAGATCGGTCATACATATGAGCTCAGCTCTTTTTTCGGGAAGGAAATGGCTACCCATCACCAGTCACACACGTGATCCAAGACCATGACAGTATCACACACACACACACACACACACACACGTGAATTTTTGCTACATTAAATAGACTCGTGAGGAAATAAAATACACTACAATATCTTAATAATAACAAAGTTCCCAATAATAATTATAATAATAATAATAATAATAATGATAATAATAAAAACAAATAATAATATCATAATCTCTCTTGGGGGGGGGCAAATTCTGTACCAGGGTACAGGGTGCAAGGGGAGAGAGGGGGGAAAGGGTAGGAATTTCTGAACCACGATACCCCCAGGGTCATTAAACTCGCCCTCGGCAGGAAAGAACACTTGCCCTACTGCCGAAGGCCTGGACGACGAAAGGGGGGGGGGGGGAGAGGGGGAGAGAGTGGGAGGGGGAGAGAGTGGGAGGGGGAGAGAGTGGGAGGGGGGGAGGTGTCATGCAGGCTAGGTAGGCGTGGCCAACTTCCGTCTGTGCACCAGCAACCTCCCCTCCCCCTCTCCCCCCCTCCCCCTCCCCTCCCTGGCGCGTTCCAAACCCAATGCCAGAGACTTCAAGCCGGCGTCTGGTCCTTCAACTGCCGGCGAATGATACCACACGAAAAAATAAGAAAAAAATAAAAATAATAAATAAATAAATAAAATAATAATAATAAAAAAATAAAAAAATAAAAAATAAAATAAAATAATAATCAAATCAAATAATAATAATAATAATAATAATGGATAACATAATAATAATGATAAAAAAAATTAAAAATAATAAAAATAAAATAAAATGATAAAATAATAGAAATAAATAAATGAATAATGATAAAAATAAAATGACAAAAATAAAATAAAACAATAAATAAAAAATAATAAATAAAATTATAATAACGATAAAAATAAAATAAATTAATAATAACAAAACAAAATAGATTATAATAATAACAATAATAATAATAATAATAATAATAATAATAAAGGAATAAAGAAATTGGTTTGGCTTCTTGGCCCTAGACTCTGATTGACCTCCCTCCCCCCCTAATCCCTGGAAGGGGGGGGGGAGAGGGGGAGAAAGTACAAACTCTGACCAGACCAAACACCTTAAAGAGGGACTACGAGTATTGACCACAGAGAGAGAGAGAGAGAGAGCGAGAGAGAGAGAGATCACCATTCTGTCTATACTTCATGTATAGACTACCCAAGCGTAATACACAAAAAACATTACACACACACACACGACTCGATGGCGCAGTGGTAACGTTCACGGCCGCCACTACGGCGGTTCGGGATCGAATCCCCTCGCCCAGAGTTAAAATACCTTAAGTGTCGCTGCGCTACGAGTCGTTACTCCAACTCTCGTGGGTTGGGAGTTGGGCGCATGCGTGCATGTAAAGTCACAGTATTACCCATAGCTCGGTCATATATATATATATATATATATATATATATATATATATATATATATATTAGCTCTCTTCCGGGAGGGAAATAACTGTCGACCACAAGTCCAACACGTGATCCAAGACCATTGGTGAATCACACACACAAACGGTATTTAGATGTTAGGAATTGCCCGGGGGGGGGGGGGGCTTTGCACTTACGAGTTAGAACAAGTTTCCTGATGTCCTATTTTTTTTTAATAATTATTGAATAATTATTGAATAATTATTTCATAATAAATACATACACACATGGTGTGTGTGTGTATGTGTGCGTGTGTGTGTGTGTGTGTGTGTATCTTATACAAAGTTATTTTTACATAGGAGACAATTACTCTTCAATGCTTTATCAATATTATAATTTATTTCCAATTATGTTGGTTATATTTCTTTTCGACAATAATAATAATAATAATAATAATAATAATAATAATAATGATATGGTTCAACGTCACAAGCTCCCTATCAGAAGGCTAGAACGGTGCCCCTCACAGAGGACTTTGTAGTGTGGTACTCAATGAACCATGCCCTTGATTCAACTTCGCCGGTGGCAGGGTTCGAACTACCAATTCCTCGCCGCAATTAACGACACCCTAACACACTCGGCCAATGAGCTTCCTATAATAATAATAATAATAATAATAATATCTCCCGGTGGCATTTACTGACGCATATCACAACACGAGATTCCAGTCATCTAGTTGTGGCTGTTGCCGACAAGTTATTTTACTGATTTTTTTTTTTTTTTTTTTTTTTTTTTTTAAAGACAAAGGACGCAAGGTCCGACGCCACAACTAGAGGGGGAAGCGAGGGAAGAAAGAGAGGGAGAAAGAGGAGAAAGAGAGGGAGAAAAGAGGAGGGAAGAAAAGTGGGATGGGAGAGAAGAGGGAGAGAGAGAGAGAGAGAGAGAGAGAGAGAGAGAGAGAGAGAGAGAGAGAGAGAGAGAGAGGGGGGGGGAGAAGGTAAAGAGGAAAAGGAGGGAGAGAGGGGAGAGGGGAGGGAGAGAGGGAGGAAGAGGGGAGAAGGAGAAAAGGTGGGGAAAAGAGGGAGGAAGAGGGAAGAAGGAGAAAAGGTGGGGAAAAGAGAGAGGGAGAGTGGAGAGATGGGGAAAAGAGAGAAGGACAGGGGTGAGAGAAGGGAATGAGGAAAAGGAGAGAGGGAGGGAGAAAGAGAGGAGAGGGAGGGAGAGGTGAGAAAGAGAGAGGGAGAGAGAGATGGGAGCAAAGAGGAAAAAGAGAGATAGAGACAGAGGGAGAGGGGAGAGAGAAGGGAATATCAGGGAGAATCGGTAGTTGACTAGTCTTCAATCATAGAAGAATAGAGAGTTACTCTAGTCCATAGAGGTGTCATTAAAGTCTCTCTCTCTTTTATATATATATATATATATATATATATATATATATATATATATATACACACACACACATATAACAGCATCATCCATACACAGCCATTCTCCACTCACCCCTATTCCCTCCCTTCTCCCTTCCTTGCTCAACAGACATTCCACTAATATACATATATTTTTTCGGGGGGGGGGGGGCAATCGTTATCAATTTTGGCTTGTGTCTGTCTGATGTATTCCCACATCAAAGCTCGTTTTCCATCTACTTGGCCTCTAGGCTATCACACCGGGCTTCACTAGCGTTGACAGTTGAGAGTTCGAGTAAAAACGGCTTCGGTTACGATATTTGAATTTTCAAATTTTCAAATTACCTTTCCGCTGAATTAACCCATTCAACTCCGATGACAAGATGTCTTGTCATTTGGTCAAATAAAACAAAAAATCATAAAACACCAAAATGTTTGATCAAACACCAGAAAAATATGACGTCAGTCCTCGCTTCGCTCGCGCTTCGCTGCGAGCGAAGCGAGGATTGACGTCATATTTTTCTGGTGTTTGATCAAACATTTTGGTGTTTTATGATTTTTTGTTTTATTTGACCAAATGACAAGACATCTTGTCATCGGAGTTTAATGGGTTAACATATTGAAAACCCATACGACTGTTAGACATACTGTTCAGAAGTTCTTAGGGAAGACTAGATTTCCGTAAGCGAAGCCATATTCTAATTATTCAAATGGAGGTTGGATGTCGGAGGAAAACTAGCTCAGTGTGATAACCTTTTAAAACCCTGATGTCGTTAACGATTTTCTTAACGGTCAAACGGTTTGTCAAACGTGTTTGACAACCAAATACCCCGATCACACGGTCAAACATCACTTCAAACATGTTTGACAAACCGTTTGACCTTGTAAATGGCCCTTTAGTCTAAGTAATGATATATTTGTTCTTAACCATGAAGCTTTTCATTTTTTTCCCCTAAATTTATACCTCGTTTTTTTTCCTAACCAGCTTTATATTCCTTAAACGAGTTGTGGCTTTGATATCTAACCAAATGAATTGGTAGATGGTTATGTCTCTGTGTTTTCTTTAAGTTATACTTTTTCGGTGGTTTCCATAACATAACCTTCAAAAAGACATCCCACAGATACAGTACATCACAAAGGATTACAAAGGCGGAGCATGCCAACAGATCTTTTGGCCTAAAACTAGGTCGGATGTAAAAAAAAAAAAAAATTATATATATAAACAAAAATATAATATAAACAATAATAAATAAAATAAATAAATAAATGCACAGGTATAGTTAAATAATAAACATGTAAATAGTAAATAATAAATCAACTCCCTAGTATAAAATGTTCAACAATAAAATCTTTTTCTAATTTCATTCGCCAAAGGGCAAAATGTCAACAATTTACTTTCAAATCAAATAAATATTGACTATAAAATTTAATAGTGTGTTTGTTGAGTAAGTATGAACATGATAATGGAGACTACAAGAGACCGTAAGGCCTACATTATGCAGTTCCACGTCCACTATCATCTATCATCCTCATCCATAAAGTTAACTTAACTACGTGATTACTAAGTCTATTCCATTCGTTAACCACTCTATAGGTAAACCAGTCCTTGTCTTAATATGATGGCCTTGCCTGTCACCTTGTTAAAACCATTGATCCACTTGAACACCTCTATTAGATCACCCCACACTCTGCATCTTTCCAGAGAGTGTAAGTTAAGTTAGCCTGTCCTAATAAGGTAGATAGGCTACCTAGCTGTGACCATTCGATAAAATTCGAAAACGGTACACATATTCAGTATGACAATATGCATAATTTTTTAACGTAATCAATACTACCCACACAGCCAATTCTTTTCATTCTATATTAACACCTGGTTCAACATATGAAATAGTTACGCTTTGTGTTTCATCATAAAAGATTAAATATCAGCTTTGATCTCTTAATTTCTTTTATTGTTATGTTGCTATTTGCCCCCATCAAGCCGGTGGGTAGGTGCTATTCTGGTAACAGATGTTCCCGTTAGCTGTAGCCAAGAATAACAGCTAGTACAGAGACAGTTTATCACTGATGCTTGTCTAGTTTACTGTTCAATAAGTGACATAAACTAGATGCTAATGCTTAGAAACAATTATCTGTACATCGACTTGGGGAAACTACTGTAAATATAACAAAAGGAAACAAAATAAAAATGTACGGAAAAACTCAAAGTTAATAAAACACCAGTGCCTGACAGTTGGCATCCAAAAATCTTAAAGGGAATGAAAAATTAGGTTGTTCCGTTAGAGATAATAATTATAATATATATATATATATATATATATATATATATATACACATATATATATACATATATATATACACACATATATATATATATATATACCCGAAGATATCCCAAGAGAATGGAAGTAAGCTAGTGTTACTCCCATATTCAAAAAGGCCAATGAGCTACAGGCATATCTGCTTCACCTCAATTGTAGGAAAATATGATGGAAACTATCGTCAAAGATGCTCCCAAACACAATTTAGAAAGTAACTGTTTGATAAATGATAGCCAGCATGGATTCAGACGGAAACGTTCCTGCGTGATTATCCTAATCGAGTTCTACAACACAATCATCTCAAATTATGACAAAAGAAATAATATAGATTTAATATATCAGGACTTTGTGAAGGCTTCCGATACCGTCTCACACAAAAAACTAATTGCCAAACTAGCTTCACACAGATTTAGTGGTAGCCTATTAACCTGGACTAGTAATTGGTTACACGATGAAAAACAGAATTGTTCTAAATGGTAAAACTTCTAGATGGAAAAATGTTACGAGTGGAGTTCCTCAGGGTTCCGTTCTTCGGCCACTTCTATTCATAGTATATATAAATAAAATAGACCACGGACTGAAATCTATTGTTTCCAAATTTGCTTATAATACAAAACCAAGTGGAATGGTAAATGGTCATTTCAACCAATTAGATATTCAAAAAGATTCAGATAAACTACAGCAATGGTCTGAAAAGTGGCTAATGAAATTTAACACAGGTAAATGTAAGGTTATGGACACAGGTAAAAATAACAATAAGTACTATTACAAATTATTTGGAAATTCGTTAACAAAAGTGGATAGTGAAAAGGATCTAGGGGTAATTATCAGTAATCTCGAATCATCTAAGCAAGGTATTTCTGCCTCGGAAAAGGCATTTTAATCTAGGACTCATTTGCGTGACCTTTTGGTCAAAGTCCATCTGTCATAATCAAGCTATATAAATCTTGAGTTCATCCACATTTGGAATATGCGGTTCCAGTGCTGTAGCCGAATCTAAGACATTGACAAATTGGAAAAAGTACAACGGTGAGCCACGAAACTGGTTCCAAATACCATAAATTATACGAAAGTCGACTAAATCATATGAATCTATTTTCCCTAACAGGGCATAGACTCAGGGGCGATTTGATACAGGTCTAAGATTCTAAAAGTAATTGACATCAAAAGTGATAAAAATGTCACAATGAATGCGAATCAGACAAGAAATAATGGTCTCAAACTGTCAAGTAGATTTCACTTGGAAGCTGGTAGAAACAACTTCGCCAACAGTGTAGTTAATGAATGGAATAAACTTCCTGCTGCAGAGGCGGTGCAATGTAGTAGTTTTAAGTCTTAAGATTCATTTAGACAAGGACCTCAGCAGTATGCTGTAATGCCTGCGATTTATTTTATTCATTGTTATTTTGTTTTCTGCATTAATAATTTTCTTGGAGATACTTTCTAAAGATCTCACTAATCGCCGTGTAGCAGGGTCTACACTCTGTAGAACTCGTGCGTAGGTGGACATATTCTCCGATCCGGATTTCGGCTCAACTGAGCCTTCTTCAGTCAGGGAGTGTGTCAAATGTCATCAAAGTGCGATATTTGATATTAATGCAGAAAACAGCATCACCTTCAACAAAATTTGTGTATTAGAAGACTTACTGCCTGTATATAATTCATCATTTTCTATTACTCATTTATTATAATTTGTTTGTTTATTGTCATTATTCATATATCTACTCCACCCCTGCATCCAATCTAGTCATGGACCAAAAGGTGTCCTGTCAGCATGTTCTTCCTCTGTAAGCCTTTTCATAGAATAACAGTTTAGTTACACAGTATTCATTTCCCTAACATGTTAAATGTTATGGACACAGTACAAGTGAGCAAGTGGTAAAGGATTTACCATGAGCAGCACGGACTTACACGAGGTCAAAGTCTGCCTTTGGTACATTTCACTAATACCAAAAATGAATCTTGCATAAGCGACACATTCTACCTAGAGTTGAATCATCTTCCACCTAACGGAGGAGTTCCCGCTTTTGATAAATACATACATCAACAGCCTTCCCCTCCCCCTTTACAAAGGAGATAGCCAAAGGGATAAATCCACTCCCGCCCATTCCATCACCACATTCATCACATCTCCCTCCCTCTTTTCTTGGCTCCTCCTGGATGACAAGTGGGCGATCCCTGCATCTCGCCCACTGCCCTGGGTCAGAAGCAATGTAGCAAGACATTTCTCAAGGTATCAAGAGTGGCAACCTTTGTGGATAGCCAAAGTCTTCCACTCTTGATGGTGCCCCTAACAGAGGACTTTGTAGCGTGGAATTTAAAGAACCATACCCTTGGTTCGACTTTGCCGGTGGCAGGATTCGAACAGCCATCCCCCTCGACCTTCGCCGCAAGTAATGAGCGAGTTTCCGCTCTAGAAATAGGATCGCCCGTCACTACCTCCCTCTCCTCAATACTAACCCTAAATCTAACCTAAACTCTTATCCTAACCCACAGTTAACCCATTAAACTCCGATGACAAGATGTCTTGTCATTTGGTCAAATAAAACAAAAAATCATAAAACACCAAAATGTTTGATCAAACACCAGAAAAATATGACGTCAGTCCTCGAGGACTGACGTCATATTTTTCTGGTGTTTGATCAAACATTTTGGTGTTTTATGATTTTTTGTTTTATTTGACCAAATGACAAGACATCTTGTCATCGGAGTTGAATGGGTTTTAATACTCCCCGCACATTACCCTGCTAAAGTGCCTTCCTGTCCCAAAATACCTAACCACTACTTCATCTACCGTCTCATCTAGCTTGAAGATCTAAAGTCACTTCAGCTACATTCCTCCCAAAAGTCTCTCCACAATCCATAACATTTTATTCTCTTAATTTTTTTTTTTTTTTATCTCACTATATGGGTCATAAAGTCGGTACTTCCCATCCCAATTTCACCTTAGCTCGCATTATCCTCCATAACAATTCACACCACCAAACTACCTCGTCACTTGCAAATTCAATCCGTCACAATCACTCAAACACCAATTCACCCTTTCCTTTCAGCTTAATTCCACTCAACACAAACACATCCATCGATACACAATACAATAGGGATGGAATCCTCCTCTCACTCTCATGCCTATTCTTTTCGTTTAAGAAATTACAGAATGGGGGAATTGCTAGTTCTCTCTGTCCCATACAGTCGCCCTCTGCGATACGCATAGAAACAAGGCGGCGGCATTCTTCTTTCTCACACAAACACACACGCAGCCAAAGAGGTCGGGCGTCCTATTTTGACCAGAATCCATGGCTGGCAAAAGGAAATACAATAAGTCCGTAGGAACATACGGTGTGTGTGAATTCCCGAAAGCATAATTATCAAATCGGCAGGCGACAGCCACACCAAACTCAACAGGTCGTGAAAGGTAGTGAAAGGACATTTTCACTGCGTTAACATTTTTTTTTTTTTTTTTTTTTTTTTTTTTTTACCCATTCAACTCCGATGACAAGATGTCTTGTCATTTGGTCAAATAAAACAAAAAATCATAAAACACCAAAATGTTTGATCAAACACCAGAAAAATAGGACGTCAATCCTCGCTTCGCTGCGTCATAAAACACCAAAATGTTTGATCAAACACCAGAAAAATATGACGTCAATCCTCGCTTCGCTGCGAGCGAAGCGAGGATTGGCGTCATATTTTTCTGGTGTTTGATCAAACATTTTGGTGTTTTATGATTTTTTGTTTTATTTGACCAAATGACAAGACATCTTGTCATCGGAGTTGAATGGGTTAAGAACCCCCCCAATTTCTCACCTCCCCCGACCTAGGGGAAAGTGAAGCCCCCCCAATCAATACAGTGTCTTGCGTATTGGCACTGGGTGCCAAAGGTGGACTTTATTCATCTTGGGGGTAGGAAATGGCACTGCATTGGCACTGCATTGGCACTGCTGCAGCCCCCCTGAGTCACGTCACACCTTTCACAGAGAAAGGT
Organism: Oratosquilla oratoria; assembly: GCF_046742065.1. Lineage (NCBI taxonomy): Eukaryota > Metazoa > Arthropoda > Malacostraca > Stomatopoda > Squillidae > Oratosquilla > Oratosquilla oratoria. Next base: position 24,288,494 of record NC_134788.1, on the reverse strand, counting down.
GTGACGTGACTCGAAACATCTTTGAAAGGGGGGGCCGAAGGTCAGGAGGTGGTTTTGGTTAAGTTTAGGATGGGGGCACGGGGGGAGGCGGGAAGGAAGAGAGGGGGTAGGGGAGGAAGAGTGGGGGAGGGGAGAAAGAGTGGGGCACGGGGGAGGGGATAGGAAGAGAGGGGGGAGGGGAGAAAGAGTAGGGCGAGGGGAAGAGGGGGAGGGTAAGACAGGGGGAAGAGGGGGTAGGAAGAGAGGGGGAGGGGTTAGGAAGAGAGGGGGTAGGAGAGGAAGAGAGGGGGTAGGAGAGGAAGAGAGGGGGTAGGAGAGGAAGAGTGGGGGGAGGGGAGAAAGTGGGGCACGGGGGAGGGGAGGAAGAGAGAAGGGGGGAGGAAGAGAGAAGGGGGAGAAAGTGGGGCAAGGGGGGAGGGGGGAGGAAGAGAGGGGGAGGGGAGGAAGAGAGGGGGTAGGGGAGGAAGAGAGGGGGTAGGGAAGGAAGAGAGAAGGGAGGGGAGAAAGAGTGGGGCGAGGGGGAGAGGGGGAGGGGAAGACAGGGGGAAGGAAGAGGGGTTAGGAAGAGAGGGGGAGGGGAGGATGAGAGTGAGTAGGGGAGGAAGACTGGGAGGGGAGAAAGTGGGGGGGAGGTGAGAAAGAGTGGGGGGAGGGGAGAGTGTGGGGCACGGGGGGAGGAAGAGAGGGGGATGGGAAGACAGGGGGAACAGGGGGAAGAGGGGGAAGGGAGGAAGAGGGGTCAGGAAGAGAGGGGGAGGGGAGGAAGAGAAGGGGTAGGGGAGGAAGAGAGGGGGTAGGGAAGGAAGAGAGAAGGGAGGGGAGAAAGAGTGGGGCGAGGGGGAGAGGGGGAGGGGAAGACAGGGGGAAGGAAGAGGGGTTAGGAAGAGAGGGGGAGGGGAGGATGAGAGTGAGTAGGGGAGGAAGACTGGGAGGGGAGAAAGTGGGGGGAGGGGAGAAAGTGGGGGGGAGGAAAGAGTGGGGGAGGGAGAGAGGGAGGGGGAGGAAGAGAGGGGTGGGGGAGGAAGAGAGGGGAGGAAGAGAGAAGCGAGGGGAGAAAGAGTGGGGCACGGGGGAGGAGGAAGAGAGGGGGAGGGGAAGACAGGGGGAAGAGGGGTAAGGGGGGAAGAGGGGTTAGGAAGAGAGGGGTTAGGGGAGGAAGAGAGGGGGTAGGGGAGGAAGAGAGGGGTAGGGGAGGGGAGAAAGTGGAAGGAGGGGAGAAAGAGTGGGGAGAGGGGGAGGACGAGAGGGGGAGGGGAAGACAGGGGGAAGAGGCGGAAGGGAGGAAGAGAGAAGGGATGGGAGAAAGAGTGGGGAGAGGGGGAGGGGAAGACAGGGGGAAGGGTTGACGAGGGGTTAGGAAGAGGAGGGGGAGGGGAGGGAAAGGGAGGGAAGGATGACGGGGGGAAGGGAGGGAGGGGAAAGGGAAGAAGAGGGGGGAAGGGATGGAGAAAGAGGAAGAAGAGAGGGGGAAGGAAGAGAGTGGGGAAGGGAGGAAGAGAGGGGGAAGGTGAGGAAGAGAGGGAGAGGGGAGGAAGGGGGAAGAGACGGAGGGAGAGAGGAGGAAAGGGAGGAAGAAACGAGGAAAGGGAGGAAGAGAGGGAGAGGGGAGGGGGAGGAAGAGAGGAAGAAGAGGGGAGGGGGAGGAAGAGAGGAAGAAGAGGGAAGAGATGGAGGAGAAGAGAGGGGAATGGAGGAAGGAGGAAAAGGAGGAAGAGAGGAGGAAATGGAGGAACTGAGGGGGAGGGAAGAGAGGATGAGAGGGGGAGGAGAGGAAGAGTGGGAGGAGGAAGAGTGGGGGGAGGAACAGAGGGGGAGGGAAGAGAGGAGGAAAGGGAGGAACAGAGGGTGATGGGAGGAAGGAGAAGGGGAGGAAGAGGGGGGAGGAGAGGAAGAGTGGGGGAGGGTAGGAAGAGTGGGGGAGGGTAGGAAGAGTGGGGGAGGGTAGGAAGAGTGGGGGAGGGTAGGAAGAGATGGGGAGGGTAGAAAGAGATGGGGGTGGGGAGAAAAATAGGGGGAAGGGGAGGAAGGAGAGGGGGAGGGGGGAAGAGAGGGGGAGAATCTGTGATCCCCTACAAGCAGTGCATCCACCCCCCCTAAAAAAAAAAAAATAATAAAAACTAAAATAAAAAT
>NC_134788.1:24273864-24276364 GCF_046742065.1 Oratosquilla oratoria | reverse complement strand
TTGTATAAGGTTAGTGGACACCAGGGTTGGCGATTTTTTTTTTTTTTTTTTTTTTTTTTTTTTTTTAATATGAAAGATCGATTTTTTTTATTTATTTAAATCCGGTTTATTTGATTTAAAAATTTTTTTTAATAGATTTTAAATATTGTGGGATTGCTATCTGATATGCGATCTGATTGCTAAAGGACATTTTTAGCATATCAATATAAGGAGCAGTGTTATATAGACTTGCCACAAGTATACAAGAAACGGTATAAGCCGTATGTGAGGACGGTATGCTCAGGTTCACTCGATTCCTCCAAGAGTTTTCTCATCTTAGTGATATTTGCTGAATTTTCTGTCTCAACACTTCCAATGTGACAACCAAAATCTTGTTCAGCCTTCTTGATCAAATTTTGTAGAAGTTGTAGAAGATATTCAGCCGTGTGAGGTTTCCCTGATGTGTCTATTGTGTCAACTAAATAAATCTGACCAGTGGATGTTGTTAGAGTGACACATATTATGGGCTCATTATGGATGTTAGACCACCCATCAATTGAAAGACATACAGTTTCATTATTCAGGTCATCTGCACACTTTTCATATTCCTTTTCATACACAAGATCCAAGTACTTATCAGCAATATATTTTCTGGATGGAGGAATATAACCTGGCCTCAGGTTCTGAACCATCCTTAGAAACTGAGGATGCTGAACAAGACAATAATACCTGTTAAGTCCGGCTAAAATTGGCATTTGAAAGCATAACAGTGCCTTAAAAATCGTTTCTTATTTCACTATAAAAGTTTATATTAACTTATACTGCATTGAATAAGTCAATAGTTGATATATTTGTCCTATATACAATGTTAGGTTTCTAGTTTTGATATATTTGTCCAATATAAAATGTTAGGTTACAAAGAAAGCAATGGCCTCCGCTAGCGGACCCAGGGATCTGGGTGCGCACGTCCTGTGTAATAGTAGTCCTTGATATATACATATATACATATATATACATGTGTATATATATATACATTTATAATTATATATATATATATATATATATATATATATATATGTACTTATAGAATTCTGATAATCTTGTTTGTTATCTTGCTTGAAACCGTCTACTGAACAAGAGATATGACGTCACGACTGAGGACCAGCCAATCGGAAGACATATGACGTCACGACTGAGGACCAGCCAATCAGAAGAGAAATCAGTGACTTGATTAGTTATAAGAAGTCAAATGCAGAAGATTGTGAAGTCATGTCGTCCTTGCTTGGAACACTATGCATCATATGAATCATACGGTTCGTAACATTTTAATAAACTCATTATGCCTCATAGATACTTATTCAGGAGTTGGCTATACTTTTAAATACTGAATATGAAAATTTTAAATATCAATGTTCAGAAAATATGCAATCGACAAAGTGAAAATTAAAAAATTGGCAAACTGGAAAATTAGCAGTTGTGACGTCACGCGCTGGAGTTCCTTGGGACCCACAGAGCGGATGTCGTGACGTCATGTCTCTTCTGATTGGCGGGTCCTCAGTCGTGACATAGTATATGCACACACACACACACACACACACACACACACTATATATATATATATATGTACATCACTGAATGGGTCCCAGTGATAAGATATACATTTTAACAACCACAATGCACTTTAATTCTAAGCCATCAACATCGGGAGACCCAATGGAGGCCACAAGCAGAAATTTAAATGCGGTACTGCCGAGGACTCGAACTCAGCTATCACATGACAAGTGACGCAGTGACTTACCATATATATATATATATATATATATATATATATATATATATATATATATAATTATATATATATGTATTACATACACATATATATATACATATACATACACAAATATATATATTATACATAAATATATACATATACACATATGTATTAGTAAACATTGGGAGCAGGTTTTCATTGATACCTTTTATATCAAACACCACAGCATATTCAGCGTTGGTGATCTTTAAGATCCTACTCTTTTATTTTCTTCTCTGTGTCCATGACCGTTTGAAAAAAAAAAAAAAACATTACAACGTTTCGCCTATACCTGGGACATCTTCAGGTAAATTAATTTACTAAATTACAATGTTCTTAAGTATTAAACTTGTTACACTAGGAGAGGTCCGTGGGTTAAAGGCGCGTCTTATGCCCCCGAATATTTCTAAAATCCCACACATATTTTGTTGAATATTAATGTTTGGTATATTGTTTCCTTTTCAGTACTGTTTCTAAATATTCATTTTTTCTTTCGTCGTTGTGTCTTGGATGCTGTTAATATTGCGCTTCAGTTAACCCCGTGAGGTATAGGCAAAACGACGTAATGTTTTTTTTTATGTCCAAACGATCATGGACTCGTTGGGGAATATTGTATATTCTCTCTCGTTTCTAAGAAGACAATATTGAGTAGAAAGTCTAGAAGAAAAATATCACATAAGCTGAACATGCTGTGATATTTAATAGAAAAAA
>NC_134788.1:24258864-24268864 GCF_046742065.1 Oratosquilla oratoria | reverse complement strand
TGAGGGAGCGTGGGCGGCGACCGATGGGTCTGTGGGTGCTGGGGCGGAGGCGGAGGCGGTCGAGTGGGCGTGGGCGGAGGAGGCTGGGGAGGGAAGGCGTGCGGGTGATGTGGGTGTGGGTGGTGGGCGGGGGGGAGATGCTGATGCTGTGTGGGCGGAGGCGGAGGCGGCGCCTGCTGTTGCTGCATGGGCGGTGGCGGTGGCGGCGGGTGCTGGACGGGCGGCGTGTGAGCGGGCGGACGCGGGTGCAGGCGGTGGTCCTGCGGTCCGCCGCCGCCGCCGCCGCTTGCGGCGGCGGGCTGCGGTGCCACGGCGGGCATCAGGAGTACAGGAGGGGCGCCAGTGCCAACGACGTGGGCGTGCGGCGGCGGTGCCAAGGCCGTGGACACGAAGGTGGGCGTGGACGGCCGAGGGGCGCGGCACTGATGGTGATGGTGATGATGATAGTGATGTCTCTGAGGGGCACCACCACGACTGACAACAACGGAGGAAGGTCCGGACGGCTTCGTGTGACTCGTCGTCGCCTCCTGCGGGAGATGATGATGATGATGATGGTGGCTCCTTGCGCGAAGGGCGTGAGCGGGCAGGAAATAGGAGGCGCCCTCCTGGGTGGCTGGGGCGCCCATGCGAGTCTGGGGCGTGGCGGGGGAGGCGCGTGTACCGCGAGACGTGGCAGCAGAGCCAACGCCCGCCCGGGACATCCCACGACTCAAGTCTCTTCCTCCTCCTCCTCCTCCTGACGAAGGCGCCGACGAAGGGCAGGACGGACGGAAGGTCCCCGAAGCGCTCCTGACGAAGGCGAGCGGGCGGGGGACGTCGGTGGTGGAGGCAGTGTAACGACGAAGGCGACGACGAAGACGACCTCCTGCTCCTGCTGGGGGAGGAACGGGCGGCGACCTGCGGCGAGGAGCGCGTCACGAATGAGGTTCTCTTCCGTGTGGGGGGAATTCGTCGTCTTCTCTATGGGATACACGGCAATCTTAGCACTAAGGGCACAGGTGGTCGAGAAACAATTTCAGGTTGTTTAGGTTAGATTACGTGTTTACAACATATATGTGTGTGTGTATTATTCATATATATATATATATATATATATATATATATACACACACACACACTAGAAAGAATATTAGCTATAATCACATCACTATTAACCCATTCAACTCCGATGACAAGATGTCTTGTCATTTGGTCAAATAAAACAAAAAATCATAAAACACCAAAATGTTTGATCAAACACCAGAAAAATATGACGTCAGTCCTCGCTTCGCTGCGAGCGAAGCGAGGATTGACGTCATATTTTTCTGGTGTTTGATCAAACATTTTGGTGTTTTATGATTTTTTGTTTTATTTGACCAAATGACAAGACATCTTGTCATCGGAGTTGAATGGGTTAACAGGCTACCCCCACGGAAAAAAAATACACACAACCCCCCCACCCCCCACCCCGGGTCCTGGTTATACGAGATATTTGAAATTCTCAACGATGAGAGGGAAGTCGGGAACAAGTTCCTGGCCGCGCATGTCGACACCCCAATCTGGAACGTTTTCCCAAACGGAAACGTTCTTGGTCCCCACCGGAAACGTTTTGGGTCCCCAACGGAATACGTTAACATTCATCTAGTTGACAAGCGAACGTTATCACAATATTTATTTTTATTTATTCATTTATTTTTTTTTTTGTCTAAGATAATTAGGGATATACAGATGCCATTTTTTTTATTGTCGATGTTAACGCCGATTCCATTTTATATAATTACAGTTTTTAACAAACTTGATTAAAAACGTTAATAAAATACATGATACTATTTATGCCAATTATGCCGATTCCACTTTATATAGTTACAGTATATCAGTTTTTAATATAAACTTTATTAAAAACGCTAATAAAATGCATGTGATACTATTTAGAAAGATGCCAGATTTTTTTTTATTTAGCGATTTTTAAACCTCTAAAGTCTACTTGCAAAAATTTTATTTTCGAATATTTAGTAAGCCAAAGAGGATAAAGATGTATTGTTATGTATTTACTTGTCAATAAATAAAATCGGTCGCGTCCACGGACATCCGTTTCCCCTATTAAGCATTTTTATTGTAGAAAGTTTGCCGTAGAAGAAAAAAAAAAAAAAAAAAAAAAAAAAAAAAAATTAAATACAATAAAATTAAAACAAATATGATAATAAAATGAAATAAAATAATCTTATCCATGTACAAAGATCAAATTAAAAATTAATATAATTGGCCCTAACAGTTACTCCCAAGTCTGCCGATGTTACTTCCGCTTAATTTGTTGTAGAAACTTTGCTATTTCGAAAAATAAATAAATAAATAAAATAAAAAATAAGTACAAAAATCAAATTAAAAATTAACATAACTGGCCCTAACATTTACTTCGATTTGTGTCAATATTACTCTCGCTTAATTTCAAAAAACAAAAACAAAAAGTTATTTTTAGTATAATTTTAAATAAGTACAAAAATCAAATTAAGAATTAATATAATTGGCTCTAACATTTACTCCCAAATTGTGCTGATTTTTTAAAAGTTCTTCTGGTGGTACATCCTCGCGTCTAGAGATTTTATCACCTCTGCATAATTATTTTTCGAAACGTGTATTATGACTCTAGACGGCAGCATATTCCACTACCACAACATATTCCTAGCCACCTCCTCCCCTAAGGTTGTGATGCTATGCGAAAATAGAATGAAGCAATGATTATTTGGTAGTGGTGTCTCATATAGCACATAATATGCTGCATGGCCCTATACAACCACGAGAACAATGAATAATTGGTGAATTACTGAATCGGCATCTGCATCGGCAAAATATTGCCGATACCGAATCCCATAAAAAAAAAAAAAAAATAATAATAATTATCGCCGATGCCGATTTCCCAAAAAGTGCCGATTCTTGCCGATGTCGATTAATCGGCACACCCGTAATGATAATAAAGATACATTACATGTATATATAAATGTATGGTTGTGTGTGTGTGTGTGTGTGTTTTTAACTATTGCCGGCTTACGCTAACTACCAAGGAGGTACCTCGGGTCTTTATGACTATAAATAGATGAATAAATAATTTATCTAATTAACTGATTCACAAAAATTAGGAGATCACCATCCTGGTCTTGCATGTTCCATGTCTCTCTCTCTCTCTCTCACACACACACACATGACATGTGTAGGCAAACATCAAACTTATGTACACAATTTCTTTTTCGCTGTTTGGTTCATTTTCCACCACGTCCGCTTGCCCCAAAAGTAGGATGAACAGAGGGGAGGGAGGAAGGGAGGAAGGCAGGTTGGTAGGTAAGTAGGTAGAGTGGTAGGTAGGTAGGGTGGGTGGTAGGTAGGTAGGGTGGGTGGTAGGTAGGTAGGGTGGGTGGTAGGTAGGTAGGGTGGGTGGTAGGTAGGTAGGGTGGGTGGTGGGTGGTAGGTAGGTAGGGTGGGTAGTGTGTGGTAGGTAGGTAGGGTGGGTAGTGTGTGGTAGGTAGGTAGGGTGGGTGGTAGGTAGGTAGGTAAGGTGGTAGGTAGGTAGGTAAGGTGGTAGGTAGGTAAGGTGGTAGGTAGGTAAGGTGGTAGGTAGGTAGGGTGGGTGGTAGGTAGGGTGGGTGGTAGGTAGGGTGGGTGGTAGGTAGGGTGGGTGGTAGGTAGGTAAGGTGGTAGGTAGGTAAGGTGGTAGGTAGGTAGGGTGGGTGGTAGGTAGGGTGGGTGGTAGGTAGGGTGGGTGGTAGGTAGGGTGGGTGGTAGGTAGGGTGGGTGGTAGGTAGGGTGGGTGGTCGGTAGGTAGAGTGGGTGGTAGGTAGGTAGAGTGGGTGGTAGGTAGGTAGAGTGGGTGGTAGGTAGGTAGAGTGGGTGGTAGGTATGGTGGGTGGTAGGTGGTAAGGTGGTAGATAGGGTAAGATGGTAGGTAGGGTGGTGGATGGTAGGTAGGGTGGGTGGTAGGTAGGATGGGTGGTAAGTAGGGTGGGTGGTAGGTAGGGTGGGTGGTGAGTAGGGTGGGTGGTATGGAGGGAGGGTGGTAGGTAGGGTGGTTGGTAAGTAGGGTGGGTGGTAGGTAGGGTGGGTGGTAAGTAGGGTGGGTGGTAAGTAGGGTGGGTGGTAGGTAGGGTGGGTGGTAAGTAGGGTGGGTGGTAAGTAGGGTGGGTGGTAGGTAGGGTGGGTGGTAAGTAGGGTGGGTGGTAAGTAGGGTGGGTGGTAAGTAGGGTGGGTGGTAGGTAGGGTGGGTGGTAGGTAGGGTGGGTGGTAAGTTGGTATGATGGGTGGTAGGTATGGTGGGTGGTGTGTGGTAGGTAGGTAGGGTGGGTGGTAGGTAGGTAGGGTGGGTGGTAGGTAGGTAGGGTGGGTGGTAGGTAGGTAGGGTGGGTGGTAGGTAGGTAGGGTGGGTGGTAGGGAGGTAGGGTGGGTGGTAGGTAGGTCGGTCGGGTGGTAGGTAGGTAGGGTGGGTGGTAGGTAGGGTGGTGGGTAGGTAGGGTGGTGGGTCGGTAGGGTGGTAGGTCGGTAGGGTGGTAGGTCGGTCGGGTGGTAGGTAGGTAGGGTGGGTGGTAGGTAGGTAGGTAGGGTGGGTGGTAGGTAGGTAGGTAGGGTGGGTGGTAGGTAGGTAGGGTGGGTGGTAGGTAGGTAGGTAGGGTGGGTGGTAGGTAGGTAGGGTGGGTGGTAGGTAGGTAGGGTGGGTGGTAGGTAGGTAGGGTGGGTGGTAGGTAGGTAGGTAGGGTGGGTGGTAGGTAGGTAGGTAGGTAGGGTGGGTGGTTGGTAGAGTGGATGGTAGGTAGGGTGGATGGTAGGTAGGGTGGATGGTAGGTAGGGTGGGTGGTAGGTAGGTAGGTAGGGAGGTAGGTAGGTAGGTAGGGTGGGTGGTAGGTAGGTAGGGTGGGTGGTAGGTAGGTAGGGTGGGTGGTAGGTAGGTAGGGTGGGTGGTAGGTAGGTAGGGTGGGTGGTAGGTAGGTAGGGTGGGTGGTAGGTAGGTAGGGCGGGTGGGTGGTAGGAAGGGTGGGTGGTAGGTAGGTAGGGTGGGTGGTAGGTAGGTAGGGTGGGTGGTAGGTAGGTAGGGTGGGTGGTAGGTAGGTAGGGTGGGTGGTAGGTAGGTAGGGTGGGTGGTAGGTAGGGTGGGTGGTAGGTAGGTAGGGTGGGTGGTAGGTAGGTAGGTTGGGTGGTAGGTAGGTAGGGTGGGTGGTAGGTAGGGTGGGTGGTAGGTAGGGTGGATGGTAGGTAGGGTGGTTGGTAGGTGGTTATTGTGGTAGGTATGATGGGTGGTAGGTAGTTAGGGTGGGTGGTAGGTAGGTAGGGTGGGTGGTACGCAGGTAGAGTGGTAGGTAGGATGGGTGGTACGCAGGTAGAGTGGTAGGTAGATTGGGTGGGAGGCAGGGTTGTACGTAGGTAGGGTGGTAGGTCGGTAGGTAGGTTGGTACGGTTGTACGTAGGTAGGGTTCTAGGTAAGTATGGTGGTAGATAGGTAGAATGGGTGGTAGGCAGGTAGAGTGGTAGGTAGGGTGAGTGGTAGTTAGGTGGTTATTGTGGTAGGTATGATGGGTGGTAGGTAGGTAGGGTGGGTGGTAGGTAGATAGGGTGGGTGGTAGGTAGGTAGGGTGGGTGGTAGGTAGGTAGGGTGGGTGGTAGGTAGGTAGGGTGGGTGGTAGGCAGATAGTGGTAGGTAGGGTGGGTGGTAGGCAGATAGTGGTAGGTAGGGTGGGTGGTAAGGTGGTAGGTAGGGTGGGTGGTAAGGTGGTAGGTAGGGTGGGTGGTAAGGTGGTAGGTAGGGTGGGTGGTAAGGTGGTAGGTAGGGTCGTAGGTAGGTAGGGTCGTAGGTAGGGTGGTAGGTCGGCAGGGTGGTAGGTAGGGTGGTAGGTAGGTTGGTACGGTTGTACGTAGGTAGGTACGGTTGTAGGTAGGTAGGTACGGTTGTAAGTAGGTAGGGTGGTGGTAGGCAGGTAGAGTGGTAGGTAGGGTGGGTGGTAGGTAGGGTGGGTGGTAGGCAGGTAGAGTGGTAGGTAGATTGGGTGGGAGGTAGGGTGGGTGGTAAGGTGGTAGGTAGGGTGGTAGGTCGGTAGGTACGGTTGTAGGTAGGTAGGTACGGTTGTAGGTAGGTAGGTACGGTTGTAGGTAGGTACGGTTGTAGGTAGGTAGGGTTGTAGGTAAGTATGGTGGTACGTAGGTAGGATGGGTGGTAGGTAGGTAACTATGGTAGAAACGCATCAAGGGTAGAGAACGCGCACATATATGTGTATGTATGTACGTATGTGTATACGTGTGTGTGTGTGTGTGTGTGTGTGTGTGTGTGTGTGTGTGTGTGTGTGTGTGTGTGTGTGTGTACGTGTTCTCGAGAGTATAAGCGAATGAATGAATTTTTCCTTGGTATCGTAAAATAAAGGAAGGTGTTGGGAGGGAGGGTGAGGGAGGGAGAGATGGAGGGAGGGTGAGGGAGGGAGAGAGCGAGGGAGTGGGCGAACCTCGTGGGCGTGTTAGGAGTTGCCTAGCGCCAAATCACCCCTGACCTTTTGCTGCGATGGTGTGGGCGGTTGTGGTAGTGGTGGTGGCCGAAAAATAGAAAATAAAACAAATAAAAAATAAATCATAAACATACAAAATTACAAAAAAAACAAACTATAAACACACAAAATTAAAAATTAATCAATCTTAAAAAAAAAAAAAAAAAAAAAATACACAATACCGGAACACGCATCTGCCCCCACTCCCTCCCCCCCTCCCCTAATAAATACGCCTAGAACTGTCCGTACGAGTAATACTCTAGAGAGAGAGAGAGAGAGAGAGAGAGAGAGAGAGAGAGAGAGAGAGAGAGAGAGAGAGAGAGAGAGAGAGAGAGAGAGAACCAACATATCCCAATCTCCCGCAAACACGTATGTACTCACGCGCGCGCGCGCACGCACACCCACACCCACACCCACACACACACACACAATCATGCCGAAAAAGCATGTGAAAAAATGTATATGATAAAAACAATAAATAAAAATTATAATAATAATACAACAATAATAAAATAAGAACGATAATAAAAACAATAATTATAAATGCATAATAAAAACATTAATAAAAAATATAATACAACAATAATAAAAAACAAGACCAATAATAGTATATGAAAAAAAAAAATGGACTACACGCATTGCTCACATTATTTGCCACCAAATTCTCGAAAAACTTATTTCCAATACTGCATCCTAACAATATTATTAATAATAAAATAATAATAATAATAGTAAAATAATATCAATAGTTCTAATAAACAGATAAATGAAAAATAATAAAAAAAGTAAAAGTCAACTTTCAACATCGGCACCAATTTGTTAACAAATTGGGAACTGGACGCGGGCTCACTGTAGAGCACTACGCAAAAAACTCGGTAGAGGCAATATATTATAATTTCTAGAACTCCTCTCTTCTCTCTCTCTCCCCCTCTCTCTCGTCGTCTTTCTTCATCCCTCTCTCTCTCTCGTCGGTCTCTCTCTTTCTCGTCGCCTCTCTCTCTCTTCATCTCTCTCTTTCTCGTCGGTCACCTCTCTTATTAACCCGTTCAACTCCGATGACAAGATGTCTTGTCATTTGGTCAAATAAAACAAAAAATCATAAAACACCAAAATGTTTGATCAAACACCAGAAAAATATGACGTCAGTCCTCGCTTCGCTGCGAGCGAAGCGAGGATTGACGTCATATTTTTCTGGTGTTTGATCAAACATTTTGGTGTTTTATGATTTTTTGTTTTATTTGACCAAATGACAAGACGTCTTGTCATCGGAGTTGAATGGGTTAATGTTTTGGGTGATTACTACTGCCTAGAACAAAGTGAAAAATAATTCTATGCATAAAAAGACATGGTCTGAAAATGCTATTCCTAGACTATTAAAATAATAATAATAAAATAATAATAATGAAATAATAATAATAATGAAATGACGCATCTGTAGTACTCAGAACTGAAACAAATCCTGCATGATCTCATCTGTTGTATTACAACACTGCGTGGGTCCTTCTTGAGGTTCAGGATTTAATTATTCATCTATTTATTTATTATTCATCTTTTATCTATTAAATATCGATACCTATTCATTTTATTTTTTCGGCATCCGACCTATTTATGGACCAAATGGTCTCCTGTCGGCATGCTCCTCCTTTGTAATACACACATACACACACACACAACTACTTGATAAATCATAAAGTATTTTTTCTTTTTCGCTATAGAAAAACACTACCAGGAACTGTTAGGACCTATTACGAATAATAATAATAATAACAATAATAATAATAATAGAAAATAGAAAATAAAATATATGTGTATATATATATATATATATATATATATATATATACACATATATATATATACATATATATATAATATAAATAAAAATAATATCGATAAGAACAATAAAACATAAAACAAAAAATAATTCAAATAAATAATAAATAAAACAATAATAATCAATAACTATAATAATAATAATAATAATCAATGATAATAAGAAATCACCAAACACCCCCCACACCTGAATCAAGCTCACTTCAATCTCTCTCTCTCTCTCTCCCCTCTCTCTCTCTGAATGAACACAAGAATATATACGTGGCCTCGACAACCCCCCCCCTTCTCCCAATGTCCGGGAGGAGGGGGGGAGGGGGGGACCGGCAACCCCCCTACTCCCCCCCACCCCTTCATCTGAGATCCCTATAGTACAAAAAAGGGGCAAGGCTGTACATATCCTCTATCATTATGTCCTTTTTCTTGTGGTCTGTGTGTGATTTAATTAAAATTGGGATTTTTCGTCTCCATAATACACATATACGTACATACACATGTACATGCATGCATACACGTACATAGCAGTATTTCCTTACGTGGGTAAATTTATCCACGGATAAGGGATGGGCAATTTCATACATATATATATATATATATATATATATATATATATAAATTCATCAAAAGAAAAAATGCATACACACACAAATAATCAATAAACAAATATTCTTAACATTGGTCTACTTTCTTAAAGAGTCTTTATATGTACCTATTTATCTTGAAGCGAAATTAAATCTACACATTCCCCAAACTCGTAACTGTGCTACCCAAAAACCCAGTGACTGTGAAATCCATATCACACAGGCTTACCAATTCTGGTTCAACGAAAAGTTGGTAGCCCTGATTTCGGGAACTGCACTTTGGGCCACCATGTCACGCAACGTCTTGTGATGACACGATACAATTCAGGTTTTCCGATACCAAAGGCTCGATTTCGATACTTCCGATACCTGTAGCGATTATCATAAATTCGTGGTTTATTTCCAAGGACTATGGTTGGTTTTTGGGGAGAAATAAATTATCTATGAATAAAAGTAATATTTATCAATCTTAACGGACACTAAGAGCAGTATCGTACCGGTATCGGAAGTTGGGAAGTATCGGAACTAGAATCGGAAACATAAATGACGTGTGTGTGTGTGTGTGTGTGTGTGTGTGTGTGTGTGTGTGTGTGTGTGTGTTTACTGACGACAATATTACAGTCAATATATACTAATCATGTGTTTACAATCAACACTACGATTATGCTCCTTCCGGGGCCCCAAAACTTGATAATGCTCGTTACGGGGACCCAAAAGGTTATGATGCTCAGTCCAGGGCCCCGAATTTACCTTCAAACTGGTTCACTATATTGCCACATTATACATTCGTTCTTCCAGCTGCCGCCAGGCGATTTTAATCAAACACCAGAACACGTATTGGGGTCCCGGTCCATCTACAGTTTCATTACAGGGGCCTCCGAAAGCCACAAAACGATTGAATCACAGATCAAGGATATGACACTAAAATTTTACTAAGACCTCTGTGTGCGTGTTCTTTGATCAAGTGCTGGACTTGTGATCGACAGCTGTTTCCCATCAGGATGAGAGCTCCAGATGATGAACTGCCCGATCACAGGTCCGCGTGCATGATCAAGGGGTACAGTAACAGTGAGGAGAGAGAAGAAGAAGGAAGAAAAAAAA
>NC_134788.1:24231364-24248864 GCF_046742065.1 Oratosquilla oratoria | reverse complement strand
AAGCAGACGGCTGGTTGGCCCCCAGTGCCAACCAGCTGCCCAGGCGGCACCAACACCACCTTTTTGGCTTGTGTCGTGGCCACTCAAGATAGCCCGCAAGCCAGCCAACGGATTTGTCATTGTTTGCGTGCTTGTGCGTGTGTGCGTGTCTGTGTGTGTGTGTGTGTGTGTGTGTGTGTGTGTGTGTGTGTGTGTGTGTGTGTGTGTGTGTGTGCGTGTCTGTGTGTGTGCGTGTGTCTTCATTCGTCTCCCTCACGCGTACACACACACACACATACTGTGTAACCATCTCTCTCTCACTCCCCCATCTGTGTGTGTGTGTGTGTGTGTGTGTGTGTGTGTGTGTGTGTGTGCATACTTTACGTGCCTGTGTGTACACCTATTTACACATTCGTCTTCAAACTTACACATACATGCAAAAATGTTTACATACGTTTATATACATATCCTTATTGAGAGAGAGAGAGAGAGAGAGAGAGAGAGAGAGAGAGAGAGAGAGAGAGAGAGAGAGAGAGAGAGAGTTTTATTTCCGTCCTTGGGACAGCCGTTGTGCCTGACACCCACAGAGGAATAGATAAAAATAAATCAACCCTTTCACTACGCGACAGAGCTCCCACCCCCACACCCGTCCCATCCCTCCCACTCACAAATGAGTAAGAATCAGCTGACGACACCCTGAAGACATAAGAATGAAGGAGACCCTAAGGTCTACACTATGCAGTTCCATATCAAATAACCACCTGTCATCCCCGTATCCATAAATTATCTAACCATTTCTTAAACAGATATTTTAATATATTAATCTTATCTATTTTCTAATTAACTTATTTCTTATCTTTTTATGTTTTATCTTAAACTCTAGTCACGCGACAAGCTACTCGGAAGTTGAATTAAACTGTCAAGTTAACAAGGCAGTGTTAACCTTGATCTTAATTTTTTCTTTGCAAATGTAAAGACGATTCTACACACGTAGAATAATTCTAACAATGACAATAATAATAATAATACATATCTACAATTTACATATCTCTATATAGTGTTGTACACACACACACAGGTTATAAAAATCGACTATTTAGTACGACTGCTCGTGAATATTCTCTACAGAATTGCAAGTGTGTGTATTTACCTAATTGTATACAGTAAAGGAGCAACACTCGTGGGGTCCCGTCTCCTATTCTCTAATCATCTAGCATACGTAGTGCGCGCGCGCGCATGCGCAATCTGACTCAGTCACTACCAATTACTGTCAATAATTAATCACTCCTTTATATAATCTTCTCTTTCCATCCATTCCCAGATGCCTATTTCTCATAACACTTCTTAATCCCCAAAGGCACTTGCTTCTCTCAATCTACAATTTACCCCCACCTCCTCTCAATCTACAATTTACCTCCACCTCTCAATCTACAATTTACCTCCACCTCTCAATCTACAATTTACCTCCACCTCTCAATCTACAATTTACCTCCACCTCCTCTAAATATACAATTTACCTCTCAATCTACAATTTACCTCCACCTCCCCTCAATCTACAATTTACCTCCACCTCTTAATCTACAATTTACCTCCACCTCAATCTACAATTTACCTCCACCTCTTAATCTACAATTTACCTCCACCTCCTCTAAATATACAATCTACCTCTCAATCTACAATTTACCTCCACCTCCTCTAAATATACAATCGACCTCTCAATCTACAATTTACCTCCACCTCCTCTCAATCTACAATTTACCTCCACCTCCTCTCAATCTACAATTTACCTCCACCTCCTCTCAATCTACAATTTACCTCCACCTCCTCTCAATCTACAATTTACCTCCACCTCCACTCCTCGAGAACGACGGAAAAACATCTCACACTATTCAAGCTGCCGAAACTGTGGCCCAATATGCTGTAAGTGCAGAAATTTGCTTGTGCAATTTTTTGCCTTCTTTGCAAATTATGTACAAAGCCATACGATTCACCATACGGCCCACCACAGTAGAAGAGAAGTGGTCTAAAAATCAAATGTGAAATTACGAAATGATATACTTACATTCCAAAGGTAACAGATTTTCAAAATCACACTTTTTTTTCTAATTACGAAATTATACGATTCATTTCTTTAACCCATTCAACTCCGATGACAAGATGTCTTGTCATTTGGTCAAATCAAACAAAAAATCATAAAACACCAAAATGTTTGATCAAACACCAGAAAAATATGACGTCAGTCCTCGCTTCGCTGCGAGCGAAGCGAGGATTGACGTCATATTTTTCTGGTGTTTGATCAAACATTTTGGTGTTTTATGATTTTTTGTTTGATTTGACCAAATGACAAGACATCTTGTCATCGGAGTTGAATGGGTTAATTAATGAAAAATAATTTTCATCTTGGAAATATTGTGTGCGCACAGCTTATGACATTGCTGAGGACCCCCAACCTGAGGAAGGTCAACCTCCCGAGACCAAGTGTGAAACTAAAGGGCCATTTACACGATCAAACGGTCTGTCAAACCCGGTATGCCAAACAAGTGTTTGAAGTGATGTTTGACCGTGTGAATGGGGGTATTTTGGTTGTCAAACACGTTTGACAAACGAGTTTGACAACCAAATACCCCATTCACACGGTCAAACATCACTTCAAGCACTTGTTTGGCATACCGGGTTTGACAGAGCGTTTTATCGTGTAAATGGCCCTTAAGTCTGAGAGAGAGAGAGAGAGAGAGAGAGAGAGAGAGCACTCTCGGCCTCCCGCTCCTAAGGTAAAGGTGACAGGTCATCCCCCCCCCCTTCCCCATCCTGTGACCTTATCTGCCTCCTCCTCACCAGCAAAGGTCACGAGGCCTTGGCACTCCAAGCTTCCTCGCTGTTCTTCTGCTTATCAACTAAGACCGGATACCAGGAACGATTCCACACGGCCACTGTCTCAATAAAGAGAATAGCACAGGCGAGAAATACGTCGACATTTTCCGTCGACTCTGATGTCGACGGTAAAAAAAAAAAAAAAAAAAAAAAAAAAAAAAATACCCGACGATTTTTTTTTTTTTTTTTTTAATAAGCTCATAAGAATCAGGAGTTTCAAGGATAGGTCAGGTCAGGTCACTACTCTCCCTCTTGCTCCCCCTTCTCTTCCACATCTTGTCACGAAACGATTGGAACTATTTGGCGAGTACGTCCCTGGTCACTACTCCTGCGTAGAGTCTGACTTGAAGAAGAAGAAGAAGAAGAAAACGAAGAGGAACAAAAAGACGAAGAAGAAAAAGTGGAAGAACAAGAAATAGAAAGATAAAGAAGAAAAAAAAAGGGAGGGGGGGAGAGGGAAGGGGTACCAGTTTGCGACCCATCTTTGGGGGACACAGAGCTTCGACCGAGACACCAAAAGCAGAGAGAGAGAGAGAGAGAGAGAGAGAGAGAGCGTGTTATGAATGAGTCGTGTGCCTACCCTGACTTGTAGGCGCCGCTATACAGCCGCGTGGGACGAGATTATCAGAGAGAGTGGAGGAGAGAGAGGTGAGAGAGAGGAGAGAGGAGTGTAGGGAGGGAGAGGGAGGGAGTGGGAGAAGTCTCCGTCTCTAGGGAGGATTCCTGATGTATGAATGGCTGCGTTGCGAGGTACACACACGTACATGAATGCGGGTCTTGATCGATCAAAGGGACCTTCATTTCGGTGTCCGCCAAAGATGAAAGAGAGAGAGAGAGAGAGAGAGAGAGAGAGAGAGAGATCCAACCTGCGCGAGTCAACCTGTACTCCACATAGCATCAGGGCTGCCGCCTGTCAGTGACGTCACAAATCCCGTGATGCTATTGCCGTCGTCACACAAAGGAGGGTGCCATTGGCGCCGGCGAACGCACGAACGCACGCACGCACCAACCGCGCGGTGCCAAAACAGACACCTAACGCAAACGTCTATTCCTGATGCGAATCCTCCCTGTGTCGCCAGGCGATTTCATTCACATCAGGGAGGGAGCCCCTGTTCATACTAGCGGTTTGAACCGCGCGGAAACCGCGGCGGTACAACAGTCAAGGAAAGATTGCACGGTTGTGTAAGAACGCTTCCATTGACTTTACACTACCATTGACCCGCGGCGGTTGAAACCGCTAGTGTGAATTGGGGTTGATTATCGAAGGCGATTTCAATCATCTACAGAAAGGAGCAAGCACACGAGACCCCACGAGTGTAGAACTTATCCCAATTGGGTACACGCTTCCTTACACACACGCACGCGCGCCCACAAATAAGGAATTTTCGCATACAGACGCGCACAAAACATCCTACATGGCAACTGCGTGACGTCACCGATTATACTCTGGTGCAACTCTCAAATGATCGCGGGTGGAGGGAGAGAGAGAGAGAGAGAGAGAGAGAGAGAGAGAGAGAGAGAGAGAGAGAGAGAGAGGGGGGGGTGCATTATATACATTGCCTACGCCTGTCCCGAAGGCCCCTAATCCAAGCGACCTTAGGGCATTCAAACTAGAGTCTCGACCCAACACACACACACACACCTCATTCCCTATCACCTCCAAGAGGGGAGGTGATAGAGGGGAAGAAGGGGAGGGGGAGAGGGGATTATGAGGTATTCTGTGATAGACAGGAAGTAGGAGGAGGAGGAGGAGGAGAGGAGGAGGAAGAAGGCGGCCTGGGAGGTGAAGAGGAAGAGGAGGAGGAAGAGGAGGAGGAAGAAGAGGAGGAAGAGGATGAGGAAGAGGAGGAAGAAGAGGAGGAGGAAGAAGAGGAGGAGGAGGAATGGGGGAAGGACCTTTAATACACAGAGGTCCTCGAGGGGGGGGCAAGAGTCAACGAGAGGATACGGGAAGAGAGAGGGAAGAGAGGAGAGGATAAGAGGAAAGGAGAGAGAAGAGAGGGGAAGAGAGGGGAATGGAGGAGAGAGGTGGGGAGGAGAGAGGTGGGGAGGAGATGGGGGGAGGAGAGGAGAAGGGGAGGAAAGAAGAAAGGAAAGGAAAGGAAAGGGGAGGAGATGGGTTTGGGAGAGGAAGAGGAAGAGGGAGAGGAAGAGGAAGGGAAGTGGGGGAAAAGATAAAACATTGAGGAAGAGGAAAGAGGAGGAGGAGGAGATGAAGAGGAAAAAGAGGAGTACACAGTATAGGATTAGAAGAGAGAGGACGTGGGAGAGAGAAGAGGAGGAGGAGGAGGAGGAGGAGGAGGCTAAGGCGTTGATACTCTTGGCACGAATGGAATTTAGCACGTGTAGGTGGAGGAAGAGGAGGAGGAGGAAGAGGAGGAGGAGGAAGAGGAGGAGGAAGAGGAGGAGGAGGAGGAGGAGGAGGAGAATGGAAAATACATGACAGTACTACAGAAGGGACAGAATGGGCAGTACACTATTACTACTGTCACATAGACGGGCATTACCCGTCTAGACAGTTGTGAACTGTCTTCTGTCTCTCTCTCTCTCTCTCTCTCTCTCAGACCCTAACTCCTACATAAAGCCGGTTAAGTTAATCCTTTAACAATTAGTTAAGGATCGCTCTGGGTTGTTATAGACAGTGTTCAGAAGGGGTCCCGAGAGAGAGAGAGAGAGAGAGAGAGAGAGAGAGAGAGAGAGAGAGAGCTGCCGTTCATCATGACATCATAGTGACGCCTATGCAGCTTCGTCAATAAGCTTATATATAGGCCCCAGATACACGCCAACAATGGACAAAGCCATTTAAGTACACACACATGTACACATATCGACAGAAGTGACTCATTGCTCAGTGCACACGTGTGTGTGTGCAATTCACCACGGTCTCAGATCACGTGTTGAACTCGTGATCGACAGCTACTAGCCTCCCGGAAGAGATCTCATATATATATGACCGATCTATGTGTAATGCTGTGACCTCACACACACACACAACTCCCCGCCCACGAGAGTTGGAGTAACGACTCACAGCGCAGCGACACTGAAATTATTTCAGCCCTGGGCGGGATTCGAACTCGAGTGTGTGAGTATGTCCGTTTGTAGTTTC
The DNA here is from genome assembly GCF_046742065.1 of Oratosquilla oratoria. Lineage (NCBI taxonomy): Eukaryota > Metazoa > Arthropoda > Malacostraca > Stomatopoda > Squillidae > Oratosquilla > Oratosquilla oratoria. The sequence continues at coordinate 24,242,908 of NC_134788.1, read as the reverse complement.
TATATCAAGGGGAAAATAAATACACAAATATATAAAAAATAAAATAAACACATCAAAAAGAACAATGGGGACCAAAGAGGAGCAAAAGAAAGATTTATGACGTCACTTGACCAATCCCCTTTTCCCCTTCCTTACAATATCCCATCTCCCCCCCCCAAAAAAAAAAATCCTATTCAACATCATTCCTATGTAATACTGATCTTCTCCCCGCACCCACTCATCTCCCCCTCTCCCCCCCCCTCACTCTCTTAACCGGAAGTTGCCTCGGCCATCCGCGCATGCCCAACATCCGCTCCCTTCCCCCACACGGGAACACGAATATTATCGCTACAAAGGCTTGATATATGTCGATAGGCGATTTGATTTGAGTAATGATGGTTAGGTACCAAAAATAAACAAATGATTAAAATAAATAACAATGAAAGATAATAAAATAAAAAATACACACACACACACACAAGTCCGAGTGTTTGTGTCAACGTTTGTCCTCGATAAACGTTCACATACGTTTATATACGTTTTCATTCAAACGTTTCGGTCCTAGAGGCTTTGTTGTAGCATAATCACATTTTCGTTTACCATCTAAATAAACTTCCTAAATATATTTTATTTTTTATCGTCGCATCATATTTAAGTTTATAATATATATATATATATATATATATATATATATATATATATCATAAAACAGAGATATATTTTTTCTCTTTTGTCAGCAAATATAGTTTGCATCCTTAGGAACAAATGGAAATATAAATAAAATAATAAATAAATTAATAAAGTAATAAACAAATCAATAAAATAATAATAATAATAAAACAAGAAACAAGTGACGTCGCCAAGCCCAATTGCCTTAAAAAAAAAGTGTTTATAGTCTGTCGCCAAAAAAAAATAAAAATAAAAAAATAAAATAAAATAAATTAATTAAATACATAAATAAAATCCACTCAATTCCTGTTCTAGAACCTAGCCATCCCCTCCCCCCACCCCCTTCGGACTGCATCAATCGGCATCGGTCTGCATCCACTAGGAGAGCTCTCCCTCTTCGTACAGTCACTCCTTCCCAAGAACCAGTGTGACGTCACCACTGGGAGGAGGAGGAGGAGGTTCGAGCAACGCTGCCACCCACTCAGGCTTGCTGGCTGCAACTGCTGCTGTTCTCCTAAGCTGCTGCCCGTGGTCTCAACAGCTGGTTCAGACACTGAATATACACACACATACAAGAAGTCTGTGCCCTGTCGATGGCACTGAATTCCACTTGCCACTTGCTCAGTCACTGCCAAATCATTATCATCATCATCATCACAACGAACAGGAAAAACGTTTCCAACAAACATTTGATTGAACGGCGCCAGGGTTACACACACGTGTACGTGTGTACAATTGTTCAGTGTACGTATGCATGTACACGTGTTCACGCTTCTATGGGGTTATAGGGGGGCCGGCGGGCAAACGATACTTTCTGAACGTTTCAATAAAACGTCTAGCCCCCCCACCCCACCCCTTACGAAACGTTATCTCAAACGTTGGGATCACACGTCACTGTTGTCGGATAATTAACCCATTCAACTCCGATGACAAGATGTCTTGTCATTTGGTCAAATAAAACAAAAAATCATAAAACACCAAAATGTTTGATCAAACACCAGAAAAATATGACGTCAGTCCTCGCTTCGCTGCGAGCGAAGCGAGGACTAACGTCATATTTTTCTGGTGTTTGATCAAACATTTTGGTGTTTTATGATTTTTTGTTTTATTTGACCAAATGACAAGACATCTTGTCACTGTTGTCGGATAATTAAATAAACGAACAAATCCCGTTTACGAAATATTCACAAAATACACTTTGGTCACACGAATCCGCTGTCTGTCCGTCTGTCGCGATGTAAAAGGAAAGATAAAACGACAACAGACAGAAAGACAGGAGGAAAAAAAAAAGACAGAAGTGTGTGTGTGTGTGTGTGTGTGTGTGTGTGTGTGTGTAATAATGATAAAAATATAACCAAAGAAAAAAATAGGAGAGATTATGACAATACTAAAGCGAGAGAATAGAGAGAGTCTGTTAGCAAGGCACTAAACTTCACAGACAGAGGACATCACGAAACCAAACAAAGACAAAGCCAGAAGAGAAGGTGTTGGGAGGAACCAGCTACAGACAGACAGCAGGTATAATCAGCAGATATCGCAGAGGCAGAATTCCACACACCGCGAGCAGATGTATCCACGTCCCGGGCACTAGGACAACTGCGCACAGAGAGCAGAGCAGAGAGAGAGAGAGAGAGCAGTTGTCTAGAGAGCAGGTGGAGAGACACTCTTCCGACACACACCTCGACCACAGTTTGACTGGCTAAAAGAACGTGAGCGTGTGTGTGTGTGTGTGTGTGTGTGTGTGTGTATGTGTGTGCGTGCGTCTGTATGTGTGTGTGTGTGTGCGTGTGTGTGTACAGCAACGCCGACAGACATTCTGAATGAAAGTAGCCTCTCCTCACTCCCCACCCGCTCCCTCCTCTTCCCCTCCTCCTCCACTCCCTCCCTCTTCTCAACCTCCTCCTCCTCTCCCTCCTCCCTCCTCCTCCTTTATTACGATTCGCCATCCTACTTGCTAGTGTCCGTCTGTTCAACATCATGCTTTACCTACCCCTTCTGAAGGGAAGTCAGGGGGGAGGGAGGGGTAAGGGGGTAAGGAGGTAAGGAGGAAGGGGAGGAAGGGAGGGATGAAAGAAAATGGGAAACCAAAGGGAACGATTCCGAAGACAAAAAAGATTAAATGAAAACGGAATGAGGGGAGAGGGAAGAGGGAGGGAGGAGGGAAGAGGGAGGAGGGAAGAGGGAGGTGGAAAAGGAGGAGGGAGTGGTGAAAAAGATACGTGGAAACGCAGGAGGGAGAGAGGGAGAGAGAGAGGGAGAGAGAGAGGGAGAGAGGGAGAGGGAGAGAGAGAGAGAGAGAGTGGGAGATTGCCTATGAGGTCATCAGCTGTTGGGGAGAGGAGAGGAGGGGAGGAGAGAGGAAGGTAGGAGAGAGGAGGGAAGAAGAGGGGAGGAGAGAGGAGGGGAAGAGAGAGGAGGGGAGGAGAGAGAGGAAGGTAGGAGAGAGGAGGGGAGAAGAGGAAGAGAGGAGAGGAGGGGAGGGGAGGGAGGGGAAGAGAGAGGAGAAGAGGAGAGATGAGGGGAGGAGAGAGGAAGGTAGGAAGGAGGAGGTGAAGAGAGAGGAGGGGAGGAAAGAGTATGAAGGGGAGTAGGGAGAGAGAGAGAGAGAGAGAGGACAAGGGAGTGGGAGGAGGTGGGTGGGTGGGAGAGAGGGACCAGGGAGGGAGTAGAGAGAAAATGAGAGAGAAAATGAAGGCCAGAGGTGGTGGGGGGGGGAGGAGGAGGAGGAGGAGGAGGAGGAGGAGGAGAGTATGTGGTGACCAGACTTTGGGAGGGATTGTGAGGAGAAGGGGAAAGGGGAGGTTAGCCAGACGAGGGGGGGGGAAGGTGGGAGGAAGGGGGGGTAGCCTGTTGAAGACAGGGCAGAATGGGTGAGAGCAAATGCAAAAAGATAAACAAAGAGAGATTAGAGAGGAGAAGGAAGGAAGAGCAAAAGAGAGGGGAGAGGAGAGAAGGGAGGAATGGGGAGGAAGAGGGGGAAGAGGGGAAGAGGAGGAGGAGAGGGGAGACGAAGAGGAGGAAGAGGAGGAGGGGGCATTTAATGAATAATTACGAGAACAGAGGGAAAGATGATCGTGAGAGGAAAGAGAAAGAGAGAGAGAGAGAGAAAGAAAGAGAGAAAGAGAGAGAGAGAGAGAGAGAGAGAGAGAGAGAGAGAGAGAGAGAGAGAGAGGGGGGGGGTGAGTGGACAATATATGGGGGAGAGGTAATATAGAGGAGACTAGTGACTCAAGACACTTGAGAAAATATATAAACAAACAAAATACTAAAGATGAAAATTAAGATATATCTGGAGCAGAGGAGGAAGAGGAGGAGGAAGAGGAGGAGGAGGTGAAAGCGGATACTGGGACAAGGAGAGGGAGGGAGAGGGAGAGGGGGAGAGAGAGAGAGGAAACATGGAGGGAGGGAGGGGGAGAGGGAGGGAAGGAGGGAAGGAGGGGGAGAGGGTGGGAGGGATCTTGGGCCGCGTGGGCGTGCGTCTGCGCGTCCCGGGCCCCCGCCCTCGTGTGGGCGTGAGCTGAGAGGGAGAGAGAGAGAGAGAGAGAGAGAGAGAGAGAGAGAGAGAGAGAAAGCTATGCGTGTCCTGATCTTGTAACCGTGTATACAAAGAGTTGGATCGTGTGTGTATGTGTGTGCGAGTGTGTGAGTGTGTGTGCGCGCATGCGTGGGCGTGATTGTGGGTGGGAGTGATTGCAGTTTGAAATGAACATAATACTAGAGAGAAAGAGAAAGATGAAACGAAGAAGAGAAAGTCGAAAAGAGGGAAGAGAGGAGGGGGAAAAGGATAATTGAGACGAAAGATTAAATAAACACATACACGTGTGTGCAAACTAATTTTTTTTCTATTATATATATATATATATATATATATATATATATATATACATACACATCTTATCAACCACATAAACATTATCCATTTCAATTAATTGCAAACACGGTCAACAGGAGCTCGATGGAAGCTTATTCGGAAACCGAGACGCTGTCGGGCTTGGGACTCGAACCCAGCCGATACGTAAGAAATGGACAGTGACTTAACCAATTGCGCTATCAAGGGAGAGCGCAATTGGTTAAGTCACGAACAATTTACTACGTATCGGCTAGGTTCGAGTCCTGAGCCTGACAGCGTCTCGGTTTCCGAATACGTTTTCTTCGCGCTCCCTTTAGTCTCGATCGTTTTTTTCAAGGAATTGAAATGGAAAAAAAAGTTGATGTGGTTGATAAGATGGAAAGTATATGTACAGGGGACTCTTCAGTGTTGTAATTATATATATATATATATATATATATATATATATATATATAATCACAATGAAATTCCTTTTGCTCAGCGATTTTATTCTTCATCGTATTTAGCAGATGCTACGGTCAACAAGACGAACATCAACAGCCACGCCCAGAGTTCATGCTTCATGCCCCCTTGCAGGTCCCCTCTAACCCGGGCAGGGCTGTGCGGCATCCTTTATGTCCCACCTGTTGAGGGAGTGGGAAGAGGATTTTCCCTTCATTTCAACCAAAAGTGAAACACGACACTGGTCGACGGCACCTCTAATGTTGCTGAGTGGGGTTGGAAAGCCTTTAAGGAGGGAGGGAAAGGGAACCGATCTCGGACCTCAAGCATTCCGGGTAAGGACACTATCCACGTGTCTCAACACTTACTTGTCACCAAGCAATCACCCCTCCTCCCATACCCAGTCCTTCAGCGTTTTCAATTACAATGCAAGTCAATGGAGGCGTTCACACCCAACCGCGCAGTTTTTCCACTGTACTGTCTTGTTTAAGCGCGGTTCACACCGCCAGTGTGAACAGGGTTAAGGTACAGGTTCGAAACCTGATTAGGCACGAGGAAATTCGAAACGTTAAAGATGTTTTACAACAGAGAGAGAGAGAGAGGAAATATAGAAATAGAGAGAGGGAGAGGGGGGAGAGGAAGGAAGAGAAAGGGAGAGGAAGGAAGAGAAAGGGGGAGGAAGGAAGAGGGGGAGAGGAAGAGAAAGAGAGGAAGAGATGAATAGAGAGGGGGAGATGGAGAGAGAGAGAGAGAGAGAGAGAGAGAGGTAATCCATGCAAGCAACCAATCACAAATATATATATGCGTGTGTATATATATATATATATATATATATATATATATATATATATAAATTGGCGCTCACAAATGTGCGTGCCTGCGGGTGCCAACTTGCTGGGAAAGAGAGCCGTCACGTGGTGTACTGTCTGTCTGTCAAAACCGGATATGACGTCACATGAGGATCGACGTCGTAGTCACGCGATCAGTCACCGGTTCTACTACTTCCTACGAGTCGAAATTTAACAAGTGAATCGGGGAGAGAGAGGGGGAGAGAGGGGGAGAGAGGAGGAGGAGAGAGAGAGAGAGAGAGAGAGAGAGAGAGAGAGAGAGAGAGAGAGAGAGAGAGAGAGAGAGAGGGAGTGCACCAGCAATAAATAAATAATAAAACAAATAAAATAAATAAATAATAAAGCAAATGAAATAAACAAATAAATAAAAATAAAAATAAATAAAATAAAATAAAGAGGACCACCGTTAGGCCTAGCGATGACAAGAAGGCAACCAATCACAGACGCTTACAGGAGTGGGCGTGGCTTCACACAACTCGTGACGTCATCACGATGTCATCGTCGTCAACCATTTCGTTTTCTTTGGATCAATGACGTCACAAAATTTCTCCAATCGGGAGGCTAGGACGGTGCCCCTCACAGAGGACTTTGTACCGTGGAATTGAATGAACCGTGCCCTTGGTTCAACTTCGCCGGTGGAAGGGTTCGAACCTTCATCCCCTTGTCTTTCACAATATTTAACGACGCCTTGACACGCTCGGACAGCGTACTACCAGGTATGTAATAATAATAATAATAATAATAATAATAATAATATATAAAATAAATACATCAAATATATCTATAAAGATTAATATAAGCAATCTAGTTGTAGCCACAATATTAAACAATCTTACCATCTAAGCATTGTGCTTCTAGAACCGAACAGATTTTGACTTGGAAAACAAAGAAATCATTAATCAATTCAACTCCGATGACAAGATGTCTTGTCATTTGGTCAAATAAAACAAAAAATCATAAAACACCAAAATGTTTGATCAAACACCAGAAAAATATGACGTCAGTCCTCGCTTCGCTCGCAGCGAAGCGAGGACTGACGTCATATTTTTCTGGTGTTTGATCAAACATTTTGGTGTTTTATGATTTTTTGTTTTATTTGACCAAATGACAAGACATCTTGTCATCGGAGTTGAATGGGTTAATAAACATTTTCCAAACCTTAGTAATTAACACACAGCCAAACCTGACCAAAATACAGTAAGCTACAATTCCTTAATGTATTTACATTTCTCTTCTTTTACACTTGATGTTTTCCCAGCCTCATTACAGACCAAAAGGTCGCCTGTCGGTTGGACTGTTCATTAGGACGCGTCACAGGAAGGGAGGTCAGCTAAAACAATAATTTTTGTTTCAATATTTTTCAACCTTTTGCTAGGTAGCTTTTATCGCAAATATTTTTTAAAATCTAACGTACATTGCTTCCTGACAATTTTTCTTTCCCTTTCAGAATCTGAAGCAGTTGACAACAATCGTTGTTGTCAGGACGTGGAACCAGAAATCCAACGATCTCAGTCAAAGGTCTCAAATTTTACAGGAAATAGATTTAATTTGGAAGTGGGTAGAAACAACTTTGCTTACCGTGTAGTTAACGAATGGAATAAACTTCCTGCAGAGGCAGTGCAATGTAGTTCAGTTCGAAGCTTTAAGAATCATTTAGATAAACACCTAAGCAAGATGCTGTAATGATTATAATTTACTTTATATTATTTCATTATTTGTTTTTTTATCATTTGTCTGTTTCTTTATCAGTGTATTTCAGCCTCTGAGAAAGCAAATAATATTCTAGAACTGATTGCGCGACCTTTTGACTTCAAAAGTCCATCACTCATTAACAAGCTATATAAATCGTTAGTTCGTCCACATTTGGAATATGCTGTTTCCGTATGGTCACCGAATCTCATTAAAGACATTGACAGATTGGAAAAAGTACAAAGGCGAGCCACAAAACTGATATCAAATGTCAAAAATAAATCATACGAAAATCGACTAAAACATATGAATCTGTTTTCCCTAAAAAGGTGTTGACTCAGAGGTGACTTGATACAGGTTTTTAAAATTCTAAAGGGAATTGACAACATCAAAAGTGACAAAAATTTTCACACTGAATGAGAATCAAACAAGAAACAATGGTCTCAAACTGTCCGGAAATAGATTTAATTTGGAAGTGGGTAGAAACAGCTTCGCCAACCGTATAGTTAATGAATGGAATAATCTTCCTGCAGAAGCAGTGTTGATCCTGGATTCTAACAAATAAAATGATCAATCATAGCTATTTCCCAAATAAAATATGTAAGAAATTGTTAAACATCATATAATGATATAGAGGTAATGATAAACTTGATAATATGAAGATCTATCTATGCAGCGGCGGCGCCAGGAATTTTTAATTGGGGAGGCTAAGGGGGGACTGAGCAACTTTGGGGGCGCTAATAGTAATATGATAATACACATATATTATCCTCATTTCAGAAGGGGAGGGAGTTAATGGTTGGGCTAGCACTGATGGCTGACAAATCTTTAGCCCTGGCAATTAATGATTCCACTTAATAAAATTATTTCAATGAGTGTTTTAAATTTTCAATTTGCTCATTTCAGTTGGGGGGGCTAATGGGGGGGCTGGCCACTTTTTTGGGGGGCTAAAGTATAAATGGTGGTCGTTCGCCAAATTAGCAAAAAAGCCATTAGATATAGAGTATTAATTAAAATAAAAAAGACCATATTTTGAACCTAGCTGCCAGTGTAATTTCCTTGAATTATTACGTCTTCATCTGGCAAAATTTGTAATTCAGTTATTTGCTAGAAATCGTAAATTTTTCAGGAAATGAATTCGTACGTTTTAATAAGTTATTGCTTTACTTTTTATCATGGTAACAAACCTGGTCACCACTTATGTAAATAAACTATGCACTAAATCACTAACGAAACGTACCTTTCAGGTACTTACCGGATACAGGAGACCAGTGACAATGACTGACAGCGACTAGCCAGTTTGCCAGTTAACCCATTCAACTCCGATGACAAGATGTCTTGTCATTTGGTCAAATAAAACAAAAAATCATAAAACACCAAAATGTTTGATCAAACACCAGAAAAATATGACGTCAGTCCTCGCTTCGCTGCGAGCGAAGCGAGGATTGACGTCATATTTTTCTGGTGTTTGATCAAACATTTTGGTGTTTTATGATTTTTTGTTTTATTTGACCAAATGACAAGACATCTTGTCATCGGAGTTGAATGGGTTAACCGGTTCGCCGAACTAGTAAAATTCCGTGAGACTGTTCTAACGAACCGGTACGAACCGGCTGAATCCCACTACTGGTTATATGTCAATTTATTAATATTTACTATTTACCCTCACCAGCCAGTCCACCATCACTGTACCTCCTTTTTCTAGACATTCTGCATGGCATCCATCCAGACCAGGTGCCTTACCTGCTTTCATCATCTTAACAACTGTCTTCACTTCATCCTTCCTTATTTCTCCGTTTGCTTATTATCTAACTATACCTATGCCTTTATTTCATTATCATCTATATTTCATTTATTACTAAATTTTTTCGCATCCGACCTGGTTATGGACCAAAAGGTCTCCTGTCGGCATGCTTCTCCTGTGTAATCTTTGGACTGGGAGTGACCTTCTAAAATCGGAGTTGCCAACATTGAGAGATGTTTTGAGAAACGGTATTTTAATCAGGCAAAACCAGCGAAAAGAACCAAATAAAGACATTGCCAGTGATTTGACCAAAGTTGTCTAGGCACAGTACACTCTGGCTAACGCACAGTCCAAGCCTCCAGTCATAAGTCGTCAAAAGAAGGTTAATGAGAGACTGCAATCCAGTTGAGGAAATGCAAGTTATATCTCTCTACACTTAAAATTGGAGATTCTGCCAAGGTGTTCCCTGCTATGGTGGAGGAACACCACACCTGCTACAGTGAGCCAGGAGGAACACATTTGTGGCATTTCACTCCAAAGAAAGATGCCACCAAGAAACCATCTAAGATGGTGGCAGATAACATCGTGAACTGCCTCAAAGAGAGGAACACAGACCAAACCCTGAAGGACAGCACCAACACAAGGTGGCAAGGGTGGGAGTGGAGGTCATGCAGTGGATATAGCGGAAGATTGGGAGGAATCATCTGGTCTGGCTTGTTTGTGACCTCCACACCGACGAGTTGCCACTCAGACCTCTGATCCAGGGGCTGGATGGCAAGACTCTTTCAAACAACAGATGGTCTGGTCCTCTAGGCAAGGTGATGGGGGTCTGCCACCGATTTAGAAATAAATCCGAGGTTTGAAAGAATCACAGTTGGTCCTCCACTCGTTGATCTTGCACAGACTGTGACTGACGACCTGAGTACTGACCAGGACTGGTTATACGACCGTCTGCGCCATCAGGACTGGGGCCATGCCTGACAGACTTGCTTACACCTGCAGATAGATCCAGTCTCAGAACGGCTCTCGGGTTCTGCAGAATTTGGGTCGCTCGTCATAAACTGAGGGGGGACCCGGCTTCGCAAACTGAGGCTTAATGTCCACTTCGACGTGGGTGTCTACTTTGCCAAACTGGTTGTTCAAAACACCAAGGTCAAGTCGTCGTTCTCTGAAGGTCCGATACCTGTTCTCTTCCAGCTTGAACGAACCCCTTAGGAGTCTGCCAAAGAATGTTGTTCGGGCTGTGAGATCTCCTCTGGAATGCTCATTCCGAGGCAGTTCTGCGGACAATCTCTGCAGTAAGGATGAGGAGAGAAGAGTGGCAGTCAAGAAGATCTTGGCTAGTCGACTTAACCCATTAAACTCCGATGACAAGATGTCTTGTCATTTGGTCAAATAAAACAAAAAATCATAAAACACCAAAATGTTTGATCAAACACCAGAAAAGTATGACGTCAGTAGTCCTCGCTTCGCTCGCTCGCGAGCGAAGCGAGGACTACTGACGTCATACTTTTCTGGTGTTTGATCAAACATTTTGGTGTTTTATGATTTTTTGTTTTATTGGACCAAATGACAAGACATCTTGTCATCGGAGTTTAACGGGTTAAGAGAGAACGTGAGCAAGACGAATCAGTTGGTGACGATTACTTCAGGGTCAGGAAGGTTCCTGAAAGCAATCAAGATGCCAAGACCCTCACTGATCTCATAAACCTGGCAGTGATTCACCTATGGTCTTTGGACCACGTGTTGGACTTGTGATCGACAGCTATTTTCCCTCCCGGAAGAGAGCTCAGAGCTCGTACATATGACCGATCTATGGGAAATGCTATGACCTTACACGCACACACAACTCCCCGCCCACTAGAGTTGGAGTACCGAATCGCAGCGCAGCGACACTGAAATTATTTTAGCCCTGGGCGGGGGGTTTCGAGCCCGGACCTCCGTAGTGGCGGCCGGGAACTCTTACCAACCCACCTACAGCCTCACTAATGTTAGTAAAGAGCTTTCCTGGACAACACAGTGTATAGGCGCCCCTGACTGGCCCTTACACAGTCCAAGTCTTGAGCGTTGTGTTCGTGCAGCAACAAAGGATCGTAGTACATAAGAACATGAAAATGAAGGGGACTGCAAGAGACCATAAGGCCTACACTAGGCAGTTCCACGTCCATTACCACCTGTCATCCCCATCCATAAAGTTATCTAACCGTTTCTTAAGAAAGGCATGTTCTCTATGGTGTGCAGCAACAAAGGATCGTAGTACATAAGAACATGAAAATGAAGGGGACTGCAAGAGACCATAAGGCCTACACTAGGCAGTTCCACGT
>NC_134788.1:24198864-24226364 GCF_046742065.1 Oratosquilla oratoria | reverse complement strand
TGGGAGTGTTGTTGTTTGAAATTTGGGAAGGGAGGGAAGTAGAGTGGGAGGGAGGGAGGGAGGGAGGGAGGGAGGGAAGACATCAACGGAGGTCTGGCTGATATTACGGTCTACGCAAACACACACACACACACAAGGACCTCTGGCGTAGGAGGCGGACGGGGGAGACCCGGGAGCCGAGGTCATCGGTGCCAACAAGTCCGGGCGCCCAAGGTCACCGGAAGGAAGGGAAGAAACGACGGGTCCCGCCGAGGACTGGGGCGGGAGGGTGGGGGTGGGGTGGGGATTTTTTTTTTTTTTTTTTTTCGTGGAGGAGGAGGATGTGCGTGGGGGGGAAGGACAAGGTTAAGGAGGGAGGGAAAGAGAGGGAGGTGAGAGTGTGGGAGAGAAAAGAGGGTTAGAGAGAAAGAGAGAAGGATGCGCGTGGGAGGGGGGGGTGAAGACAAGGTTAGGGAGGGAAAGAGAGGGAGGCGAGAGAGAGGGAGTGAGGAAGAGAGTGTGAGAGAAAGGGGGAAGAAAGAGAGGTGAGAGAGAGTGAAAGAGAGGAGTGCATTGAGAGAAAAAGAGAGTGGGGAAGAGAGAGAGGGGGTGAGAAAGAGAGACAGATGGGGAGTGTGAGGAAGCGAGAAGAGTGGGGGAGAGAGCGAGAGAGAGCGAGAGAGAGCGGAGAGAGAGTTGACATCTTTCGTACATTTCACATACCTTAACGAGCCTACTAATTATAGTCTCCTTCCTATTGACGCAATATTATATATATATATATATATATATATATATTATATATATATATATATATATATAGATGCTAATAAGAACACAGGTACGTGTGTTCACTTATACAAAGTAGACCACTTGGAGAAAGAAACTAACGAAGCAGAGCGCTTTCGTATATTTCATCTTCAGTGCAAAAAGTACTTTTTGCACTGAAGATGTAACATACAAAAGCGCTCTGCTCCGTTAGTTTCTTTTTCCAAGTGGTCTACTTTGCATATATATATATATATATATATATATATATATATATTACATATACTATATATAACATAACGCCCCTTCCACCTTATAATGGGGGGGGGTAGCCGCCCAAGGCCTAACTCACCCCACACCCAGTCCACGCTAGTATATACTCCAAGAGGCCATAAGGCCTGTACTAGGCAGTTCCATGTCCCTCACCAGCTAAGTCTATTCCAATCGTTAACCCATTCAACTCCGATGACAAGATGTCTTGTCATTTGGTCAAATAAAACAAAAAATCATAAAACACCAAAATGTTTGATCAAACACCAGAAAAATATGACGTCAGTCCTCGCTTCCATATTTTTCTGGTGTTTGATCAAACATTTTGGTGTTTTATGATTTTTTGTTTTATTTGACCAAATGACAAGACATCTTGTCATTGGAGTTTAATGGGTTAACCACTCTGTTGGCACTTTATCCGGAGGTGAAACAATTTACGGCAAATTATTATTTTTTTTTTTTCTGAACAACTGACATAGAATGCTATGAAGGAGGAAAACTATTTCCCTCCTGCATATCTGTTCTCCCAAAATCTTCCGTCAAACCCGGTTCGTCAAACAAGTGTTTGACGTTTGACCGTGTGAATGGGGTGTCAAACAAGTTTGTCAAACCAAATACCCCCCCAAATTCACACGGCCAAACGTCACTTCAAACACGTGTTTGACAAACCGGGTTTGACCGTGTGAATGACCCTTGGCTGATGGCTCGTCCACGCGGATAGAGGAGATGGTGAAGAACAGCTGATTACGGTACCTGCATCTCTCTCTCTCTCTCTCTCTTTCGTCTTCTCTCTATTCCTTTTTCTCGTTCTATCACCCCTTCTCTCTCCCTCTCTCGCTTCTATCTCCCTCTCTCATCTCTCTCCCCTTCTCTCTCTCTCTCTCTCTCGAGGACCAAGCAAGACGTCATAGGAAGCGTGCTGGTCTCAGGTTCGAATCCCGCAATCCTTTCCTATTTCCCAACAGGGAACGTTACTCTGCCCACTTCCAGTCTCCAAAGAGGACAAGAAAAAGATTACCCCATGATTATTATTAATATTATTATTATTATTTATGTTAAGCTGGAAACCATTGCTACAACACAATGCTAAAAAAAAAAAAAAAAAAATAATAATAATAAAATTAAATATAAATAATAAAATAAATAATAATAAAATAATATAATAAATAAAAATATAAATATAATAATTACATATGATAAATAAACAAAGATGACACATACATACACACACATAGTCTGAACTGTTACATACCACCTTTGTGTGTGTGTGTGTGTGTGTGTGTGTGTGTGTGTGTGTGTGTGTGTGTGTGTGTGTGTGTGTGTGTGTGTGTGTGTGTGTGTGCGCGCGCGCGCTCCCAACCCGGACCTACTCTGCTGCTCCTAGGTCCAGTTATCCAGTCTTCTCTTCTTCTTCCTCCTCCTCCTCCTCTTCGTCTCCCTTCTCTTCCTCCTCCTCCTCCTCTTCCACCTACACCTTGTCTCCCCTTATCCTCTTCCTTCTCCTCCACCTCCTCTTCCACCTATACCTTGTTCTCCCTTTCACCTATTCTTCTTCTTCCACTTTCTCATCCTCTTCTTCCACCTACACCTTGTTCTCCTCCGCTTCCACCTCATCTTCCACTCACAACTTGTTCTCCTACTCTTCCACCTTCTCCTCTTCCACCTACACCTTGTTCTCCTCTTCCACCTCGTCCTCCTCCTCTTCTACTCATAACTTGTTCTCCTCCTCCTCTTCCACCTTCTCCATCTACACCTTGTTCTCCCCTTCTCCTCCTCTTCGTCTTCCACCTTCTCCTCCACCTACACCTTGTTCTCTTCCTCTTCCACCTACACCTTGTTCTCCTCCTCTTCCACTCACAATTTGTTCTCCTCCTCCTGTTCCACCTTCTCCTCCTCCTCCAAACGCAGTCAGTCTCTCCCCCCCCCCCAAGAGGACGAAACTGTGAGTGGCGTTCCACAATACGAGGGCTCACGACAAAACACAAAACCCGCCATTTCCCAAGACTCGAACCCATAAAAATAAAATAAAAATAAATAAATAAATAAAATAAAATAATAATAAATGTCCCGGTTCAGACGAGACCATTTTTCTTTTGTCCTCAATCTATGACGTCATCTATGACGTAGGCCAGGACAGGTTCCTCCCAAGATCCCCGTTACACGCACGGTGGGAGGACATTTGTGACGTCATAATATACATATATGACGTCACATTTTTTCCCCAGCCCATGAGTAATTAATTTCTAGATCATTCTATGAGAAAAAAATAAATAATTTTGCATAGAAAATACAGAAATTCATGATAAATCGTAGAATATTTGTTATGGAAATTGTGCTCCCGAGCAACTGGTTGGGTGTATGGGTGCTCCCGAGCAACAGGTCGGAGGGTCAGATCGAGGGCTCGGTTCCGCCCACTTTTAGGCTTTTCACCAATCAAAGTGCAGGATTCCGTGCCCAGGGGGGCGGGGCTTCACTGACTTTCTGACGTGTTTATCCCGACTTGAAGGAGTGTTAGCGTTAACCATTTTCTGTGATCAATACCCATCATTAGATTACGTTCCACGCAGTTAGCAGTGACTGGTCATCTAACTTAACCCAGTTAAGTTTACAGATAACAAATTCTAAAAAATAATAATAATAATAAATAAATAAAATAATAACAATAAAATTAAATAAATAAACAATTCAACTGACATAAACAATATTCATAATATCCCAGTAGGCTACAGGGCCGTTTTGGGAACAACAGAAAAAATACGAGAGGAGAGAGAGAGAGAGAGAGAGAGAGAGGAGAGAGAGAGAGAGAGAGAGAGAGAGAGAGAGACGTTGCCAGTCCTTATTGGGACCCCAAATGAGTCCTACTAAATCCTGTCTAGTTGCTCCTGCAGACGATGACGCAACACTCGAGAGGTGAAGAAATTTTTTTTATTGCAAAACAGGAGTACGTAGTAGGGAGGAGGAGGAAGGGAGGAGGAGGAAGGAGGAAGAGGGAGGAGGAGGAAGAGGGAGGAGGAGGAAGGGGAAAGGGAGGAGGGAGCAAGGGAGAAGAGTAGGAAGGGTAAGAGGAAAGGGAGGAGGAAAGGGGGAGGAGGAGGAAAGGGAGGAGAGAGGAGGAGGGAGGAGGAGGAAGGGGAAAGGGAGGAGGAGGAAGGGGAAAGGGAGGAGGGAGGAGGAGGAAGGGGAAAGGGAGGAGGGAGGAGGAGGAAGGGGAAAGGGAAGAGGGGAGGAGTAGGAAGAGGAGGAGGAAAGGGAAGGAGGGTTTGGAAGAGAGGAAGAAGGAGAGTGGGAGAAGAGGAGGGAGAGGGGGAGGAGGAGGAGGGACTCGAACCTGTGACCTTTCAAGTACCAGGTCAGCCTCATCTACAATCACCTATTAAACTGGGCGTCGCTGAGAGGGGCACGCTACCCATTACGCCACACAAGACTCGATGGCGCAGTGGTAGGGTTCCCGGCCGCCACTACTACGGCGGAGGTCCGGGTTCGAACCCCCACCCCCCGCCCAGGGCCGAAAAAATTTCCACATCGCTGCACTGCGAGTCGTTACTCCAACTCTCGTGGGCGGGGAGTTGTGTGTGTGTGTGTGTGTGTGTGTGTGTGTGTGTGTGTGTGTGTGTGTGTGTGTGTGTGTGTGTGTGTGTGTGTGTGTGTGTGTAAGGTCACAGCATTACCCATAGATCGGTCATACGAGCTCTGAGCTCTCTTCCGGGAGGGTCTATCACGAGTCCAACACGTGATCCAAGACACTGTTGTCAACGTTGCAACTCCACGGTGCATTTCACACCATATGACGTCATGGAACATGTGCTGGGCAAGTGATCGACAGGTATTACCTCACCGGACGAGAGTCAGGAAACACAACCACACCATATCAAGGGTGGAGGATTTTACTTTATATATTATTATAATCATTATATATATATATATATATTATATATATATTACAAAATTAGGAATTATATTCAAGTGAAAGAGCTCAACTATAACAGTAACTATATAAATCTATATATATATGTGTGTGTGTGTGTGTGTGTGTGTGTGTGTGTGTGTGTGTACATACAACCCAGTTTTAGTGGCAGGCTTGTTTCGTGAGGTTAGAAAAAGGATGAGAAAGATGAGGAGGAGGAGGAGATGCATAAGAAGAAAGAGAAGAGAAGGAAAAGAAGTAAAATAAGAAGACGATGGAGAAGAAGGAAAGAAGAATCAGAAGAGGAAGAAAAACGAAGAACCTTTTCGACTATCAATTGATGATTTTATTCATCAAGGTGCTGTGCCTTGCTGCATTGCTTGTGTGATAGTAAGGGATGAACCCCTTTAAAAATACAATAAATGAATAAACAATTAAATAAATAAATAATAATAAAAAAAAAGCCAAAATACATAATTAGAAATATAAACATTTACTGATATCTATTATTGTCACTATCATCTTCATTATATATATATATATATATATATATATATATATATATATATATATATATATATATAATAATTTGCACAATTTCATCCACCATTATTACCCAATCATTACCATCACTAACCAGTCAAAATACCACCGGAATCATTACCACAAATTACCCAAATCGTTACCACCTATGACGGATAATTACTTCCAATTACCCGTTATTACGCGGTAACCCACTGGTTACCGACAGCCCTGGGCAGGTGGGGAGGCGACCCGAACAACGGAAAAAAAAAAAAAGTTTCTCACTTCCCACTTGGTGACTGTTCGAATCCCGCACTCCCAACATCTTCCAGGTGATTTCTCTCCACCAAGGGTGAACACATGAAAAGAAGAGACTGCAAGAGACCATAGGGCCTACACCTACAGTCCTTACGCCTCAAGGAGTAGAGGCGGGAAATCCCCCCCCCCCCGGATGCGACGATGCCAATATTGGGAAACAATGCGACGTTGCCAAATGTCACAGAATTTATAAAAATTATTTTTATCCTAAAAAATATACTCATTGTTTTATATAACTTCCTTTACTATATACACAACATGAATATTTCAAGTAGCAATGAGAGGCATGTATTAAGGCTGATTTGGAAGCGCAAGATTTTTAGGCAGTTCCATGTCACTGACTGCTTGTCATTCCTATTCAGTTATCTCTTAAAAGCCATTAAAAAATATATTTTTTTAAATATATAAATTAACTAAAACATAAATGGACTGCAATGAGTCAATTCGTACCAACCCCAAAGAAAAATAAATAAAATAAATTAATAATAATAAATAAAACTAATATTTTCCACCAAATAAAACCACACACCAGAATAAAATCAATAAAGTCAGACGACAAACGAAATTAGAATTATATATATATATATATATATATATATATATACACACACACTATGTATATACAAATTCCGCGGGAAAATACACATAGTTATCACACGTTTAGCACTCCAATATATATCACACATTAATCCACTAATTCACTGTTCACTGTTCACACGAACACACGAAAAGAACAACATTAACCGAAGAACAGGCAAGAACAATAATATCAAACATATAAACGAATATTTGAAGAAAAAGAAAGAAAAAAAAATAAATAAAACGTCTGAATATGCGTGCGCGCGCGCGCGTGAGACGGACGGACGGGGAATCACCGACTAGTGGACTACAAGGCGCGAGTGCTCAGGAGCCAATGCGGGTGCCTACTGATATGCGGCCCCTGCAAAGGTGCCGTAATATATGTACCCTGGTAACTTAGTGCCAACCACACTACCACTCTACCGCACCCTCATGAACGGAAAAAAAAAAAAAAACACCAATGCTTAATTAATACGATTCTTTTTTATTTGCGGTTTTTTTTTTATGCGATAAATGTTGGCCAAAATAGGATTTAGATCAAGTAACAAATAGCTATTCTATACTGTGTATATGTGTATATATATATATATATATATATATATATATATATATATATATATATATGTTGTCGTTATTCTTAAAAACGGAAAAAAAGAAATATAAGACTAAAACAATTAATGACTTTCCAAAACACACGCACTCGCAGGCTCCTCGATGGCACAATGGTTCCATTTGCGACAGCTAATCCAGCTGCCCAAGTTCGAATCCCACCCAGGGCAGAAACAATTCTAGCATCACTAAACTGCGAGCCGGCACTCCAACTCTCGTGGGCAAGGAGTTGTGTGTGTGAGGTCACAGCATCACCCAAAGATAGGGCACATATGAG
This sequence comes from Oratosquilla oratoria, assembly GCF_046742065.1. Lineage (NCBI taxonomy): Eukaryota > Metazoa > Arthropoda > Malacostraca > Stomatopoda > Squillidae > Oratosquilla > Oratosquilla oratoria. Next base: position 24,219,138 of record NC_134788.1, on the reverse strand, counting down.
CTCTCATCCGGGAGGGGAATAGCTGTCGCTCACAAGCCCAACACGTGATTCATGACCTCTTCGTTTGAAACATGACCCAGATCGTTGACCGTTACCGGATTTCTGGGGGCCGCGGTGTCCTCTTTGATATCCCAGACCCCGCCCTAGGATTCAGGTCCTCCCGTTACACGACCCGCAGTTTCCGTTACGCGTCCCGGTTCCCGTTACATATCCCATATTTCCGTTACGTGCTACGGTTTCCATTACGTGCCCCATTTACCTTTACGCGCCCCGATTCCCGTTACACGACCCGCAGTTCCCATTACACGTCCTGGTTCCCGTTACGTGCCCCCGATTCCCGTTACACGACCCGCAGTTTCCGTTACGCGTCCCGGTTTCCGTTACATTATCCAATTTCCGTTACGGCCCATATTTCTGTTACGCGTTACGGTTCCCGTTACGTGCCCCATTTACCGTCACGCGCCCCGATTCCCGTTACACGATCCGCAGTTTCCATTACGCGTCCCGGTTCCCGTTACATGTCCCATATTGCCGCTACGTGTTACGGTTCCCGTTACGTGCCCTCATTTACCGTAACGCGCCCCATATTTTCGTTCCGGTTCCCGTTACGTGCTCTAGTTCCCGTTACATGCGCGGTTGTCCGTTACAGGTCCCAGTCCCGTCACAAGCCCCGAATCACTATGGCGGCCCGGGTTCGAATCCCGCCCAGGCCTGAAATAATTTCAGTATTGCTGCGAGCCATTACTCCAACTCTCGTGGGCGGGGATGTGTGTGTGCGCGCGCGCGAGGTCATGACATTAACCAAAGATCGGTCATATATGAGCTCTCTTCCGGGAGGGTAGTAGCTGTCGATCACGAGTCCAACACGCGGTCCAAGAACATGGTGAATTACACGTACAAACATATACACACTAAAGCCCCAGTCACGCCATCACGCCTCTCATACATTGTGAATTTGAAAAACTGAGTATACGTTTTCTTTCTCCGATTTAGTGTGTGTGTGTGTGTGTGTGTGTGTGTGTGTGTGTGTGTGTGTGAGCGCGCGCGCGCGATAGGAGTTCAAAATGTGTTTATGTATAAATACGACACATTAATTCCAATTAATGGCAAATTTTGAAAATATACTTTCCCTTACTAAGACTGAGAATGTGTGATTCACCATGGTCTTGGATCACGTGTTGGACTCGTGATCGACAGCTACTACCCTCCCGGATGAGAGCTCAGAACTCATATATATATATATATATATATATATATATATATATATATATATATATATATATATATATATATATATGAACGGTCTATGGATAACACTGTGACCTTACACGCACACACACACCCAATTCCCGACCCACGAGAATTGGAGTACCGACTCGCAGCGCAGCAATACTGAAATTATTTCACCCCTGGGCGGGATTCGAACTCGGACAGCTTATCTTGATTGTCCCTCTTTTCGATGATGCCAATTTGTCTCCTATTGTCATCTCACTGACCTGCCATGCCAACCCATTAAACTCCGATGACAAGATGTCTTGTCATTTGGTCAAATAAAACAAAAAATCATAAAACACCAAAATGTTTGATCAAACACCAGAAAAATATGACGTCAGTCCTCGCTTCGCTCGCGAGCGAAGCGAGGACTGACGTCATATTTTTCTGGTGTTTGATCAAACATTTTGGTGTTTTATGATTTTTTGTTTTATTTGACCAAATGACAAGGAATCTTGTCATCGGAGTTTAATGGGTTAACCTTCACTTCTCCCATCAATATTAATATTGTTATTCTAAATATTTATTAACTTTACGAGTGGAATATGTAGTATATATGTATATATATATATATATATATACTGTATATGCAAAATCACAAAACACACGTGATGAACTATTTTTGCAGAAACCACCGAGAAATTGAAAAAACAGATACCGAACGTTTTCGTCTATTAAGACTATATATATATATATATATATATATATATATATATATATATATATATATATGTTCGAGTCCTTGGCTGTACCACGTTTTTATTTCTGCATGTATGCCTCCTCGAGCTTCTCGGTGTTGATGGCTTAGAATTAAAGTGAATTGTGGTTGATAAAAATGTACATCTGTTCACTGGGACCCATTCAGTGTTGTACATGCACATATATATATATATATATATATATATATATATATATATATACACACATACAAACACACACACCGTATTTTCTCAGACATTTTCCTCAATTTCTCTCTTTTTTTAAGTCCTCTTTATCTCGATTCTCTCTTCTCCCGCCTTCTCTCTAATGTCAGTCTAAAAAAAAAAAACTTGAAATTCCAGCATATCATGGACACTAGGTACACTCCCGTCTCCCGCCACACGGGTGAGTCAACCACCGAAACTGGTTAACCCCCACAGCTTCATCATGTGACAGCATCCGACCCTCCGATCTTCATCCACCCCAAGCATCATCCATTCATCCATCACCTCCCCCTCCCCCCACACGTACTCCTAAACCTTGCTCCCTCTCTCTTCCTTGCTCGACAGGCTTCCTTGCGTACCCAAATCCAACTCCAACCCATCTATCTCAATTTTGTTCTTTAGGTACATTTTGGTCGGTGCGGTAATCGCTTAACCCATTCAACTCCGATGACAAGATGTCTTGTCATTTGGTCAAATAAAACAAAAAATCATAAAACACCAAAATGTTTGATCAAACACCAGAAAAATATGACGTCAGTCCTCGCTTCGCTCGCAGCGAAGCGCGAGCGAAGCGAGGATTGACGTCATATTTTTCTGGTGTTTGATCAAACATTTTGGTGTTTTATGATTTTTTGTTTTATTTGACCAAATGACAAGACATCTTGTCATCGGAGTTGAATGGGTTAACGATGATCGTTCATGGCTCGACGATGATCGTCAAACGATTTTCAAGAGCACTAAATCCACTTACAGAGGACGAAGACAGAAAAATGTATACAACGGCGAACGAAGGAAATTGAAGGAAATAATTAACATTGATTTGATAGACCAAAAAATCGATGGACTAAGCCTAGAGCAGTTAGCTCTTGTCAGCCAGGCTGTTATTATTATTATTATTATATATATATATATATATATATATATATATATATATACACACATATATATATTATATATAAATTCAATAAAATAATAAATATAGAAAATAAAAACAAAATATAAATAAACAAATAAAAATAATAAATATAAAATAGAAATAATAATAATAATAATAATAATAATAAATTTAGATAAAATAAAAAATATATAAACAACAATCAAAATAATAACATTAGTATAGCAAACAAATAAAAGGGGCCAAATTTAGCCACTGCAGACGACAATGGCGACCATACCGCCTGGACCTTGTAGTCACATTTCTCGAATTCCCCGTCGACAATTCTTGAGATCTCGGCTTCTTTGGGACACTGGGTACACTCCTGGCTCCCGCCACACGGCTGAGGGGGATTTGGTAGAGAGATCTTACGCCCTAAGAGAGGGGAAGAGAGAAGAGAGGGGAAAGAGAGAAGAGAGGGGGAAGAGGGGGAGAGGGGGAAGAGGGGGAGAGGGGGAAGAGGGAGAGGAGGGGGAAGAGGGAGAAGGGGAGGAAGAAGGGGAGGGCGAGGGGGAAGAGGGAGGGGAAGAAAGAAGAAAGGGGGAAGAGGGGAAGGGGAAGAAAGAAGAAAGGGGGAAGAGGGGAAGGGGAAGAAGGGGAGAGGGGGAGAGGACGAAGAAGGGTAGAGGAGGGGGAGAGGACGAAGAAGGGGAGAGGAGGGGGAGAGGGTGAAGGGGAGGGAGAGGAGGGGGAAGAGGGGGAAGAGGGAGAAGGGGAGGAAGAATGGGAGGGCGAGGGGGAAGAGGGAGAGGAAGAGAGGGGGAAGAGGGGAAGGGGAAGGGGAAGAGGGGAAGGGGAAGGGGAAGAGGGGGAAGGGGAAGAAGAGGAAGTGAGATGAGGATGAAGGGGAGGGGGAGGGGGCGTAGGACCACACCACAGCCGCCCCAAAACCGCTACACGGCAGCAGCAGCAACAGCCGCAAGTCCCGACGTGATGACGTCACCAACTCATGACGTCACAACTATGACGTCACACGTACCCAAGCGAAGTATACACCTTGGGGGGTGGGTGACCTTGTAGTACGGCCGCACACGTACATAGACGTACACAAACGTACACACACACACACGGATACAAAAGTTCAGTACATCCTCGACATGGCCAGGCCCGGCTAGGACCAGGACCTACAGCAAGCCAAGCCAAGCAAAGCGAAGACAAGACAAGGACCCCTCCCTCCCTCCCTACCTCCTCGTTTACTACAAGGTACCACACCCCGTCCAGACACGCTTTCTTGCCCAACATATTGTGGCGGATAGCATCACGCATGCAAGCTCAAGAGTCCCGAGTAACGCACACACACACACACACAAAGAAAAAAATCCTCTAAGCGTACAATTAACCCATTCAACTCCGATGACAAGATGTCTTGTCATTTGGTCAAATAAAACAAAAAATCATAAAACACCAAAATGTTTGATCAAACACCAGAAAAATATGACGTCAATCCTCGCTTCGCTGCGAGCGAAGCGAGGACTGACGTCATATTTTTCTGGTGTTTGATCAAACATTTTGGTGTTTTATGATTTTTTGTTTTATTTGACCAAATGACAAGACATCTTGTCATCGGAGTTGAATGGGTTAAAAAATGAGTCTAATATTTGCATTCTAAGTTCACCAGTTCCGCCTTTCTTCTTCATACATGACGAAAAGGCGATTTGACATTTGGATATTCGAAAAATAAAATATTGGATCAGGACTTTTTGGGCGCGCGCGCGCACACACACACAATATATATATATATATGATTCACCACCACACATCTGGACCACGTGCTGGACCTGTGATCGACAGCTACTACCCTATCGGACGAGAGCTCACGTCTATGGGTAAGGAAATAATATTTGTGTACACACGCACACACGTACATATACAAATTACCTTGCTTATAGGAGACAGTAACGGTTTGCAGTGTTAGTAAAGGTTTTGAGGCGTGCGTGGGGACCGTACATGGGCTTGTCGCATGAGTAGTCGCGATGGTATCATCACACTAGCATGTTCAGAGTGTCGTGTGTGTGCGCGTGTGTGTGTATATATTACAAAGAATTACAAAGGAGGAGCATGTCGATAGGGGACTTTTTGGTCCATAACTCAGTCGGATTCTAAAAATATATATAATAAATAAAAAAAAAAAAAAAAAAAAAAAAAATAATAATAATAATAATAATAATATAAAGAATAATTAAAATAAATGCATAGGCACATTTAAATAGTAAACAGGTAAATAGTAAATAATAATAGACGGATAATATATGAAAATCAAGCAAATAATAATGACAAAAAATATATAAAATAAATGGCAGTCATTACATATTATATACATATATATATATATATATATATATATACAGTATATACATATATATACTGTACATATACATATATATATATATATATATATATATATATATATAGTCCCTCATCACCCGTTACGATAATATACACAAACCCACATCCATAAGACTGTTTAGTAAATCATCGGCCAATGGTCGTCAGGATTCGAACTACGATACCTTGGCAACATCGTGGGTTAACTAACTTCGTTCTTGACTAACTGCATTGTTACGAAGCCAGTTAAGTGTCCAACTTTCCGTAACTGAGTTATCTTTGTCCAATCGTTATACACACACACACAAATCACTGGTATTGGGTAAGGTGCGGTTTTGTCATTTAACTGGACGACATACATATACCAAAGGCTTTCCCCCCTTACACAGGGGGTAGCCAAAAAGACAAAGGTATAGAAACCACTCCCACCCATTCCATCCCCTACATACTCCACTCCCCTCCACCCTCCCTCTCATCTTGGCACCTCCTGGATGACGGGTCATCCCTGCATCCTGTCCACTGCCCTGGGTCAGAAGCAGTGTCGCAAGACACAGCACATCCACAGCAAGGCCGCTTCATTAATTCGGCGACCCATCCTCTCCGCCCCCTTTTGAAGTACCGTTTGAAAAAAAAAAAAAAAAAAAAAACGCACACACAAAACACAGCTCACCGACTATGTGTACCATTGCCTCCAACTCTACAGCTCCTGGGCCAAACTTACCTGGAAGAAAGAAGAGAGCATGTAAGTAACATTGAAGACGATACCATCAAAGCATATTCTTAGATTCAATATCTAGACAACCTAATTTAACGGCTTATAAACTCTAACAATCAATATAAACCTAGACATATTGATCAAAAATGTATATAATACAAGATATCAATAATAATAAAATAAAATGAAATAAAAATATCCAACTCGGGCTAATAAACTAACACATTATAAACCTAGACATATTGATAAAAAAAATGTATTTAATACAATATATTAATAACAATACAATAAAATAATAAGATAAAAATACCCAACCCATCACGTATATATACACATCGATTAAAAAGGAACACGAAAAAATAAAAGATAAAAATATAATGAATATGGAAAATCAAGAGTATATTCATGTATATATCAATAAAACATAATACACCTCAACACTGTTCTTTAGCCTTAAAAAAAAAAAAAAAAAAAAGAGGACTAAAAATGCCCATCCGACATCAACCATTTACACAAAGTGTTCAAAGATCTACCCGTAACTGAAATACGCTCTTCCTATTTGCATCCCATATCTCATTAACCCATTCAACTCCGATGACAAGATGTCTTGTCATTTGGTCAAATAAAACAAAAAATCATAAAACACCAAAATGTTTGATCAAACACCAGAAAAATATGACGTCAATCCTCGCTTCGCTCGCAGCGAAGCGAGGATTGACGTCATATTTTTCTGGTGTTTGATCAAACATTTTGGTGTTTTATGATTTTTTGTTTTATTTGACCAAATGACAAGACATCTTGTCATCGGAGTTGAATGGGTTAAAAAAGCACCGACTGATTGGTAAAGGTGCAAAGGTCGGATATCCCAAAGATGAGGAACAAATCATACGGTAACAACTTAAGACATGTCAACTCGTCGCTCCCAATACTGGATACAAGTGGATATCATATAGTTACTAGCCAAATTGCCCGCGCGTTGCTGCGAGTTCGTGAATTATCCCTAACCTAACCATACCCCACCTAACTTTAACCCTTAACTCTAACCAAAATATATATTTTTTTAAATGAAGCATAGTTATCCAAGCGCCTGAAATGATAGGGTATCAGAATATATATGATTATGGGGGTCTATCTGCAAAACGCTAGGAGTTCGTGAACAAACAAACAAATTGACAGACAAATGAAAGATAGTAATCCAAGTACTTTGTGTTATAAGGTTTCAAAATATATATGGTTATAGGGGTCTATCTGCAAAAACCTATTAGTTCATGAATAATCACTCACCTAACCATAACCCACCTAACTTTAACCCTTAACCCTAACCTATATATATATATATATATATATATATATATATATATATATATATATTTAAATTAAATATAGTGATCCAAGTACATGGTGGGATAGGGTATCAGAATATATATGGTTATGGGGGTCTATCTTCAAAATCCTAGGAGGAGTTCGTGATCAAACAGAAGCTACTACTTTATTATAGTATATACATATATATATATATATATATATATATATATATATATATATATATATCAACTACAATTTACTTTAATTCTAAGCCATCAACGTCAAGGAACTCGAGGAGGCATATAAGAAAGTTACGCTAAACTTGTATCTCTCTTGATAGCGTAATGGTCTACGTCACTGTTACTTGTTACGTGCCAGCGGAGGTTCGAATCCTTAGCTTGACCACGTATCAATTTCTACATGTATGCCTCCTCGAGTTCCTCGACGTTGATGACTTAGAATTAAAGTGAATTGTGGTTGATAAATGTAAGTTTGTTCACTGGGACCCATTCAGTGTTGTGTATATATATGTATATATATATATATATATATATATATATATATATATATATAATTTGACCTCGTTTTCAGCCAAAAGATCCTGTTGGTATACTTTATCATTGTACCATAAATCAGATCATCTTCACCATTGTGTGTGTGTGTGTGTGTGTGTGTGTGTGTGTGTGTGTTATACATGCATTCTCGCAAAGCATCCGGGATGATCGTTTTTCATATCCTTTTATTTTCTAATAGGAAATGTGTGATACAATCTAGAAAAAAAAGAGAGAGAAATTGATGAAACAACACTTGGTGGCGTGCCCTCTGGCACGGCCACCCACACACTTGAGAGAGAGAGAGTGAGAGTGAGAGAGAGAGAGAGAGAGAGAGAGAGAATTTGATCCTTTGTGGGAGCAAATGTCACCAGCATCCCACACGCTCTCTTTCTCTCTCTCTCCCTCTCCCCTTCTCTACTCTCTCCCTCCCTATTTCTCTCTCTCTCCCTCCCTATTTCTCCTCCCCCTCACCTCTAACCTATCTTTCTCCCTCTCTCCCTATTTCTTCCACCTCTCTCTCTCCCTATTTCTCCTCCTCCTCTCCCTATTTCTTCCACCTCTCTCTCTCCCTATTTCTCCTCCCCCTCTTCCCTTCCCTTCTAACTTATCTTTCTCCCTCTCTCCCTATTTCTTCCACCTCTCCCTATTTCTCCCTCTTCCCTTTCTCCTCTCCCCCTAACCTATTTTCCTCCCTATTCCCTCCCCCGTCTCTCTCTAACCTTTCCCCCACCTCTCTAACCAGGGGGGAAACCTTTTTCAGTGTGGAAGTCAGAATATCAGCCAAATGATTGATATACAATTTTCTCGCGAACCAAAGAGCCCCCAATGGTCATACAAAAGAAGATCTGAGCTTCACCAGTTATCTGTTTTAAGGTGACCTCCGGCACGCGTGCCAACGGTTGCCCCACGCAGCGCACAACCACGCAATACGCACATAGAAAACGGAATGAGAGGAAAATGGATCTAATCCCCCTACACGTGCGCGCAATTACTAAGTACGTGGGTGGCGCCTACTCAATAACTAGTGGTTTTCCGACGTCGCATTATGTCAACAAATAAATCAACCAATCATCAATAGACACACAAGAAACCCCCCCAATGGGGAGGGAAAGAGAGAGAGAGAGAGAGAGAGAGAGAGGGAGAGAGAGGCGGAGAGAGGTAGAGAGGGAAAGAGGGCAGGGAGTAAAGGAAGAAGTAGCGAGAGATACAGAAAAGAGAGTGAGTGAGTGAGAGAGAGAGAGGATGTTAAGAATTCACGGATAATAGAAGTTTACAGACTGGTGGGTAGTCAGGAAGGTGAGAGGTGGAAGGAGGGGAAGGGGGGGAAAGCGGGGGAGAGAGGGGGAGGGGGAAAGCGGACGTGGACTGCCTGGAGGGAAGGGGGGGGGGACGGATATACTAAAGGACAAGTCGGGGGTGGAGGAGGATTAAGGAGAGAAGAGAGAGAGAGTGAAAGAGAGTGAGTGAAAGAGACATTCCTGGAGATTAGTGTCAGATTTACGAACCTTAACCCATTAAACTCCGATGACAATATTCTTGTCATTTGGTCAAATAAAACAAAAAATCATAAAACACCAAAATGTTTGATCAAACACCAGAAAAATATGACGTCAGTAGTCCTCGCTTCGCTCGCAAGCGAGCGAAGCGAGGAGGACTGACGTCATATTTTTCTGGTGTTTGATCAAACATTTTGGTGTTTTATGATTTTTTGTTTTATTTGACCAAATGACAAGAATATTGTCATCGGAGTTTAATGGGTTAACGAGCCAAACAACCTAATTACAACATGACCTTTCCTGACTATTTTCCCTGTTTAAAACCTTGTCTACACAACTCCAAAATGGTCACCCACCTTCCTGATCACTAAAAGTAATCAATAAATTTCTCTTCGACAATTGTGAGTCCACAAAGGTCGGCCGGCCTTGATGACCAAAGGTCAATTCCTTGAGACTCGAACACACACACACGACTTAGTACACAACCAATAAATCTTCACGTCATCAGGCCCGCCTGACGCCCTGTTCAGACAACACACACCCATCATCGTTCTACTGCAGTAACATCTCCACCCGGAGGGTCTTCCCTTCGGCCCCCCACTGAGCGTGGTTAGGGCTGTCCAATACTCAACTTCATCGCCTGTACATTATCTTTCGAAGAACAAAAGACCACAAAAATGAAGGACACTGCAAGAGACACCATAAGGCCTACACTAGCCAGTTCCATGTCCATTGCCACCTGTCATCCCCATCCATAAAGTTGTCTAACAGTTTCTTAAAACGAGTTTCAGCGCTCACTACATGGTTACTAAGACTATTCCATTCGATGATCACTCTATCAGTAAACCAGTTCTTGCCCATTAGTCTAAATTTGTCCAATTCAAATCCATTATGCAAGTCCTGCCAGTTGTCTTAATATGATAACCTTGTTCGTCACCTTTCCCTTTTGCGCTTCGACTCTAGAGACAGGTAACAATGGCTGCCGGGAATCAGGTAGAATTGCGAGATTCGAGCCCACAACCAAGTGAATGTGAAACCAGCACGCTTTAGATTACGCCATCAGACAGAGAGCGACTGAAAAGGGCCGTATAATGTTGGTGAAGTTATTGCAGTACATGGCCATATAACCTTAAAGAGAAGTTGTTTTACACAATACTTGACCAATGGCCGTCACGAGAAACACTGGTTCTTTTGGGCGACTTCAACGCGGTTAGTGGTGTACATGTACCCCACAAGCATGCTTGTGTGTAGAGTGCAAGTTGGTACATTGTTGAGTTGTGTGGTAGTTGATCTGATTCAACGGTCGGAAAGGCCAAAAAGGGTCACTGCAATTAAGTCGCGTATGGTCATGGTGTCAGTTCCGTGTATATATACTGCCTGGCCATTCAGTTAGTTTATCTGAACTCAACTTGCTACGCGTCACTAGGGGACCACGCCACGTCTGCCTCTGACACTCGTATCTGCACCAGAATAAACTATACAAACGAAACCTCGCATCACTCTCTCCCTATGTCACCTTGCCCAAGTAAGACACGCGTATGTCACACGGTTACTGGCACCGACAGAGCTGACTATGAAGTATGTATTGGCCTCCATGGCTCTAAAACCAGGGACATTAACAGTTCTTTCCTTCTGAACTTTGCTGCTAAGTCCTGAAGGCTTATGACTGACGGGTTCTGGACATGGACATGGTGTAGTAATATCGGAGGAGTGGCCCAGGAGATCAATCAAAAACTTGTTAGCACTCACTGGAAGATCCTTCAGAACTGTAGGTGTGGATCGAAGTGCTGAATTCTTTTGGGACCGATGACAGACTTCTGGTCGCAACATTCAAGATTGCTTATAAAGTCCACGGGGATTCAGAGATATAATCCGCCTGGGTTTCGTCTGGAATACGAAGTAGCAATCTCCAATCCATTTGAAGTGCTTGACACTCGTTAAGGACCCTGAAGAACTGGAACACTTTCAAACGTGAAACCCTGAGAGCTGCCGAGAAGTGCACTGGAGAGCGTCCACGGTCGAGGAGTGGTGTGGTGCCACTTGGGACACTGGAGAGAACATGGCTTGTTTCACACGTATCGACTTTTCGCCGTGCGTCGTCCACGATACGACGTCGTGCTCTCAAATAACCATGTATGTCTATGGACGCTTTCACATGAGGTCGTTTCGACTGAAAGCGTCTACAGCAGTGGTTCCCAAACTTTTTTCTGTCATTTTCCCCTTGCACCCAGTTCAACCATCCAGATTTCCCTCTTTCATGTGTATGAGGGAAAGAGTAGTTAAAACATACTGACTATTTACTAATTTTTTTCAAATGTACATATATACTGATAAACAGGCATTCTCTCTTTCCCTCAGACATGAGAAAATTCATCTGAGATTTTTTTAGTTCGTAGGTAGTATAATTATTTCCCCCCTGGTAGCTTCAAATTTCCCCCCAGGGGGAAATTTCCCCCAGTTTGGGAACCCCTGGTCTACAGACACCCATAGTTATCTGAGAGCACGACGTTGTGCCGTGGACGGCGCACGGCGAGAAGTCGATCCGTGTGAAACGAGCGTTGGACCGATATTTATGTACAAGGACTACGATCCGAGTCTTCAAGCCACTTGAATTTTTTTGTCTTTCTATGAGACATGGACACCGAATTTAACCCATTAAACTCCGATGACAAGATTCTTGTCATTTGGTCAAATAAAACAAAAAATCATAAAACACCAAAATGTTTGATCAAACACCAGAAAAATATGACGCCAGTCCTCGCTTCGCTCGCAGCGAAGCGAGGACTGGCGTCATATGTTTCTGGTGTTTGATCAAACATTTTGGTGTTTTATGATTTTTTGTTTTATTTGACCAAATGACAAGAATCTTGTCATCGGAGTTTAATGGGTTAAGAGGTGCCGTCTCGACGTCTTGGGGTCAATGTGCCTTTGGAATGACTTGTACATAAATCCCGAGTCTGTACTTTGAGGTTCAGTCTAGACCATTTACTTACTTCTGCTCCCAGCTAGGCTTTCAGCCTTTCAGTCGGGCCAGCACACTTCTCCAGATTGTCCTCTCAAAACTTCCTTCTTCCCTCAAATCCTCTATTTTTCCTAATCCATTTGCCTCTAGGATTTCTTCAACTCCATCTTTTCTTCGGTCTACCTCTAGATCTGCTACCTTCTGGCCTCCAGTTCCATCTTTTCTTTGCAATTCTCTCTTCATCCATTCTCTCCACGTGCCCAAGCCACCTTGGTTGTGCCTTTTCTATTTTGCTTCTAATTGATGTTACTCCAGCCAAATCTCTTATTTCATCATTTCTAACTCGATCTCAGCATAATTCGTGAACGTCATCACCGGTTACTTGTGGCACGTTTCCCTGTTGTTGATCCTACTTCCCCGCCAATGGGGAGGGAAAGAGAGAGAGAAAGAGAGAGAGGGAGAGAGAGAGAGAAAGGCGGAGTGAGGGAAAGAGAGGAGTAAAGGAAGAAGTAGCGAGAGATACAGAAAAGAGAGTGAGAGTGAGTGAGAGAGAGAGAGAGAGGATGTTAAGAATTCACGGATAATAGAAGTTTACAGACTGGTGGGTAGTCAGGAAGGTGAGAGGTGGAAGGAGGGGAGGGGGGGGAAAGCGGGGGAGAGAGGGGGAGGGGGGAATGTGGACGTGGACGGCCTGAAGGGAAGGGGGGGGGTACGGATATACTAAAGGACAAGTCGGAGGTGGCTAAGGCAAGTTGGTTGTTTGGAATGGGATGGGTGTTTGCATGGAAGCTTGTTCGGGGAGATCGTGAGGATTGGAGATGGTCTGTGAAGCGTACACTCCGAATTGATGACGGTAGGTCCCTTCCCCTCCAGATCTCGGTCGAGCCAGGTTTGAGCAGTCTGGGAGAAGGGGACCATTAGAAAGGAATTCCATTCATGCAAGCTGCGCGCACGGGCTCGTAAATCCAAAGGCGGGTGACGCGCATCATAACTAGCATCCTATTTGAGTAAACGCGTTGGTGGTAGGATCGGTTAACCCATTAAACTCCGATGACAAGATGTCTTGTCATTTGGTCAAATAAAACAAAAAATCATAAAACACCAAAATGTTTGATCAAACACCAGAAAAATATGACGTCAGTCCTCGCTTCGCTCGCGCTTCGCTGCGAGCGAAGCGAGGACTGACGTCATATTTTTCTGGTGTTTGATCAAACATTTTGGTGTTTTATGATTTTTTGTTTTATTTGACCAAATGACAAGACATCTTGTCATCGGAGTTTAATGGGTTAATGATCAATCTCGTAGTTTACAGCTCGAAGGAAAAGAAAGAATGAGTTCTCCAGACAATTCGCTTGACGATGATCGTTGTCATGAACGATCATCGTTATGCGACCCCGGTGAGGCACATTTGGGGGGGGGGGCTGCAATTCTAGGCTGGACATGCCGCCTACAAAGCTTAAAAAAAAAAAAAAAACGTAATATACCAATTTTGCGTGAGAATCTATTGTACGTAAAACATTTCCCCCCTGATATTTTCTGCAATTGGGACATTAAATAAACATTTTAAAATCCGTTTAATTATTTTGCAAGCCAAGAGCTATAACAGGGAGTAAGGATTTTTTTTTTTTTGTGTGTGTGTGTGTGTGTGTGTGTGTGTGTGAAATGTCACTCCCACGGGCTTTATTCGATCCCGTATAGTGGGTGTTTATGGAAGACACACAACATGCAGAGACAAAATGGGATGATTTAGCTTGTCAGAGGATCATGGACGGGGCAGGGTGGGGAGGGGCCAGTGAAATAGAAAGGCAACAGCTATCATAGCGACGGATGCGGACACCCAACCCTTTTTCGGCTATGTCCCACCCAATTGCCTCTAGAGTCCCCCCCCACCCCCCAATGTAGTGATATATAATTCTTATTTAAAAAATGAACTCCGTTTCAGGCGAAGAAGCTTACAACACCAATACTTTGATTTAATTTTTTAACTTTCACTTTCTACTTAGATTTTAAAGTTTGTTAAATCATAGACATAAACTTCAAAACAACATGGCTTCCATGGAAAAGAGAAATGAAATGAAACAAAATACAAGTTCTGAGCGACACATTTGCAGAGCAATCGGGGGTAATTTGAAAATCGAAGACAGGATGATGAATGAAATAAATGTGTGATTACTATATTTTAATTTATTGGAAAGTTACGGCTAATAGATCACACGAACATAGACTTTGATTACCAAAACACCTAAAAATCAAATTCCTCCCCCCCACCCCCGCTCTAGTAGCTGACAGAGCTATTAAACTCCGATGACAAGATACTTGTCATTTGGTTCAAATAAAACAAAAAATCATAAAAGACCAAAATGTTTGATCAAACACCAGAAAAATATGACGTCAGTCCTCGCTTCGCTCGCGAGCGACGCGAGCGAAGCGAGGACTGACGTCATATTTTTCTGGTGTTTGATCAAACATTTTGGTCTTTTATGATTTTTTGTTTTATTTGAACCAAATGACAAGTATCTTGTCATCGGAGTTGAATGGGTTAAGAGGTTTACCCTTGGGGCGCCCACTCAGGCATGTAAGGGCTTCGAGAAGGACCAGAGGTGGCTGTAAAAAATCCTAGAGCCAATGAGTCCCTCCCCTTCTCTTTCGAAAATGGGGGGAAGGGAGGGGGGGAACGTCCGCCCACCATAGCCAAGAAGGGCATTCACGCCCACACGCCCAACAGGACAGCAATACAACAAACCAGTGTAATTGCCCTTCCCCCTCCCTCATCTCTTTACTCCTTACACCTACGCATAACACACACACGGATGCTTTACCACCGACAATGCACAGTCGTTACCGTCCCCCTTGAGATAAATGTGTAATTTAAGGTCACATACATACACGTGGAAAAACATGTTGTACATTTGCAAACACGAGGATGGTGTATACACACACACACACACACAAATGCACACTGCTCCTGGGCCTCGTATTATACACACGCACACGCGCACACACACACCGAGGGCCGTGGGCGAGCTGCCGATGTAAACACTGGAGTGGTCGCCATGGCAACCGAGAGAGACGCTCAACAAAACACGGCCGGGGACTGCCGACGCAACGCGAGAGAGAGAGAGAGAAGGGAGAGTGAATGCGTAGAGAGGGAGAGGAGGAAGAGGGGGCGTGAGTGGGTGTGGAGGGAGAGGTAGAGGGAGAGGGTGAGGAGAGAGAGCGAGAGCGAGAGGAAGGAGAAGAGATAGAGGGAGAGGAGGTTGAGGAAGTGGGAGATGAGGGAAAGGAGGGAGAGTGAGAGGGGAGGAAGAGCGTGTGAGAGGAAAGGGAGAGTAAGAGGGGAAGGAACGGGGAGTAGGGGAATTAGAGGAGATGAAGAGGGAGAGTGAAGGAGAGTGAGTGAAAGTGAGAGAGGGAGAGTGTGAGAGAGGGAGAGTGTGTGAGAGAGTGTGTGAGAGAGAGTGAGAGTGAAAGTGAGGGAGTGTCAGAGTGGAGAAGAGAGAGAGAGAGAGAGAGAGAGAGAGAGAGAGAGAGAGAGAGAGAGAGCAAGTTACATAAATGTTCGCGTGGGAGTGCAATTTTTATACTCAGCGAAGTATCTGTGTGTGTGTGTGTGTGTGTGTGTGTGTGTGTGTGTGTGTGCGTGTGTGTCTGTGTGCGCGTATTCACATAATCACATCTACCTAGCTCAAACATACCAGAGCCTAAAATACGCGCGTATATACGTGTATGTGTATATGTACGTGTGTGCGCGTATGTGTGCGTATGTGTGTGTGGGTGTGCACGCGCAAGTAAAATAGATTAATATTTCGCTAGAATAGTATCTAGAGAGCAGACACACCAAAGCTATTTCTAGATGCCGTGAGTCTAGACGGCAAAGATTCAGAACTTCTTTTACCAAATAATACAAATTGATTCCTACGTTGAGAGAGAGAGAGAGAGAGAGAGAGAGAGAGAGAGAGAGAGAGAGAGGGGAGAGAGAGGGGAGAAAAAGTGGGAGAAAGGGGGAGGGGAGGAGATGGAGGAGTGGGAGAGGAGGGATGAGGAGAGGGGGAGAGAAGAGGAAGAGGAAGAGGAGGTGGAGGAGGAGGAGGGAGGATGTAGACAGTAAAATGCGAGGAGGAGGAGGAGGAGAAATGTGAAAGAGAGAAGAACAGAAGGTATAAATATTACAATGGAAAAAGAGGGGGGGAAGAGAGAGAGAGAGAGAGAGAGAGATGGGGAGAATTAGAATGAAAGAGAGGGAAAGGGAGAGTGTGAGAGAGAGAAAGAGAAACAAAGAGAGCGAGATTGATGGAGAGAGAAAGAGAGAGGGAGAGAGGGTCAGCGAGAGAATATGAGAATGAGAGGGTCACAATAAATGAGAGAGAAAGAAAATGGGAAAAATTGTGAGCGAGACAGAGAGAGAGAGAGAGAGAGAGAGAGAGAGAGAGAGAGAGAGGGGGGGTGGAAAGAATAAGTCATATTTTGTGCACAACCATATAGTACGACCAGGTATGTGCAAGGGGTGAACTGTGTATACATATATACATACACACAATTATATATAATATATATATATATATATATATATATATATAACAAAGGCTTACAAACAAAGGCGGAGCATGCCGACAGGAGACCTTTTGATCCATATCTAGGTCGGATGCGAAAAAAAAAATCATATTAATAATAAAATAATAAATAAAAACTATGATAATGTAAATAACAAATAAAATACATAAATAAATGCATAGGTATAGTTAAATAATAAACAAACAGGTAAATAGTAAATAATAATAAATTGACATATAACTAATAATAAATAAAAATCAGACAGACAAATGATAACAAAACAAAAACAAATA
This sequence comes from Oratosquilla oratoria, assembly GCF_046742065.1. Taxonomy (NCBI): domain Eukaryota; kingdom Metazoa; phylum Arthropoda; class Malacostraca; order Stomatopoda; family Squillidae; genus Oratosquilla; species Oratosquilla oratoria. The sequence goes on along the minus strand of NC_134788.1, from coordinate 24,201,808 downwards.
ATATAAGATAAATTATAATCATTACAGCATCTTACTTAGGTATTTATCTAAATGATTCTTAAAGCTTTGAACTGAACTACATTGCACTACCTGTGCAGGAAGTTTATTCCATTCATTAACTACACGGTTGGCAAAGTTGTTTCTACCTACTTCCACATTGAATCTATTTCCGAACAGTCTGAGACCATTGTTTCTTGTCTGATTCTCATTCAATGTAAAAATTTGGTCACTTTTGATGTTGTCAATTCCCTTTAGAATTTTAAAGACCTGTATCAAGTCACCTCTGAGTCTACGCTTTTTTAGGGAAAACAGATTCATATGTTTTAGTCGATTTTCGTATGATTTATTTTTGATATTTGGAATCAGTTTTGTGGCTCGCCGTTGTACTCTTTCCAATCTGTCAATGTCTTTAATGAGATTCGGTGACCATACGGAAACAGCATATTCCAAATGTGGACGAACTAACGATTTATATAGCTTGTTAATGAGTGATGGACTTTTGAAATCAAAAGATCGCGCAATCAGTCCTAGAATCTTATTTGCTTTCTCAGAGGCTGAAATACACTGCTTGGATGATTTGAGGTCGTTACTGATAATTACGCCGACATCTTTTTCACTATCCACTTTTGTTAACGAATTTCCAAATAACTTGTAATCGTACTTACTGTTATTTTTACCTATGTGCATTACCTTGCATTTACTTGTGTTAAATTTCATTAGCCACTTTTCAGACCATTGCTGTAATTGATCTAAATCTTCTTGAATATCTAATTGGTTTGAGTGATCATTTGCCACTCCGCACAGTTTTGTATCATCAGCAAATTTGGAAACAGTAGATTTTAGTCCATGGTCTATATCATTTATATATACTATGAATAGAAGTGGCCCAAGAACGGAACCCTGAGGAACTCCACTTGCAACACTTTTCCATCCAGAAGTTTGTCCATTTAAAACAACTCTCTGTTTTCGATCATTCAACCAATTACTAGTCCAACCTAATAGGCTACCACTTATTCCATGCAAAGCTAATTTAGTAAGTAGTCTTTCGTGTGGGACGGTATCAAAAGCTTTTGCAAAGTCTAGATATACTAAATCTATATTGTTTCTTTTGTCATAATTCGAGATAACTGTGTTGTAGAATTCGAGTGTTAGTCACGCAAGAACGTTTCCGTCTGAAACCATGCTGGCTATCATTTATCAAACGGTTACTTTCTAAATGATGTTCGATAGCATCTCTGATGATAGTTTCCATTATTTTTCCTACGATTGAAGTCAAACTTATAGGCCTATAGTTATTTGGTTTCTTTTTGTCACCTTTTTTGAATATGGGAGTAACGTTAGCTAGCTTCCATTCTCTTGGGACATCTCCTGATATGATGGATTTCTTGAAAATAATTTCTAATGGAACAACAATCTCATTTTTCATTTCCTTTAAGATTCTTGGATGCCAACCGTCAGGCCCTGGTGTTTTATTAACTTTGAGTTTGTCTATACACCTTTTAATTTTTTCTTTTGTTATATTTACCGTACCGAGTAAGTTTACCCTAGACTTTTCACAGGTTTCAGTTTGGAATTCACCTTGAGGTGTTTCGTTTACGAATACCGAGCTAAAATAATTAAGATATTACACATTCCTTCATTTGAATATTCAAGTTGACCGTCAGCAGATAATAGTGGACCAATGTGATTCCTAACAACCTTTTTATCTCTAATGTAACTATAGAATTCTTTGGGATTTTCTTTGGATTTCTCAGCGATGTTCATTTCGTATTGTCGTTTTCTTTTTCTTATTGTCTTTTTTAAATCTCTCTGTATTGATACATAACTTTCATAGTCATTAGATACACCCGAGCACTTATATTTCTTATAAGCCTGTCTCTTTTTAGCAATACTTTTTTCAGTTTCTTTGTCGAGCCACTTTGGGCGAGCCTGATTTGGGGGACGTCTGTCCTTAAAAGGAATGTAAGTTTGAATCATCTTAGTGAGCGTATTTTGAAATATTTCCCACATCTGATCTACAGGTCTTTCGTTTAATTTTGCCTCCCAATCTGTAAGCTGAAGCTCCTGACGTAGTTCTATGAACTGAGCTTTACTGAAATCGGGTGTTTTAGAAACACATAATTTTGCCTCCCAATCTGTAAGCTGAAGCTCCTGACGTAGTTCTATGAACTGAGCTTTACTGAAATCGGGTGTTTTAGAAACACAAGTATCTATTCTAAAATTGTTTAGGAGTTTGAATCTAACTAGGTTGTGATCGCTATTTGCAACAGATTCACCGACTTCTACATCAGTTACCATGCTTTCGCGGCTAGTGATCAAAAGATCGAGTAAGTTTCCATATCTTGTGGGCTCTTTTACATGCTGAATTAAGTAATTGTCACCAAGAAAATCAAACAAGCGACTACCTATATGGCCATGTGCAAGGGTCATCCAATCAATGTCAGTAAAATTGAAATCACCCATTATCAATAAATCCCGGTCGCAGAAACTAGACAGTTCTTGAAATAACAGTTTGTCGTCTGCTAATGATAATGTCTTTGGCCTATATATTACACCTATATTAATTTTTTGTCCATTTGTTTGGGTTAACTCAACCCACAAACTACCATATGCATCCTGTTTCACTTTCTCTAAAACACAAGCATGAACATTGTTTTTAACGTACAATAGAACACCCCCACCTTTCTTGTGGTTTCTATCCTGATGAAAGTGTTTAAATCCCGCAATATTAAATTCAGCTTCGAACTCTGTACCATTTAACCATGTCTCAGTTATTCCTATCATATCGAGATTTTCGCTTTTGACATACGCCTGTATTTCTTGAAATTTGTTTCTAATACTACGAGCATTAAAGTACATGGTTTTAAGAAACTCGTGATTATTTCTTTTTGACACATTTTGAATTTCAATATCATATCTTACATTATCATTTTGTTTTTCATTT
>NC_134788.1:24163864-24196364 GCF_046742065.1 Oratosquilla oratoria | reverse complement strand
CGTGTGTGTGCCTGTGTGATTCACCACTATGGTCTTGGATTACGTGCCGAACTCATGATCGACAGCTACTACCCACCCGGAAGAAAGCTCAGAGCTCATATATGTGACCGATCTATGAGTAATGCTGTGACCTTACACACACACCCAACTCACCGCCCACGAGTTGGAATAACGACTTGCAGCGCAGCTGTACTGAGATTATTTCAGCCCTGCGCGGGGGGGGGGGGAATTCGAACCCGGACCCCCGTAGTGGCGGCTGCGAACGCTACCACTGCGCCATCGTGTGTGTGTATATATACACACATATATATATATATATATATATATATATACACACACACACACACACGCACACACATTGGGTGTTCCACACACGATCTTGGATTACGTGCTGAATTCACACACACACACATCCCCTTGCTCATGGAGTACAGTAACGCCCTGCGGTATTTGTGAAAGCTTTTCACGCCGTGAGCACAAATCATTACAGGTATCGTAATATCGGATAAAACTTTTGGTACTGTCCCAACACTACTACAAACCTGATAAGAGTGAGAGCGAAAGTGGGGGATAAGCTAACCAACACAGTCCCCCCCAGGGTCATCGTGCTGCCGTAAAAAAAAAAAAAAAAAAAAAAAAAAAAAAAAATATATATATATATATATATAGTGTGTGTACATATATATAATATGTGTGTGTGTGTGTGTGTGTGTGTTTCTATAAGACGTGGATTTTTTTCTGGTATTTTTCAACGTTTCTGGTGACATTCTTCGCTTCAAATTTAGTTTATGCACACTCAATTGAAGGAAAGACTGTCATCAGAAATATTGGAGAAAAAAAAAAAAATAATAATAATAATAATAATAATAATAATACAAAATAATCACTTTCACATACAGAATTCCTAACACACATAGCCTAACATAAATTGTTTGATATAAAAAAAAAACACGGATAAACAATATCACAAATATGTATATTAAAAACCCACCCCCATACCAGACAGACAGAGAGACGGACGGACCCAACCACGCATGAATGTTCAACAGGATTTCCTCGTGCTCACACGAGACGAAACGTACACACGAACACACACGTACACACACACGAACACACACGTACACACACACACATAGTGCGAGCGCTGGTGCTTTTTTTTTTTTTTTTTTATCTATAAAGTACACTCGGGTCCCTCAGCTCCGCTAAGAGGCAAAACGATTGAAGTGTCTTGATGATTTATTTCCACACGGCCATGGCGTGTTACTGGGCTCACTCTTCGTTTTCTGTAAGAAAATCGCAGAGAGAGAGAGAGAGAGAGAGAGAGAGAGAGGTAAAGAGGGAGGGAGGTAAAGAGGGACGAGGAGAGGGAGGGAGGTAAAGAGGGTAAAGAGGGAGATGGAGAGGAAGGGGGAGAGGGGGGAAGAGGGAGGGAAAGAGGTAAAGGGGGAGACGGAGAGGGGGAGAGGTAAAGAAGGAGGGGGAGAGAGGGAGGGAGGGGGAGAGAGGGAGGGAGGGGGAGAGAGGGAGGGAGGGGGAGAGAGGGAGGGTGGAGAGAGAGAAAGAGGGAGGGAGATGGAGGGAGGGGGTGAGGGAGATGGAGAGGGAGAGAAAGGGGTTGAGAGAGGGAGGGGAGGGAGAGAGATGGAGAGAGAGAGAGAGAGAGAGAGAGAGAGAGAGAGAGAGAGACCTCATCTTTTACCGTCGCCGATTGGCCGACCGAAGCATGACGTAATGACTTCAATGGATCTGTTGCCCCAGATCTCTCTATGAAGAGCCCGCCACCCCAAGGTAACCGGCCTCGGCCTATAAACCACTTAGTCAAGATATTTTGAGTTGTCAGAGACCAATTTAGACTTAAGAAGGCTGAGTAACCAGGTAGTGAGTGCTGAAACTATTGGTTATTTTAACCAAAGTCTAGATAATTTTATGGATGATGATAGGTGATAAAGGACATGGAACTGCCTAGTGTAGGCCTTATGGTCTCTTTCACTCTTATGTCCTTAAGTTAGGATGGAATGAAATGTTTTGTGCCTTCTGTGCAGTTGAGTCTGTGTTGTTATTTCACTGCTGGTTGGTGACCTGAACACACTTGTGTAGGCGCAGTTAGTTCCTACTTGGTTGAGGATAAATTTCTGTTCTTTTAACCCATTAAACTCCGATGACAAGATTCATGTCATTTGGTCAAATAAAACAAAAAATCATAAAACACCAAAATGTTTGATCAAACAGCACCAGAGCGAGCGAGCGAAGCGAGGACTACTGACGTCATATTTTTCTGGTGCTGTTTGATCAAACATTTTGGTGTTTTATGATTTTTTGTTTTATTTGACCAAATGACATGAATCTTGTCATCGGAGTTTAATGGGTTAAGTGTCTGGAGTTTCCAAGAGACCCTGTTCGGTGATTCGATAAGCTATAAGTCGGGTGCAAGGGACTGTGGATAGTCATTTACATGTTTGTGTATGTCTTTTTGTGTGGACTACAATGCAAATGAATATATTCACAACTGCAGTGCCATGATAATCTGATATTCATGCTATGGTCAGCCATAAAAATAAATATTCCTGTGGCTGTTCATTGTGTGTGTGTGTATTCACTTGGTCTTTGGATCACGTGTTGGACTCGTGATCGACAGCCATTTCCCTCCTAGAAGAGAGCTCAGAGCTCGTAGCGGTCCGATCTATGGTAATGCTATGACCTTGCGCACACACACACACACCCAACTCCCCGCCCACAAGAGTCAGAGTAACGACCCGAAGCGCAGCGGTACCGAAATAATTTCGGCCCTGGGCAGGATATTCGAACCAAGTACTGCGGGCCACTGTGGTGGCAGTTCAGCGCTCTACCAACTACGCCACCGAGTGTGTGTGTGTGTTTGTGTGTGTGAAGTGTGGTGTTTTGTACAAGTGAGGTCATGTTTCTGGCGCCTGGGACACCTCCCTAACTGCATGCAACACTCCGCGCTAAGCCCATTTAACATCTTTAATAACCAACGAATTTGCGACATTGGCTGAAACAAAATCTCCCTTTTGAATGATACTCGACTCTAGTATGCAGGTTTTATAGCTTCGTTCTCTATACTCAATCTTTACTGTTAAGGTGACCTTGCGTGTCAACAGGAACCACGACCGAATTTGGGTGATAGGTTTTAGACATAATTTTCGTGCGTTTACCATGTCTACGTTCTGACTCTTCATGGAAGAAGAACATAAGAATGAGTACAAGAGACCATAAATCCTACACTAGGCAGTTCCATGCCCATTACCACCTGTAATCCCAATTCATAAAGTTGTCTAATTGCTTCTTAACCCATTCAACTCCGATGACAAATGTCTTGTCATTTGGTCAAATAAAACAAAAAATCATAAAACAACACCAAAATGTTTGATCAAACACCAGAAAAATATGACGTCAGTCCTCGCTTCGCTGCGAGCGGAAGCGAGGACTGACGGTCATATTTTTCTGGTGTTTGATCAAACATTTTGGTGTTTTATGATTTTTTTGTTTTATTTGACCAAATGACAAGACATCTTGTCCATCGGAGTTGAATGGGTTAAAACAACCGATAGTTTCAGCGCTCGCTACATGGTTACTAAGTTTATTCCATTCGTTGACCCCTATGTCGGGAAACCCGTCCTTACCTATTTCCTTCTTAAATATAAAATTGCCCAGTTTAAATCCATTACTGCGAGTCCTGCGCTATCGTCTTAATATGATGACCTTATTAATCACCTTTGTTGAAACCTTTGCTCCACTTGAACACCTCTATTAGATCACAATCTGCAGACTCTATATCTTCATATACATTTGTCATTAATAAGGTGTCGGCACACTAGGCATTTCTCGCTAGCATGCTACTTGCTTTTGTTACTCCCTTTGAGTAGAAACGACTTCGGTTACGATTTTTTTTTTTTTCAAATGTCTAATTACTCCTGCGTCATCTAGTGAGAAGCTGAATGACGAATTAAGAAAATTTAAACCTAGAACACGAATGTAACACATTGTCGAGATGTTCTTACGGGAGTCTAGAATAGAGTAACCAAAGTCGTTTCTACTCGAACGACGTAGCAAAATCAAATAACATCCTTGCCTAATGTGCCGCCGCAAGCCAAACACAAGAAACAAAATTGGTCTGTTCGTTACATCACACCTTGCCTATCACTACAGAAACATACAAGACTCCCTTAGGAAGAACACTATCATTATACAGACACAGACAAAAGACACCACCTCTACGAGGGAGTCTGTAGTTGCTTCGCCGAACTGCCTCGTTAATTGAAGCCGCGAACTCTCGGACGGCTGAAGACCCCCAAGGTCAGCAAGAACTTCTCCCGAGTCCCGGGCAAGGATTACGCGCACTCTTCTGTGCAACTGTACCACTGTACCATTACGTAAAGCCTGACCCACAAAATTAATTAAGAATAAAAATAAAAATAAAACAAAACAAAAAATAAAATATAAATAACAACAATAATAAAAAAAATTATATAAATCGTACAAACTATTTCGTCACATAATCTCCACTCAACGATAAACAGCGCCTCATAAGTCACTTCTCTACTTGTGTGATTTCTCTTCGGCCGGACAAGGATCACGCGCTGTCTTCAGTGCAACTGTACCACTGTACCATTACGTAAAGCCTGACCCACAAAATTAATTAAAAAATAAAATAAAATAAAATAATATAAAACATTTAAATAAAATAAAATAAAATAATATAAATAATAATATAACAACAATAAAAAAAAAATCTAATCAATCGTACAAACTACTTCGTCAAATAATCACCACTCAATGATAAACAGCGTTTCATAAGTCACTTCCCTACATTGTGAAGCGACGGATACCGGTGAACTGAGTACAAACAGAACATACCATCTCGTCCGAGAGCTTTCACCAGCGCCTCTATCCGCTGAAGGAGGAGGAGGAGGAGAAATATATATATGATCATCGTTGATCCATACTCCCAGAGCAAAACGTACCTTTAGGTTGTTAACATTATTAAATTTCGCTCAACCGATACCCGCAGCCCCACTGTAGCTACCAACGTTCCTTCCCTCACCTCATGCAATGGGAAGTGAAACCCGTCAGTTATGACAAGCCCCTATTTTTTTTATTTTTATTTTTTATTATTATTATTATTTTTTTTAAGGCCGATGTTTGGGTCGCCTCCCCGCCTGGCCAGGGCTATGGGGGAACCAGCACGACATAGCCCCGCCGCAGCGGGACCCAGAAATCGAACTCGCCATCACCTGCTCACGAGTTTCACACGGTAGACGAAAAGTCGCGTTGCTGCGGCCGAAGCCGTCACGTTGGACCCGTTACGCGCTTTGGGGTCTGTTGGGGCAGGTAACAGTATCAGAGAGGAGTGCAGGATTCGAACCCCACCTCCCAAACAGGCCTCTTTCGAAAAGGAGGCACTAAGACACCTTGCCTTTCGACTTGGAACTGATTTGACCTCCGTGACACCCCTACTGCCCACAGTCACGCATGATTCTATGAGGATTTCACATATATTTGCCTTCTTCAGCTCTTTATAGTGTATATGTTTTCAATTCCTTTTCATCTATCCCCCCCCCCAACAACCCCTTCTTTATGTAATCCCATTCGTCCTTAGAACAAACGAACACAACCACAACATACCAGGGGTGGAGGAGGGTATAGCCCAACACAACGACAACAACCTCGACCACCACCTCTCGATGCCCCCTTCCTCGACCACCACCTCTCGATGCCCCCTTCCCTTTGGCGATTTCCTGTAGCTCCTTTTGCTCGCCTTTCCTTCGCTCTGAGACTCCAAGTCCTCCAAAAGGTTCGTACCGCAAGGGGCCCTCTTCCTCCTAAAGGTTGTCCAACTCCTCCTCCAAAGGGTCCCTACTCCAAGATCTCCTTATTCTACTCCAAAAGGGTCCTACCCATAGAGGTACTCCTCCAAAAGGTCCCTACTCCAAGAGGTCCTTATTCTACTCCAAAAGAGTCCTACCCATAGAAGTACTCCTCCAAAAGGTCCCTACCCCAGGAGGCCCTCTTCCTCCAAAATGTCCCTACTCCAAGAGGATCCTCCCAGAGAGCCCTTCCTCCTCCAAAAAGTTCCTATCCCAAGAGTTCCTCTTACTCCAAAAATCCTTTTCCTCCAAGAGGCTTCACTTTAAGAGGTGAGGGGCCACCGGGCTTAAGAGAAAAAAAAAAAAAAAAAAAAAAAAAAAAAAAAAAAAAAAAAAAAAAAAAAAAAAAAAAAAAAAAAAAAAAAAAGTAATTTAAAGAACAAGATTCTAAAACGACAAAAAGGAGAAGGCAGGGAAAAAACTCTGAAGAACACGGAGGGGTGTGTGTGTGAGTGCTTACCAATGGAGGAAAATAAAATAAATAAACACACACAGCTCTGCCTACCACAAGATCCGCCCCCCAGAGAACCCCCCCCCCGCCCATACAATCAAACGGGAAACAAAACTATCAAGTCTGACCTAGCCTGACCTCAAGCCTGACCTAAGCTCCCACACCACCACCCGGGTCAATCAGATAGGGAGTTTGAATGTCTTTCCGGACCTAGGGTAGGGAGGGTGGGTACCTGGGAAAACTTCTCGTCCATACTTCACCCCCCCCACCCCCCCCACCCAAAAAAAAAAAAAAAAAAAAAAAAAAAAAAAAAAAAAAAAAAGAAGAAGAAGAAGAAGAAGAAGCAGCAGGATATGGGGAATACAGAAGGAGGCCTACTTTCCTGTCCCAGTAAGCGGGGAGTTTCCCCTTTCCTCTTCCTTCCAATAGAGGAGGTATGCATGTATGTGAATATACAGTATATATATATATACTGTATATATGTATATGCAGTATAATTATATGTATATAAAGTTGTGTATATGTATGTATATATACATATTATGTCTGTGTACATACAACATATGTGCATATACAAGATATGTATCTGCATACACAGTATGTGTATATATGTATGCGTATAGTGTATGTGCATATATAGTACATGTATATGAATGTGTATATAAAATATTTACACATACACCATATGGTATGTACATATGTATATACAGTATACGTATGTATCTATGAACAGTATACGTGTACAATATAATATATATAATTGTATACACATATATACAGTATATCTAATTATTGCACAATGTAAGAAATACACCGAAACAAGACTTCCTGGTATAGTGGTTAACGTCGAGGCTTGCCACGCTGCGGTACAGAGTTCGTGCCCGTTTGTGTGTGTGTGCGTGCGTGTGTGTGTGTGTGTGCAACAGGACTCAAAGATGCGACCTACAAACTCTCACTCGAGATAATACCAGCTGTCGACCACGAGTCTACCACGTGATCCAAGACCATAATGAATCTCTTTCACATATATGAGGAGGGAGTGGGAGAGAGAGAGAGAGAGCGAGAGCGAGAGAGAGAGCAAGAGCGAGCGAGAGAGAGAGGGGAGGGAGAGGAGGAGAGGGAGGGAGGAGAGAGATACAGAGAGGGAGGGAGAGAGAAAAAGGGGAAGAGAAAGAGAGAGAAAGAGAGAGAGAGAGAGAGAGAAGATATACTCACGTGTACTCCCATAGTAAGCTGCGTATGTACGTGTGCACGCACACACACACAAACGTACACACACGGCGCCCAGCGGCATAAATGCCCATATAAGCAATTCGAGACGTGACAAACCGCCATCAACCCGGATACATTCCCCCCTCCCCCCCACTCTCCCCCTCCCCTCCCCCCACCATCCCTGGAGTAAAGGTTAGCGTCGACGACTACAACCCTCCAAATCCAGAGTTCGCATCATCCCCTCCCCCCTCACAGTGTGCGATCTCTCGTTCATACAGCAAACCGTTACTGTCTCCCCTTGAGCAAGGTGGGTGGAATGTGTAGATGGGAAAGAACACAATAGTATGTATTGATAACAATAATAATAATGATAATAATAAATATAATAATAATTAATAAAAATAATAAATAATGATAATAAATAATGGAACTATCGGATTGATCTCCATCTTGTGTGCGCTGTCTGAATAGGGCGCCAGGCGAACCAGACAAGGCGCAAACATACGTGCTACTTACGTACGAGGCTTTGGTATTCAATTAATGTCGCCAACAGGGATTAAAAATCGGGCCAGACTCTAAGCGCGCTACTTTCCGGTACGCCTCGGTTCACTAAGAAGACAAATGGCGGTTATACGGAAATGTATATATATATATAAATTGCAATAATGAATAAAAATATATTTACACCACCCTCGTCCATTCTGCTGGAAGTGTGGACCACGTGACGTCACGTGGCCTGCACATGAGACGGCCACCGAGATAAGGGAAAGTCCCGTGCCAAGGAAAGAAAAATATATAAACAAATATATAAAAAAATAATAATTAAATATCATATACCATATATGATATATACAATATAACATAAATAATGATAAAAAAAAAAATCATGATAATAAAATAAAGAATATAAATAAATACCGGTAATCAAAAACAAATAGTAAAGAAATTATATGAATAAAAATGATAAAAACAGGAAAAACAAAATGACTCATAACAATATATAAAGCGAAAAACTGTATAAAAAATAATAAAATAAAATAATGTAAAACAGAAAATTGTCATGACATTTTTTCATAATTATATATATATATATATATATGAATAAAATAATAATATCAATAAATAATATATAATAAAATAATAAGTATTATAATAAAAATACATAAAAACAAATAATAATAGACTAAAAATGTGTGGTTTTATTGAAAGGCAGGTGTAGAGTAAGGAACACACACGAACACAAACACACACACTACCGACCGTAAGGAACCCACGGCCCGCAATCGTGAGAGACGGTGTTCGTGAGATCGGCGAGTGACGTGAGGCGCCCGCGTTCACACTTGTCTGGACATCCGGGAAGGGGGGAGGGGTCACGGCCCAGAGGATTTCATTCAGCCGAGGGGCCGCCGGGGGTAAGCATCGAGTAACAATGTTACAATGACAGAGGAGGAAGAGGAGGAGGAGGAGGAAGGATAGGGAAGAGGAGGAAGAAGAAATGAGAGAAAGGGAAAGGAGGAGGAGGAGGAGAGGAAGGAGGAAAATTAGAAAAAGTGAAAGAAGAGAATGAAGGATAGGAGGAATGGCGATAGGGAAGAAGATGAGGAGATGGGAAGAAGAGGAAAGGGGAGAGGAAGAGAGATGAAAGAAGAGGAAGGAGGGGAAGAATTGAAGGGGTACAGGAAGAAGAGGAAGAAATGAGGGGACGGTGAAAGGGAAGAGAAGGAAGAAGAAAGAGGGAACAAGGAAGTGGGAGGAGGAGGAGGAGGAGGGCGAGGAGGGAAGAAATGGGGAAAAGGGAGGACGAGGAAGAGGGAAGAAGACGATAAAAAGAAGGAGAAGAAGGAAGAGGCGAAGAACAAGAAGGAGGAAGAGGAGAAGAACAAGATGAAGGAGGAAGAGGAGAAGAAGATGAGGAAGAAGAAAGAGAAGATGAAGGAGAAAATGAAGAACAAAAAGAAGAAAAAAAAAAGGACGAAGGAGAAGATGACGAAGAAGAACGAGACGAAGACGAAGAAGAAAAGGGAGAAGAACAAGAAGAGGAAGAAGGACGAGAAGAAGACGAAGACAAAGAAGAAAAGGGAGGAGAAGGGAAAGAAAACGGGAAGAGGGAGGACGAGGAGGAAAAAAATAAAAAAATAAAAAAATAAATAAATAAATAAAATAATAATAATAATAGATGGTACTCCTGTACTGAGGAACTACTTGGGAGTCCCACTCCCACTCCCTACTGTCAGCCAGCCACGACTGGAGTGACGGACACAAAAATACGCTGACGTCACGGACACTAAACGACGACACGTCGCCCCCCCCCCCCCCAAAAAAAAAAAAAAAAAAAAAAAAAAAATCGGGGAGTCATTCCTCCCACCACAGGGATAGGGGGCCCCAGTTCGAATCCCGCACTCCTCTCAGATTCCCAGCTGCTCTCTTTAAGAGTGACCAACCTCAACAAGGCAATTCTTAACCTTGCGAAAGAGAGCACACAAGCAGCCGTTGCCCCGAGTCTCGCAACAAACCCGCGGCCCCCACAACAACCACCAACGATCCTCAGGCCATCCCATCGATTGTTAGCCTGCGTGCATGTGATTCACCTATAGTCTTAGATCACGTGTTGGACTCGTGATCGGCAGCTATTTCCCTCCCGGAAGAGACATCAGAACTCAATATATATATCAACAACCACAATGCACTTTAATTCCAAGCCATCAACATCGGGAGACCCAATAGAGGCCACAACAGAAATTGAAATGTGGTACTGCCGAGGACTCGAACTCAGCTATCACTTGACAAGTGACACAGTGACTTACCAACAATGCTATCAAGAGAGATATAATTCAAGCGCAATTTTCCTTATATATATTTGTATGCTCGAGTACATACACATACATGAACTTATGCGTTCAACCCATCTCCACTATTCAGTGCTGTACAAATACTTTCCCGCGTTTGTATACTTCCAATTGTACTATCATAGTGGAGATGGGTTGAACGCAAAATTTCATGTATGTGTATGTATTCGAGCATACAAATATATATAAGGAAAATTGCGCTTGACTTATATCTCTCTTGATAGCGTAGTTGGTAAGTCACTGCGTCACTTGTCATGTGATAGCTGAGTTCGAGTCCTCGGCAGTACCACATTTCAATTTCTGTTGTGGCATCCATTGGGTCTCCCGATGTTGATGGCTTAGAATTAAAGTGCATTGTGGTTGTTAAAATGTATCTCTAATCACTGGGACCCATTCAGTGTTGTACACACACAAATATATATATATATATGGCCGATCTATGGGTAATGCTGTGACCTTACACGCACATGTACACACCCAACTCCCCGCCCACGAGAGTTCGAGTAACGACTCGCAGCGCAGCGATACTGAAATTATTTCAGCCCTGGGCGGGATTCGAGCCCGACTTCCGTAGTGGCGGCCGGGAACTCTACCACCGTGTGTGTGCGTTTCCAAGATGTTTGGAGGGGAGATGCTCACCTCCGACGTACTACTCTCCATGCATACAATGTGACGTTAACAATGTTGTACAATTAATCTTATTTACCTATTTATTCAATAATTTTGTCCAATTATATTTTCTGAGGAAATTGGAAAAAAAAAAATACAATTCAACATCCGTTTGCATTGCAACAAATCTCCATTTTTTTTTTAATTACAACTTTTATTTTTTATTTTTCGAAAATCACAAACCGCTACATTTTTTATTTCTTTAGCGGTTTTGAGAAAAGTTCGACTCGCCGATATGGCAACACCGGACCCAGTCCGATGTTGCCACAAAGCGAGTCTCGCTTTTCCCAAATCCACTACAGACAGGGCGCCCCTGTGAGTCACGGTGGATATCCAAGAAGGGGGGGAAAGGAGGAAGGGGGGAGAGGGGAAGGGGGGGAATCCTGTGTGCTGTCATCCAAGGCACAGACCTTCTACTACAAGGTTAAACACATCCGGAGAGAGAAAGAGAGAGAGACAGAGAGAGAGAATTCCCAGTAATATTATTCTGCATTTTTTTCTTCTTTTCTGAGAAACAGACATTTACTCTTTGTCAGAGTTCTGACTCACATATCGTCCTCTCAAAACTCAAAACATACAGTTAATCAGGGATGGAATGGTATATAAAATAAATGATAAAAATTGAGATTGTGAAAGGTGGATAGAGTGAAGCTGAAGGGACGACAGAAAATACTTTGCGTAAGAGGAATGCCTGTTGAGCAGGATGGGGGAGTAAGCAGGGGGGTACGTGCGAGTTGTAGATAGTTGTGAATGGATGCCAAATTGATGCAGGCCAAAGATATTTCTCCTCGTCGTTCCGCGTTATCACATTGGGCTATTTTCCTCCAACCTCCGATTAATCGGCGGTATACCACCTACCTCCAGCATTTCAGGTTCCGTCACGAAAGCTGCAAATCTAGTCCAACAGTCGGAGGAAAATTAGTTCAGTGTGAAGCATCTGTGGGTGTGCTGTGTCTCGCTGCATTGCATGCCTGACCAGGCAACCCCCCCCCCTTATAAGAGGAACCCTATTCTTGTGGTCATTTTGGATTAAGAAAAAAAAAATAATAATAATAATAATAATAGTAATTATAATAATAATAAATAAAATCAATAAAATAATAACAATAGCAAATAATAATAATAAACAAATAATAACAATACATCAAATACAATATAATTAAAAAGTGACAAATCAAATCTACAAAATAATAATAAAATAAACAAAATTGTGTGATAAACCATAACATGATTAGTACTAAGGTCAGTCAAAAAATAAATACACAAATATAATTAACATTAAAATTAATATAGATAAAAATAATGACAAATCAAAAAATATACAAAACAAATATACGAAATAAAAGCCAAAATTTGGCAAAATGCAGACAGGACCGGGATCCTACGAGTATAATGTAAATCATTACAAAGCACAATGAAGAAAACGGGAATTCCGTTTTCTTTTTTATTAGGTTCATTTTTTCCCAAAGAAAATGGGATCAAAGATGATGAAAACGGAACTAACCTGGGGTACGAAGAAAATGGAGGAGGAGGAGAAGAGGGAGGAGGAGGAGAAGAGGAAGGAGGAGGAGGAGGAGGAGAAGCAAAAGACGAAGAAAAATGAAAAGAGGAGGAGGAAGACAAGGAAAGAAGAAGAACGAGGAGGAAAAGAAGAAGAACGAGGAGGAGGAAAACGAAGAAGGAAATGAGAGGAAGAAGAAAGGCAAGATGGAAAAGAATTAGAAGAAGATGAAGGAACAGAAAAAGGAGACAGAGGAGGAGGAGGAGGTGAGGGAGGAGGAGGAGGAGAAGAAAAAGAAGGAGGAGGAGGAAGAGGAGAAGAAAAAGAAGGAGGAGGAGGAAGAGGAGAAGAAAAAGAAGGAGGAGAAGATGAAGAGGTGAAAAAAGTGGAAGTAGAAGAACGAGAAGAGGAACAAGAGGGATTGTTCTTCTTATATCAACACATGCGTGCGTGTGTGTGTGTGTGTGTGTGTGTGTGCGTATATGTGTAGTTTAGTGCACATACTAAATTTTCATGCAATGAATACCAATTCAGAACGACACAAGAACATTACGAGCCTATACATGTTATTGTTTATATATATATATATATATATATATATATATATAAGCAAATGATCCGGCTACCCCTCTTACGGGGAAATTCACCATCAGAGAACAGGCTTAGTCACCTTAACTTACACTTTCTGGAATGACGCAGAGTGCGGGGCGATCTAATAGAGGTGTTCAAGTGGATCAAAGGCTTTAACAAGGGTGACGCTAACAAGGTCATCATATTAAGACAACAGGCAGGACTGACAGTAATGGGTTTAAGTTGGACAAATTTAGGTTTAAGAGGGAAATAGGCAAGAATTGGTTTACTAATAGGGTGGTCATAGAATGGAATAGACTTAGTAACCATGTAGTGTTTTAAGAAACGGTTAGACAACTTTGTGGATTGGGGATAACAGGAGTTCATGGGCATGGAACTGTCTAGTGTGGGCCTTAAGGTCTCTTGCGGTCTTCCTCCACTGGGAGAGGCTCTGGACAAACCCCCCCCCATCTCTCTTTCACTCCCTCTCTCTTTCTTCCCACCCCCAGTCAGTTTTTTCTCTCTCTCTCCAGTCAGTTACTCTCTCCTTCAATCTCTCTCTCTCCTTGTCCCCTTCAGTCTCTCCTTTCTCTCTTTCTGTAAGTTTCTTTTTTCTCTTCCTTCAGTCTCTCTCTCTCTCTCCTCTCTTTCAGTCTCTCTCCCTCCCCTTCAGTCAGTCAGTCACACTCCACTTCAGTCTGATACCAACAACCCCAGCTAGCCATTAAACTCCGATGACAAGATACTTGTCATTTGGTCAAATAAAACAAAAAATCATAAAACACCAAAATGTTTGATCAAACAGCACCAGAAAAATATGACGTCAGTAGTCCTCGCTTCGCTCGCGAGCGAGCGAAGCGAGGACTACTGACGTCATCTTTTTCTGGTGCTGTTTGATCAAACATTTTGGTGTTTTATGATTTTTTGTTTTATTTGACCAAATGACAAGTATCTTGTCATCGGAGTTTAATGGGATAAACTCCGGTGACAAGATTCTTGTCATTTGGTCAAATAAAACAAAAAAATAATTAAACACCAAAATGTTTGATCAAACACCAGAAAAATACGTCAGTCCTCGCTTCGTGAAGCGAGGACTGACGTTCGACAACCAAATACCCCGTTCACACATCACTTTAAACACGTGTCTGTCGAACCGTTACACCGTGTAAAAAAAAAAAAAAAAAACTTTAGCTTAGTTTTGCTATGTATGACGTGAAGATAATTTGATATTTGGAGATTTGAAAATCCAAATATCATAACCGAAGTCGATTTTTTTCTCAAACGAACTCGAGACAGTCGGCACTGGCGAAGAAGTCCGTGGGAGCCCAGTGTAATAACCCATTTTACCAACCAACCCTATCCCCGACTCTTCATGGCTTGATTCAGGCTTAACCGGTAGCCCCGTTGTGTCGCAGAGCCAACAACTACCGCCTGGGACACCTCCTCACGTTATAAGGCTGTTCCTTGCTGTACCAAGTATATGTCTGATTATACTATTCCCAATGACCCTGGAAGGGCTTAATTACATCACATTATTCCCCAAATTACCGCCTCTGTGCGTAAAACTCTGTTTAACATTTTTTTTTTTATTTACATAAAGAAATAAATAAATAAATTTTCAATTTAACGGGACCCACGCTCCCCTCGGCGCGTCGGTAGCCGAGCCGTACGTCCATTCACTAAACGTGCCGGTTTCGTGATGGACAACTATTACCCTTCCGGACGAGAGCTCTGAGATTATAAATAGGCCCAATCTACGGGTAATCCTGTGACCTTATAAACATATCTCCAACTCCTTGCCCAACAGAACGAGGGTAACGGCCTCCATTGTTGTGACATTTTCCAGCTTTGCCGGGGATCAAACTCGAACCGCTGATTTAGGCATTCGAGTAATTTCACCACCACGGTCTTGGACCACGTGCTGGACTCGTGATCGTTGTTACCCTTCCGGAGGAGAGCCCAGAACTCGTATGCGGCCTGAACTATGGGTAATGCTGTCACCTTATACACACACACACACGCCTTATCCATCAGAGTTGGAATACCTGTCCGTGTGTGTGTGTGTGTGTGTATTTACCTAGTTGTATTTTACGGGAAGGGGAGCTATGCTCGTGATGTCCCGTTTTCGTATCTCATTTTATCTAAACTATTTTTAAATTCATGTATTGTTTTTGCACACACCACTTTCTCATCTAACTTGTTCCAACTGTCTATTACTCTGAGTGTGTGTGTGTGTGTGTGTGTGTGTGTGTGTGTGTGTGTGTGTGTGTGTGTGTGCGTGCGTTTGTGTGTGACAGAGGCACAGTGGGGGAAGAAGAATAAGAAGAGGAAGAAGAGTCCCTTGGGATACTATGGACGAGTGGAAGAGGAGGAGGAGGAGGAGGAGGAGGAGGAGGAGGAGGGCGCTGATTATAAGAAAGAGAAAGGCGAGAATGTACGAGAGGAGGAGGGAGGAGAGACGGGAGGAGGAACGAGGAAGTGGGTTGGATGGAGGTTGAGGAAGAGGAGGAAGAGGAGATGAAGAGGAGATGTAGAGGGAGATGAGGAGGAGGAGGAGGAACATGAGGCAAATGAGGTCAAAGATGAGGAGGGCGAAGATGAATAAGAAGAGGAAGTTGACGAGGAGGAAAAGAGAAGGAAGAGAAAGAAGAGGAAGAGTAGGAATAGGAGGAACAAGACACAGGTGAGGAGAGGAGGAAGAGGAAAAAGAAGAGGAGAGAAGGGTGAGGAGAAGGAACAGGAGAGAAGAGGAAGAGAAGGAAGATGAAGTGAAGGAAGAAAAGGAAAAGGAGGAGGAGGAGGAACAGAAGGAAGGAAGAGGAAGAGGAGGAGGAGGATGGAAAGGAAGAGGAACAGGAACAGGAGGAAGAGAAGGAGGAGGAAGAGAAGGGAGAGGAACAGAAGGAAGAGGAGTAGGAGTAGGAAGAGGAATAGGAGTAGGAATAGGAGTAGGAGGAGGAGGTGGAGGAGTAGGAGGAGGTGGAGGAGGAAGAACGCATAGGAAAGACCGAGACTGACAACCAATTTTGTTGGTTGGGGCAACATCCATGACGGCAAACGACACTGGTCAGTCACTTGACTCACGACGAGGAGGAGGAAGAGGAGGAGGAAGAGGAGGAGGAAGAGAAGGAGGCTCTCTGGACATCACGTCACTCTTATGCAAGGAACGACGAGGTCAACAAAGACATCACAAGATAGCTTGGGGAAAACACACTGTTGGATTTGATCATATATATATATATATATATATATATACAGTATATACATATATATATATACATACACACACACCTCGTGGCACAGTGGTTACAGTTCCCGGGTTCGAATCCCCCCCGCCCATGGCTAAAATAACTTCAGCATCACTGCGCTGCGAGTCGTTACCCCAACTCTTGTGGGCGGAGAGTTGGGTGTGAGCGTGTAAGGTCACAGCATTGCCCATAGATCGGTTATATATGAGCTCTCTTCCGGGAGGGATAATAGCTGTCGATCACGAGTCCAACACGTGATCCAAGACCTTGGTGGTGAATCATACATTTATTTAACTTGAGCTTACATACTTTGCCAATTCCAACACATCCAGCTTTCTCTCTCTCTCTCCAAAGACTTAACCTCGATCGTTTAAATCGCTACTGTGTGTTAAGTCTTGTGGAACTGATATTTTGGGGAGTTGATGATGATATCCCCTATGGACCCGGACCACGCAGTAATTTTACATGGCCATCCCACCTATAAAAAAAAAAAAAAAAAAAAAAAAAAAAATAATAATAATAATAATAATAATAATAAATAAAATAAATAAATAAAAAATAAAAATAAATAAATAATAATTAATAATAAAACGAAGGCCGGGACTATTCTCCCGACGACTCTAGTAGTACTATCTACTATTCCCGACACAAGGCACTATGCACTACATAAACGAGGTGAATCTGGATAAAAATCTACCAAATGTTCAACAGGTCCGGATTTCCGACACGTGTGTGTGTGTGTGTGTTAACCTATGGTCTTGGATCACGTGTTGGACTCGTGATTGAAAGCTACTACTCTCCCGAAAGAGAGCTCAGAGCTCATACAGTATATATGACCGATCTACGGGCAATGCTGTGACCTTACGCACACATCCAACTCCCCGCCCACGAGTTGGAGTAACGACTCGCACCGCAGTAATAAAATTATTTCAGCCCTGGGCGGGATTCGAACCCGGACCGCCGTAGTGGCAGCCGGGAACTCTAACCACTGTGTGTGTGTACACATACGTTCGAGTATGTATATAGTGACATACTCACAATTATATATATATACGTATATACACTATATATACAGTACGTACGTGTATATATTCTTAAGCCCTGTTTAGCGGTTCAAATACAATGCAACTCAATGGAGGCGTTCACATTCAACCGCGCAATTTTCCTCGGCTACGCGGAACCGCCGCTGTTTCCACGCGGTTCAAACCGTTAGTGAAGTCACCTCTCTCCTCTCCTTCCTTATCGCTCTTCCTCCTTTTCTTCCTCTCACTATGCCTCTTGCCTCTCCATTATTGGCAACTATGCGGTACCGCAGCGGTTTCCGCGCGGTTCAAACCGCTAGTGTGAACGTTCCGAATTCTAGAAAATTCCGTATATTGAAGCCACTTTCCAACATTTTTTTATTCAATTCTCTAACGAAATTATTATTATTAAGTTAAGACTCAAGCGTCTGTTTCGGAAGAGTTGGTGCCCCTGTGTGGACTAAGTTGACAGCCCTGCTACGTTCGTATTCGTACACACGAACACGAATGACGACTGTGAAAACGGCCCAATCACTAACAACAGATCCTTTGATGACTTGGGAAAGGCTGCCCCGTGCTTTCGTATTTGGGCACACCAACCCGAACGGGGACTGTGAAATCGACCGTCACATGTACTGTAGCACAATTTTAGTGACAGAAGAGGAGAGAGAGAGAGAGAGAGAGAGAGAGAGAGAGAGAGAGAGAGAGGGGGGAGAGAGAGCCAGCCTATCTGGGTTGCACCTTCATTCCCAGAACTGGTAGGGAGACGTGCCACGCCCATGTGGGCGTTCTGTGGCATCCACCAGACACGCCCTCGGCCTAAAACTACAACAACATTTACAACTGCTACTGTCAAAAACGTCCTTTCATTATGTGGACTACTTTTTGGCCTGCTAGTACCATTACTATTAATACTAGTAGCTAATTCTTTTATTACTATTGAACTTTTTTTTAGGCTACGATGTTTTTTTTCTCTCTTTTTTTAACTAAAATTTCATCTCAAGCGATCGACAAATATAATCAAAATAAAATACATACATACATACATATACCAAGGCTTTTCCCCCCTTCCAAGGGAGGTAGCCAAAATGGGAAAGGCATAAAAACACTCCCACCCATTTCATCCCTAAATACACTCCACACCCCTCCCACCCTTCCTCTCATCTGAGCACCTCCTGGATGACGGGTCATCCCTGCACCCTGCCCACCGCCCTGGGTCAGAAGCAGTGTCGCAAGACACAGTACATCCACAGCAAGGCCGCTTCATTTAATCGGCGACCCCCCCTCTCCGTCCCCCTTTGCATATAGGGCGAGGACGGGGAGAAATCCCTTCGGGCTGCGTCAAAACTTACTCACACATACTCCCCCACCCCCCCACCCATTCCTCCTCATGCAGTCACATCATCCATATACAACCATTCTCCACTCACCTCTGTCTTCCGTCCTCTCCCTTCCTTAACAGACATTCCCCTCTTCCCCAAAGCCCCCTTCACCCCATCCATCCACCTCATTCTAGGACGTCCCCTCATGTTCACTCCCTCCACATCTGCCTTCCATACCTCTTTTACTAGTCTTTCTTCACTCATTCTTTCCATGTGTCCAAACCATCCTAATATTCTTTCATCAACCCTATCTCCCAAATCCTTTTTCACCCGTTCTCCTCCTCACCTCCTCATTTCTCACCCTATCTAGCCTAGTAACCCCCACCATACTTCTCAGACACCTCATCTCAAAACTCCTTCTCTCTTCTTCTCTTATGTTCCACGTTTCTGCCCCATACAGTGCTGTTGGCACAATCACTCCTTCATACAGTCTCCTCTTCGCATCCATTCCCAAATGTCTATTTCTCATTACACTCTTTAAACCACCAAGGCATTTACTCGCTTCTCTCAATCTACATTCTACCTCCACCTTTTCCTGCTACACTTGCACCCAAGTATCTAAAACTATCCACTTCCTCCAGTCGCTCTCCCTTAATGTTCACTTCCAGTCTACTGCCACTTTCACCCCTTGTATATCTCATCACCTTACTTTTACCCACATTTATCTTTAGCTTTCTTCTATCACATACTCTCCCAAACTCTGCCACCAACTTCCTCAATCCCTCCTCTGACCCTGCCACAAGCGCAGTGTCGTCCGCAAACAACAGCTGGCTCACCTCCCACTTTTCTCCATTTTCTTTAACCATCTCCAATCCCTGACTCACTACCCTAGCATTCACCTCTCGCACCACCCCATCCATGTATAAGTTGAACAGCCAGGGCGACATAACGCATCCTTGACGAAGTCCCACCTTTACTTCAAACCACTCACTCTCTCCATTTCTAATCCTAACACATGCTCTACTACTCACATAAAAACTCTTGACAGCTCCCAAAAGCTTTCCTCCTATCCCATAAATCTGCATAACCTCCCACAGTGCCTTTCTGTCTACCCTATCATAAGCCTTTTCCAGATCCATAAAAGCCCAAAAAACATCCTTCCCCTTTCCTAAAGCTTTCTCACATATCTGTCTTACCACAAAGATCTGATCTACACAACCTCTACCCGTCCTAAATCCACACTGTTCCTCACCAATTACTCCTTCTGTTCCTCTCCTAATCCTTTCAATTAAGATTCTCCCATAAGCCTTCCCTACTACACTCAACAGGCTAATCCCTCTGAAATTACTACATTCACACTTGTCCCCTTTTCCCTTGTAAAGAGGAACTATACAGGCACTACTCCAGTCCTCCGGTTCTCTACCCTCTCTCCAGCAAACATTAAATAACCTCACCAACCAGTCCACCATCACTAAACCTCCCTTTTTCAGACATTCTGCATGACATCCATCCAGACCAGGTGCCTTACCTGCTTTCATCATCTTTACAACTGCCTTCACCTCATCCTTCCTTATTTCTCCTCCATTCTCCTCACTCATCACTCTCATTTTCTTCGTATTTCCCACTGCAGTTATCTTTCCTTCCCTATCCTCCTTCACATTCAGCAACTCCCTAAAATATTCTGCCCATCTTCCCCTCACTGCCATCTCTTCCATTATCAACTCTCCATCTGTACCTTTTACCTTTTCTTCCCTACTTGATTCGCCTCCTCTTCCTCTCATTTTCTTTCCAAATAAAATAATTATAATAAATTAATTAATAAAAAATAAGTAATAATTAAGCCCCCAAGTCTGTGAGACACAGATTCCTCTTTATTCTTTTTTTTTTATCAGAATTTGATTCACTTTTTTATTTTTATTTAAATTTTATATATCAGGATTTATTAAGTCAAGGGTTCTATGACGTAAAAAATAAATTATATATATATGTAATATATATATATATATATATATATATATATATACACACACACACACACGACTCGATGGCGCAGTGGTAGAATTCTCGGCCGCCACTACGGCGGTCCGGGTTCGAATCCCGCCCAGGGCTGAAATAATTTCAGTATCGCTGCACTGCGGGTCGTTACTCCAACTCTCGTGGGCGGGGAGTTGGGTGTGTGCGTGCAAGGTAACATTACCCATAGATCGGTCATACATTTGAGCTCTGAGCTCTCTTCCGGGATGAAAATAGCTGTCGATCACGTGTCCCAAGACCATAGGTGAATCAAACAATTATATTTCGATTTCCAAAAACTATAAAAGGGGAGAGGAGAGACGAGGAGAACAGTCATAAAGGTATACTCTGGCCCTGTTCACACTAGCGGTTTGAACCGCGCGGAAACCGCGGCGGTACCGTGTAGTCAAAAAAAAACCTGCGCGGTTGTGTGTTGCATGATTTTATTAGTTGTGTGTGCGTGTGTGTGTGTGTGTGTGTGTGCGCGCGCGCGTGTGAGAGAGAGAGAGAGAGAGAGAGAGAGAGGGGGGGGGCTGGGGGGGTGACTGTCCCAGTACACATTGACTATTATATTCTGGTTAATATCTAAAGATTCCAGTCAGGTGATAGAAGACCCCACAAATATTATATATATATATATATATATATATATATATAATATATATATTATATACATATATATATATACATATATATATACACACGTGCGTGTGTGTGTGTAGTAAGACTGGAGACGTGTTATTGAAATAAGCGTAGCAGAGCGCTTTCGAGTAATACATCGTCAGTGCAGAAATACATAAAGGGCACAAACTATTATATTTTGCTTGTTTGTACCCTATATGTATTTCTGCATTGACGACGTAATACACGAAAGCGCTCTGCTTTGGTTTTCCCCTAAAATTGGTTAACCTTGCACACACACACACATATATATATATATACACACACATATATATATATATTAACGAAATTAAATAATGGCAAACTGGGCAAAAACAAATAAATAATAAAAACTACAATTAAGATGAGGAAGAGTAAATGGAGGAGGAGGAAGAGGAGGAGGAGGGGGAGGAAGAGGAGGATTGGAATACATATGGGCCTGACCACAAAACATGGAAACAAATAATACACATAAATACACAAACGAGAGATAGATAGAGAGAAAGAGAGGGAAGAGAGAACGAGAGCAGAAGAACAATGGAAGGCTTACACCCGAAGAGCGCCTGAGATTAGCAACGCGAGAAGACGGTGTGTGTGTTCGTGTGTACGTGCGTGTGTTCGTGTGTACGTACGTGTGTGCGTTCGCGCAAAAGTCCGCAAGAGTGACGGGAATATAGTCTTGCCGCCGGAATCCGGCCCTCCCCCCCCTCCCCTCCCCACCTTATCCCCCCCACCGGACATCCATCACCCACTGCTCCATACCATCACTCAACCCCCCCTCCACTCCCCCCCAAAAAAAAAAAATCTCCCCTCTTCCTCCTACCCCCCACTCCAACAGGTTCCCTCCTCTCCCCCTCTCCCACCCCCAACTCCCTCTGCATTCCTCTACCTCCTCCTACATTCCTCCCACTAGTACTCCTACATTCCTCCTCCTCCTCCTCATTCACCTCCTCTACACTCCCTAACTCTCCTGCAGCCCCTTCTAGGGTAATAAGGGCCCAGCCCCTAGTCGACGCCTCCTACTTGCCTCTCTCTCTCTGCCCCCTTCTCTCCCTATTCCTCGTGTGTGTGTTCTCGAGAGAGAGAGAGAGAGAGAGAGAGAGAGAGAGAGAGAGAGAGAGAGAGAGAGAGAGAGAGAGAGAGAGACGGGGGGTGGAGGGGATAATTTCAGTACAATAGACAACGATGTCATGTGAAAATTGTATGCGTACGCTCCTAAACGCTTATCTCCTCCTCCTCCTCCTCCTCCTCCTCTCCTCCTTCAAGATTGGGTGCGAGTTTACCAACAGGATTTCCTCGTATGATGGGCGCCCACACGCACGTACGCACGCACGCTCTCCTTCTCACACACGTACACACATGTACGTATTGCAAGCTTGGTCGCACATATATGTGCACTTGCGCGCGCACACACACATACATACACAATATATATATATATATATGTACTGTATATATATGTATATATATATATATATATATATATATATATATATACACAAACATGTATATAGCCTGTTTGAGTTGTATATAAAATTTTTGTCTTAAATATACACAGACACAAACATGTACATACACGCACGCACACACAGATGTATATAGCCTGTTTGAGTTGTAGATAATATATTTTTGTCTAAAATATACACACACACACCGTTAGCGTCGAAAGCTTGCAACGATGATGACCCTAGACCAAACCCCAATACTGTAGGCTGTCCCTGTTCCCACTGAGCAAAGGGACGAACGAGGTGACTTTAATGCCCATGGATCGTTTCACAACCCACTGAGCTCCCATCACTAGTCCAGCACATGATCCGAGACTATGTGGGAATCTCTCACATTGGTCAGATTTTTTCCACCTTATTGGGAGGATAGCCTTTACTCCTCATGTCACTCTTTGAGATGTCATTTAACCGTTTCCCAGGCAGTCGCCCATCCATCCCTTGATTAAGAATATGAGGGGGTTTAAGTGGTTACGTGACCAAATCTAGAATAGCTTAGGTTGATTTACCTCAGGCTAGAACAATACATTGATGAAAATCTAGATATGATAATTACAAATCAAGGATATAGACTATCTTAAAACTGTATATGATTTTGGGGTTTGGTGAGTGGGAGACGGGACCCCACCAGCGTTGCTCCTGTTCTGTATATTACAATTAGGTAAAGAGAAATACACACACACACTTCCATTATCCTAAATACTTATAATTCCCCCATTGAAATACACAAATCTCTTAAAATGAAGTGATCGCCATTTGGCAACATCAAGGTGGTACGACCCCCTCCTGGTATGCGTTGACCAAAAAAATTCCTAATTTGTTCAGATTGCACATTTAGCGAAATTCCAAGATTTACAATAATTCCATGGGCCCACAGAGGAGGGAACAGACTGCCTATGTAAACTAGAAATTTCAGGTGCGCCCCTACGGATCTGAGGCTTGAAGCGCTGATTACAGAATCGTTCTTATAGGGTTAACCGTTCCACTGAGCAAGGAACTTGTAATGAACGTATCGGTTACGATCAGCTCAAGCAGACTGAACGTAAGGTGGATGAGAAGATCGTAAAGGAAGAAGAGAATGAGGGGGAAGAGTAAGGAAGAGGGAAAGAGGAGGGGAGGAGGAGAGGAAGAGGAGTAGGAAGAAGGGGGGAGGGGAGTTGGAGAGGGGTGGGGTAGATGAGTATGGGTGTGTGAGATAGAGATAGAGTGGGGGTTAAGTATTGGGATATAACAATAGCTAGGATGGGGAGGAAAGGTGACAGAGATGGGGGAGGGGAAGGAGAAGAGGGGAGAAGGATCGTACCCCCCCAAAAAAAAAAAAAAAAAAAAAAAAAAAAAGCTGACTATATATCTGACTACAGTCAGCCAAGTAGCATGTGTCAGCATATATCTGCGTCCCGGTGGGCAATTTCACCTTAACTGATGAACAGACCAAAGCAAAAGACACGAGTCAACAATGGACGAGAGAGAGAGAGAGAGGAGTCATCACCGTTTCCCTACTCCCCCTCACACTCCTCCTCTCTCCCAATCATCATCATTCTACTCTTCCTCCTTCACCCACTCCTCTTCCTCCTCCTCTTTTAATCATTATAATCATTCCCCTCTTCCTCCTTCTCCTCTCCCAATCACTCACCTCTTCCTCCTCCTCCACCTCTCCTAATCATTATCATTCTCCTCCTCCTCTCAATCATCATCATTCTCTCCCTCCTCCTCTCTCCCAATCATCATCGTTGTCCACGTCCTCCTTCTCTTCCTCCTCCTCTCTCTCCTAATCATAATTATATTTCTCCCTCTTCCTCCTCCTCCTCCGGTCTCCAACAACAAATCCTCTTCTCCCCCAATCCCCCTATCCCACTCCTAATCTCGTGTTACCATCATCTTCCTCTCCCTCTCTTCTCCAATTCCTCGCCTCTTCACACGCAACCCAGCATCCTCTTCCTCCTCCTTTTTGCCTACTTCCTCCCGCTTGAGAATGAGGATGGAAAAGAGGAGGAGGAGGAGGAGGAGGAGGAAGGCGATAATGATGAAGCGAAGGGGGAGGAAGATGAAGATGAGGAGGAAGAGGAGGAATAAGAGGAAGAAGAGAGGACAATGAGTACAAAGAAGAAAAAGAGGGAAGGCGAGGAGGAGGAGGAAGAGGGAGGAGGGGGAGGAACCGGAACGAATGATAAGGAGAAGGAGGAGGAGGAGGAGGAGGAGGAGGAGAAGCCGGGACGGGGACGGATGATGACGATGATGATGAGAAGGAGGAAGAGGAGGAGGAGGAGGAGGAGGAGGAGACGGCAGACCCTATGGAGCAGGATTTCCTTAACTAACGTCTTGTTGTTGTTGTTGTTCCAATTGCGGGGTGCCGACTGTCTTGGCATCATCAAGACTTCCTAGAGCCCTGTGACGTCACAGCCACGTCATTGATACGTCATCCACTGGCGCCTGGGCAAGGCCGCGCGGGATCAGCTGATCCATGTAAACAAACGTGCAGGGGGGGGGGGCATCTCTACCAGCTGTCGCCAGGCGATTTTTATCACCGTGCAGGGGGTTAACACAACGGGCTGTTTTTCCTCCGACCTCCGATTAATCGGTGGTACCACCGCCCACCTCCAGCACTTTTCCCGGGGTGAAATGACGATGGCAAATTATTTTGCTTTCTCAACCAAAATATAGTCCAGTGTGATAACCCAAACATATATATGTACAACAATGAATGGGTCCCAGTGATCTTGATAGCGTAGTTGGTTAGTTACTAAGGAACTTGTCATGTGATTGCTGAGTTCGAGTCCTCGGCAGTACCGCATTTCAGTTTCTGCATGTGGCTCCATTGGGTCTCCCGATGTTGATGGCTTAGAATTTAAGTGCATTGTGGTTCTTAATATATACATACATACATATATATATATATATATATATATATATTATCTGGAGGGGGGAGGGGTTGGCGGACGTAAAGCTGAAGATGTCCTTAACTGTCCGTGACCCAATCGTCATTTTAGTGTCTGGTAATATCTCCGATGCATAAGATAGCCAGTATCCACATTATATATACACACACACGAGAAAATTTCGCTAGTGACAGCGACATTAACCTGATCATTTTTATTACAGTCGTATGTAGGATTCGAACCCCCTACTTACGGGTGGCTGAAGCAATGGGTTCGAATCCTACATGCGACTGTCATAAAAATGAACACATATATATATATATATATATATATATATATTATATATATTATGTGTACATACATTACACACACAGCTTATGTAGTTCTGGTGCCCACAGCTCTCCACAGCAGCCACCACAGCCCCTCTTGCAGCCCCCAGCCCCCTCAGTCGCAGCCCCCTTTCGACTCACCTTCAGCAGCGAATACTGTGGAAGGAGATACAAGAGAAGATTAGTTCAAAGTTAGTGTCCACGTGGCATATATCACGTGGTGGTGGTGGTGGGGGGGAAGAGGGGGAGAAATGGGGGGGGAGGAGGGAGGGAGGAGCACACACACACAAAATAAACAAGTAAATAAAAATGCATAAAAACAAAAATAAATAAAGGGGGGGCTGGGGACTTTATGGAGAAAAAATATATAAATAAATAAAAATAAAAATAAAAATAAAAAAATGCCCCGAGTAATTGTTCATTTAGTTGCATTACTACAAGCGTACACTCTCACAAACCCCCACAAACTTACGAGCGATTTCTGTAAACAAACGTACATCAACACAACAACCACCATCCCCGAGTGACGTCACAAATATGTCATCCGCATGACGTCACAAATACGTCACACGCGTGATGATGCGCCGTTTGACGCTGTTGTTGTACGTCATAGGAGGGCGGGAGGGAGGAATAGAGAGGAGGGAAAAGAGAGGAGAGGAAAAAGAGAGGAGGGGGAAGAGAGGGAGAGACAAGAGAAGAGGAAGAGGAAGAAGAAGAGAGGAGGAAAAGAAGAATAATTACACGAATTAACACGAGGGGGGGGAAGGAGTATATAGAGAGGGACCAAGTTGAGGGAGGGAGCGAGGGAGAGTGAAGAGAGGAAGAGAGAGAGAGAGAGAGCCAATCACGTTACACACCATTTATTTTAATGCTGTTTCTACACATTTCGACTCCAACATGTCTGGTTCTTCTTCTTCTTCTTCTTCTTCTTCTTCTTCTTCGAGAGAGAGAGAGAGAGAGAGAGAGAGAGAGAGGGAGAGAGAGACTCTAAAGCAAGCAGCAGGATGCGTTTTATGGTATCTGGGTTTGGTTTGGTATGCAAGGGAGAGGAGGAGGGAGGGAGGGACGAGGAGTAGAAGGAAGAGGAAAGAGAGGAGGAAGAAGAGGAAAGAGAGGAGGAAGAGGATGAGAGGGAGGAGGAAGAGAAGGAAGAGGATGAGAGGGAGGAGGAGGTGGAGTACAAGGAAGAGGAGAAGATGAAGGAAGAGAAGGAAGAGGATGAAAGGGAGATGTAGAAGGAAGAGGAGGAAATGGAGGATGAGGATGAGAGGGAGGAGGTGGAGTATAAGGAAGAGGATGAGAGGGAGGAGGAGGAAATGGAGGAGGAGAAGGAAGATGATGAGAGGGAGGAGGAGTAGAAGGAAGAGGAGGAATGGGGGGATGATGATGAGGAGGAGGAGGAGGAAGAGGAAGAGTAGGAAAAAGCGGATGAGAAGGAAGATGATGAGAGGGAAGAGGTGGAGGAGTAGATGGAAGACAAAAGGGAGGAGGAGGAAGAGTAGAAGGAAGAGGAGGAGAAGGAAGAGGAAGAGAGGGAGGAGGAGGAAGAGTAAGATAAGGAACAGAAAGAACACAAAGGAAGAACTATACTTCAACTATACTTAACTACGGTGAAGAAACAGGAAGAGGAAGAAAAGGAAGAAGAGGAAGAGGAAGAAAAGGAAGAAGAGGAAGAGGAAGAAAAGGAAGAGGAAGAGGAGACAAAGGGGTAGAAAGAAGAGAGAGAGAGAGAGAGAGAGAGAGAGAGAGAGAGAGAGAGAGAGAGAGAGAGAGAGAGAGAGAGAGAGAGAGCACAAGATACGTATCAGGACAATTTATTATTTATAATTTTTATTGTCTGTTTATTATCACTTATAATCTTTTATCTGTCAATTTATTATTATTTACTATCTACCTGTTTATTATTTAATTAAATTGACCTATTTATCACTATCTATATTATTTGTCATTATTATGATTTTTTCGCATCCGACCTAGTTATGGACCAATAGGTCTCCTACGGCATGCTCCGCCTTTGTAATCCTTTGTAACACCTTTCCAAGGAAACGGTCACCCTTAATCCTGGACTAACCATAAACTCCTTAATCCAGTTCATTACCTTCTCCTAAACTCAGTCTTATAATTACCATTAAACCCCCTATGGTCTTGGATCACGTGTTGGACTCATGATCAACATCTATTTCCCTCCCGGAAGAGAGCTCAGAGCTCGTATATATGACCGATCTATGGGTAATGCTGTGACCTTACACGCGCACGCACACACACAGACACCCAACTCCTCGCCCACGAGTTGGAGTAACGACTTACAGCGCAGCGATACTGAAATTATTTCAGCCCTGGGCGGGGGGGGGGGATTCGAACCCAGACCGCGGTAGTGGCAGTCGGATATTCTACCAACTGTGTGTGTGTGTGTGTGTGTGTGTGTGTGTGTGTGTGTGTTTGTGTGCGTGCGTGTGTGTGTGCGCAAACTCGTTCCTCGGGCCACTTTTTGGTGACTGGCCATTGCTGACAAGTCTCGTGCCTCGGACCAATAGGTCGCGACCCCTGTGAGTGAGGGAGGGAGGGAGGGAGAGAGGGAGGAAGAGAGGGAGGGAGAGAGGGGGGGAAGAGAAAAGGAGAGAGGAAGAGGGAGAGAGGGAAAGAGAAAGGAGAAGGGGGGAGAGAGAGGGAGGGAGAGAGAGGGGAAGAGGGAGAGGGAGGGAGAGAAAAAGTGAGGGAGAGAGAGAGGGGGGGAAGGGAAAGAGAGGGTGATTAAATAGCTATTGGTATGGGGGGTGGGGGCGGGGGCTGGGGTGGTCTAGGAAAGAGAGGAGGATGGGGGGGGAGGAAAGGAGCGAATGAGGGGACGTAATCCCTGAATAGAATCCCCAGGCGACAGGCGCCACGCGGTTCCAGGAGCGAGAACCCGCGGTGCCACTTTTGGCACAGACCCAATGGCGACCTCCACCAGGATCTGCCTGGCTGGGCCGCCCGTCAGGCCTCCAACAAATAAACAAATATATAAATGAAAACAAAAAATAAATAAATAAAAACTCACAAGGCACCTCAGGTACTGGTATACATCTCTCACTTTACCTCCCTCCATATATATATATATATATATATATATATATATATATATATATATATATATACCACAAAGTAATGTAGCACATTGGTGAAATTATACTAATGACCCACTTTCGGCGAAGAATAGGCGAAAGTAACAAAAGATCCGTATATTTCGATCACTATCTGAAAAAAAAATCCATTTGCTGAAGAGGATCACAGATAGTGATCGAAATATACCGATCTTTTTACTTTCGCCTATTCTCCGAAACTGGGTCATTAATATATTATATATATATATATGCGCCCCTATTTCATCTTAACAGTATTTTGGTCTGAAACAATTCTTGTATCTCGTACTTTCCTGAAGATGGCTATAGCAATTAACCGAAATATATTAGTTTAAATTTCTTCTTAATTTCCCTTCTAATTCCAACTCTGGGTTCTTTGTGTATGTATATATATATATATATATATATATATATATATATATACACATATGCAAAGTAGACCACTTAGTAAAAAAGAAACTAACGAAGCAGAGCGCTTTCGTATATTACATCTTCAGTGCAACAAGTTGCACTGAAGATGTAATATACGAAAGCGCTCTGCTTCGTTAGTTTCTTTTTCTAAGTGGTCTACTTTGCATAAGTGAACACACGTACCCGTATTCTTATTAGCATATACACATATATATATATGTATATACATGTGTATGTGTGTGTATATACATATACATACATATATATGTGTGTGTGTGTGTAAGCAATTGTATGATCTAGCGAGATGAGCAAACCAAGAATGAACAGCCCTTATCACGCCCCGACTCCCAAAACACATACCCTCACCCCGGTCTCCGTACAATCATTCATCTCCCCCAAACAGTGGTTAGCATCGCATCCACCCGCTCTAGTACATATTGTCCCCGTGGTTACGTAATTTTGGGGCTGTGACGTAATGGTGACGTCATACAAATGACGTCACCCATGACGCAAATTAAAGATTTGGTTCTGATAAGGAACCTGGCGGACGTTTGACTGAATGACGTTTAGATAGACCGCGACCCACAAGAGAGAGTCCCCCAACCCCCCAAAATAATAATAATAATAAAAAATAATAACAAAGTAAATAAATAAAATAAAAAAGAAATAAATGAGAATAGAAGTGATTAAAACACACACACATATCTTCACAGTCCCCCCCCGGGGAAGAACCCCCATGGGGGGAGGCAAGGGGGGGGCACAAATGCAGTGACAGATAATCTACAACGAAGATCACAAACAAACGACCGCCAGTTGAAAAAAAAAAAAAGTCCATTTCTTGCTTTGCCTTGAGTGCGCGCGCGCGCGCGTGTGTACGAAGTATACCGTGTGTACTTGCGTGAGTGTACCTGTATGTGTACGTGCGTGTATGTATACGTGTGTGTATTTAATTGTTGACTAATGTAAATATCACTTGAGATACTTTCCAATTCATCATATTTAGCTCGAAAAATGTGTTTCTGTGTGTGTGTGTGTGTGTGTGTGTGTGTGTGTGTGTGTGTGTGCGCGCGCGCTTGCTTATGTATTTTCATAAGGGTCCGTCTCCATCCTTGTATACTTATGCATGTGTACATGCATAAATGTATATATAAGAATGAAGGAGACTACAAGAGACCATAAGGCCTACACTAGGCAGTTCCATGAACACCTGTCATACCTCGTTTATAATGTTGTGTGTGTGTGTATATATGTATGTGTGTGTGTGTGTACGTATGTATGTATGCAGACGTCTGACAGTGAGCGTGCATTGCCGCTACGCGAGACGGAGAAGAAGGAAGAGGGGGGAGGAGGGGGGAGGAGGAGGAGGAAGGGGGGGAGCCTGCCCCTTTGTCGTGCGAGAAGCGGCTCTGCAGCACATCCTGGACTCGAGGTCCCTTCCCCTGGAGGAGCTGACATTCGCCACGTCCGCGTGTGTGTGTGTGTGTGTGTGTGTGTGTGATTCACCGCCACGGACCACGTGCTGGACTCGTGATCGACAGCTACTATTCCCCTCCCGGAAGAGAGCTCATAGTTCGTGTATATATATATGATCGATCTATGGGTAAGGCTGTGTGACCTTACACACACACAACTCCCCCCCCCCACGAGAGTTGGAGTACCGACTCGCAGCGCAGCGGTACTGAAATTATATCAGCCCTGGCCAGGAGGCTTCGAACCCGGACCGTCGTAGTGGCAGCCCGGAACTCTACCAACTGCGCCATCGAGTCGTGTGTGTGTGTGTGTGTGTGTGTGTGTGTGTGTGTGTACTTAATTGTAATATACATGAAAGGAGCAATGCTCGCTGGGTCCCGTCTTCTTGGTTTCCAATATATCATACCAGGCATGTGTGTACGTGTGTGTGTGTGTACGTACGTGTGTGTGTGTACGTACATGTGTACACCTCCCATGTTCGACTAGTCAAAATAGTAACACTATCAAGGTTATTCGGTAGCATCTACGACCTCCCCCATCCCCCTCTCCCTCCCCCTCCCGGACCCCAAGAACCTCCGGGGGACCAGCCACCAACCGACATCCCTCACACCCGGATTCTCAATAGGGCCGGTGACCTTGTGGTATTCCTGTCTGCAAGTAGATGGCGTTGCAATCGCTTCATCAGAAGGTTAGGTAGGTGTGGCGACCCCCCCCCCACCTCTCTCCCCCCTTCCCCCTCCCCCTCCCTCCCCCACCGCCACCTGTCCACTCAGGACGACCGCAGCGCCATCTGTGATCACAAATCGGCAACAGAAGGAACGTGGCGCCAAATATTTGGACGATAAATCCATTTTATCAGTCACTATTCACACTAATTATAATTATTAATTGTTACTATTGTTATTACTAATATTATTATTATTTTGTTTAATTCCAGACTTGTATTCGACCATTCACACGATCAAACGGTTTGTCAAACACGTGTCTGAAGTGACGTTCGACAAACCGCGTTTGACCGTGTGAATGGCCCTTTAAGAGTATCAATAACGTAAACTATAACTTCCGATCTCTCAAGATCAAAGTAGTTATGAACTACTCCCCTGACAATGGGCCCCTCCCCACCGATTTAATAAAATCACCTGCCGACAGACATAATATAGCGTGTACAGGTGCTGGGTCCTTCAGTTTGTATTACAACTGGGCTTGTATGGGGAGAGAGGGAGGAGGGTGGGAAATAGAGAGGGAGGGCCAGAGTGGAGGGTGAGAGAGGGTGGAGAGATGGAGAGAGGAAGAGGGTGAGAAGAGGGGAAGAAAGGGAGAGAGAGGGAGAGAGAGAAGAGAAGGAGGGAGACAGAGTGGGGAGACAGACAGGGAGATGAGGGAGAGGAAACGGG
>NC_134788.1:24056364-24158864 GCF_046742065.1 Oratosquilla oratoria | reverse complement strand
CCACCCCCCCGCTACGTTAGCCTGAGGCCCTGAGCAGTTCATGATAGGCTGGGAGAAGTTTCAGAAGAAAATGGGGGACGAGGGAATGTCTCTCTCTCTGTTTCGAGTGAAAGACAGCAACACCGAACAAGGCCAAGAGATGGCGCTGAGTACGTATAATCCCTTCACGGTGCATGACTCGCTTAACCCATTCAACTCCGATGACAAGATGTCTTGTCATTTGGTCAAATAAAACAAAAAATCATAAAACACCAAAATGTTTGATCAAACACCAGAAAAATATGACGTCAGTCCTCGCTTCGCTCGCACTGACGTCATATTTTTCTGGTGTTTGATCAAACATTTTGGTGTTTTATGATTTTTTGTTTTATTTGACCAAATGACAAGACATCTTGTCATCGGAGTTGAATGGGTTAAAACGTCGCCTGGCGAATATCTTCGGTCGAGGACTGGGGGAGAGGGGAAAGAGAGGTGGGTGCTAAAACGGAGTCTCCACTAAAGAACTAAAAAATGATAAAAAATAAATAAATAAAACAAAACAAATAAAAAATACATTAAAAGTAATAACAACTTAATCAAATTATAATATATATATATATATATATATATATATATATATATATATATATATATATATGTTGGGTTCTAGCCCCGAGTATGTAACTTCCGTCACCGAGCACCACCTGCCCAAGGAAGACGTCTGAGAGAGAGAGAATGTGGAGAGAAGAGGAGGAGGAGAAGGGGGGAAGGGGAGAACGAAGCGATAAAAAGGGGGGAACGGAGGGAGAGGGGGAGGAGGGAGAAGGGGAGGGGGATGGAGAAGGGGAGGGGGAGGGAGAAGGGGAAGGAGGAGGGAGAAGGGGAGGGGGAGAGAGAAGGGGGAGGAGGAAATAAGTGTGGGAGGTCGAGCATCGGGGAGGAAGAGGGGAAGTGGGAGAGAGGGGTGAGGGGAGGAGGGAGGGGAAAAGGAAGGGAGGACAAGAGAGGGGTGAGGGAAGGAGAGGAGAGAGAGAGGAGATGGAGGGTTGAGGGGAGGAGAGGAGGAGGGGTGAGGAGAGGAGAGATAGAAAGAGGAGGAGAGAGGGGTGAGGAGGGGAACGGAGAGGAGGGAGAGGAGAGAGAGGGGAGGGGGGAGAGGAGAGGGGAGGAGATACTGTCGTTTTAAAGATGAGTGCAAAGGGATGGTGACGATATCCCCCCAGCGGGGGGAGGAGACCTTGCGTCGGCCGCTTAAAGAAAGACAGAACCGAGGAGACTGCCAGGGGGGTCCCGGTCGATGGGGAGGACCTTCAGCTGCCGTCCAGCCTGGCTTGCCCACAAACCTCTTCTTTGGGGGCTGAGGAGGAAGAGGAGGGGGAGGAGAAAGAAGAAGAGGAGGGGGAGGAGAAGGAAGAAGAGGAGGGGGAGGAGAAGGGAGAAGAGGGGAGGTGGAGAAAGAGGAGAGGGAGGAGAAAGAGAAAGAAGAATAGGTGGAGGAAGAGGATGTGGACGAGGAGGAGGAGGAGGATGTGGAAGAGGAGGAGGAGGAGGATGTGGAAGAGGAAGAGGAGGAGGAGGAGGAGGTTTGCAAGATGCAGAGGTCTGTGCGGTCGTCGTTGTCGCCGTCTGAAGAAGACGGCGCAGGCGTCGTGGCCCTCGACCGCCACGCCACCGCAACCGCCACCGCTGCAGCGGTGGCGGTTGCGGGTGGCAGTCAAGAGTGTTGGTGTGGGAAATGCAGCAGAGATTCAGGGTGAGAGAGAGAGAGAGAGAGAGAGAGAGAGAGAGAGAGAGAGAGAGAGAGAGAGAGAGAGAGAGAGAGAGAGAGGAGAGAGATAGAGAGAGAGGAAAAGAGAGTAGAAATGGAAGGAAGGGATGTGGGTGGAGAAGGGTCTAAGGAAGAGAGAGAGCGAGAGAGAGAAAATATTAAGACGACGACGAGGAGGAGGTGGAGGAGGAGGAGGAGGGAAGACTAAAGACGTGAGGAAGACTAGGGAAGGAAGGGAGGCCGGGTTGAAGAAGAATTGATGGATGGGTGGATGGATGGGGGAGGGGAGTAAAAGTAAAGACTGGAATGAAGGAGTGGGGTATCTTACTAACCCCCAATCCTAAAAGTATTTGTAAGTCGCTACACAATATATATATATATATATTTGTGTGTGTGTGTGTCACAATTGAAAACATCGGAAATTTACGGAGAGAGAAAGAGAGAGAGAGAGAGAGAGAGAGAGAGAGAGAGAGAGGCGGTCACGCCTTACGTTCCTGATTTAACTTGTGATCCTGGTATAATATATATATATATACACATCAAAGAAAGGTAAACAGTAAGATCCTTTTAAATTTAAAGTCCTTCTATCATCAATCAATCACATCGATTAATTAGAATCTGTTGTTCCCATGTAATATATTTGATCCCCACATCTTACTACCGACACTGATAGATTGGAAGTTGCACAGCAGTAAGAT
The DNA here is from genome assembly GCF_046742065.1 of Oratosquilla oratoria. Classification (NCBI taxonomy): domain Eukaryota; kingdom Metazoa; phylum Arthropoda; class Malacostraca; order Stomatopoda; family Squillidae; genus Oratosquilla; species Oratosquilla oratoria. Next base: position 24,156,419 of record NC_134788.1, on the reverse strand, counting down.
AAAAAAAATCTTACTAAATATGAGGAACAGAGCATACGATGACATCTCAAATAAAAGAGAGCGAGAATTCGTTCAGGACTTTAACTCGTTTTGTACACACACACAAAACACTAAACACACGTACACATAAAGACAATATACCCATCGTCACACACACAAGTGTACATAAAAGACAATTCGCCCACCATGGTTAACCCGCCAAAGACACATTCACACACATTGAAAAGACAATTCACCCACCATGGTTAACCCGCCAAAGACACATTCACACACATTGAAAAGACAATTCACCCACCATGGTTAACCCGCCAAAGACACACACAAAGACAATTCATCCACCATGATTAACCCGCCAAAGACACACAAACACAATTCGCCCACCATGGTTAACCCGCCAAAGACACACACACATTAACCCATTCAACTCCGATGACAAGATGTCTTGTCATTTGGTCAAATAAAACAAAAAATCATAAAACACCAAAATGTTTGATCAAACACCAGAAAAATATGACGTCAATCCTCGCTTCGCTGCGAGCGAAGCGAGGATTGACGTCGTATTTTTCTGGTGTTTGATCAAACATTTTGGTGTTTTATGATTTTTTGTTTTATTTGACCAAATGACAAGACATCTTGTCATCGGAGTTGAATGGGTTAAGAAGACAATTCGTCCATCATGGTTAATCCGTCTAGGACACATTCACACAAAGACAATACGTCCACTATGGTTAACCCGTCTAAGACACACACACATAAAAGACAATTCGTCCACATTGGTAACTCTTGGAAAACAAATAATATAACCCGTATGATTACTGACGTACAATCCTGCACTAAAGTTTCGTCCTACCTAGGCTCTCTCTCGACATAAAATCCCAATTCTTCGCGCGATTTTTCTATATAAAAAATGCAAAGTAAATACAGCATAGGAAAGTATATAAAGTACTCGTAATATATAAATATCTTACATATTTTATTGACTATATTCGCCCCTTTCCTCCCATACAATTTCCTTCAATTGTGCATTTGTTCCTCAAATGTGTTTATCGAGGCTGTCCCCCAGCCTAGATCGGTGCCCTGAGGTGGAGATCTACCACCAGCGAAGTCCTAACATCTTAGTTCGAGAGATTTCAAGAAAATAGTGTTGCCATCCAACATTATTGATGATTTTTTTTCTATTTTTCGAAAATACTTTTTATTATTCTGCTCCCCTTTGCTAAATATACAAGGGATAATGCTCATTTTTAAATTACAGTTAATAACCCGATGCACGCACGCACACATCATATATACAGCAAATATCCAATAGACGCGATTCTAAATATACAGAGACCCACCAATGAAAATAATTTTTATCCATTCAGACATTTGTACCATCTCTGAATAGACGAAAACACCAGATCTATAATATTTACTGCACACACACACAATAACCACAATTCCAAGATATCTCATTATTAACTCTGGCGCGCAGGACTCAGGCGGTAGATGTCTGGCTTGCAGACGGGGGGAGGTTAACCCATTAAACACCGATGACAAGATGTCTTGTCATTTGGTCAAATAAAACAAAAAATCATAATAAAACAACAAAATGTTTGATGATCAAACAGCACCAGAAAAATATGACGTCATCAGTCCTCCTCGATCAACTCCGATGACAAGATGTCTTGTCATTTGGTCAAATAAAACAAAAAATCATAATAAAACAACAAAATGTTTGATGATCAAACAGCACCAGAAAAATATGACGTCATCAGTCCTCCTCGAGGAGGACTGATGACGTCATATTTGGAAATTCGTTAACAAAAGTGAATAGTGAAAAAGATCTCGGAGTAATTATCAGTAACTATCTCAAATCATCCAAGTAGTGTATTTCAGCCTCTGAGAAAGCAAATTAGATTCTAGGACTGATTGCACGATCTTTTGACTTCAAAAGTCCATCACTCATTAACAAGCTATATAAATCGCTAGTTCGTCCACATTTGGAATATGCTGTTTCCGTATGGTCACCGAATCTCATTAAAGACGTTAAGAGACTGGAAAAAGTACAACGGCGAGCCACAAAACTGATTCCAAATATCAACTAAATCGACTAAAACATATGAATCTGTTTTCACTAAAAAAGCGTAGACTCAAGAGGTGACTTGATACACATCTTTAAATTCTAAACGGAACCGACATCAAAAGTGACAAAATTTTCACACTGAATGAGAATCAGACAAGAAACAATGGTCTCAAACTGTCCGGAAATAGATTCAATTTGGAAGTGGGTAGAAACAAATTTGCCAACCGTGTAGTTAGTGAATGGAATAAACTTTCTGCACAGGTAGTGCAATGTAGTTTAGTTCGAAGCTTTAAAAATCATTTAGATAAACACCTAAGCAAGATGCTGTAATGATTATAATTTATATTATATTATTTGTTTTTGTTTTGTTATCATTTGTCTGTTTGATTCTCATTCATTATATATTAGTTATATGTCAATTTATTATTTACTATTTGCCTGCTTATTATTTAACTATACCTATGCATTTTATTTGTTATTTACATTATTATAGTTTTTATTTATTCATTTATTATGATTTTTCACATCCGACCTAGATATGGACCAAAAGGTCTCCTGTCGGCATGCTCCGCCTTTATCCTACTTCCAGATTAAATCTATTCCCTGACAGTTTGAGACCATTGTTTCTTGTCCGATTCTCATTCAGTGCGAAATTTTTGTCCCTTTTGATGTCAATTCCCTTCAGAATCTTAAAAGACCTGTACCAAGTCAAGGTTTGGGACCCTTTACTTCAGTAGTGAAAGATTACTACGAAGAGCTAAATAGTCCTAAAAGGGGAAGTTTACTGTTAAAACCCATTAAACTCCGATGACAAGATTCTTTGTCATTTGGTCAAATAAAACAAAAAATCATAAAACACCAAAATGTTTGATCAAACACCAGAAAAATATGACGTCAGTCCTCCTCGCTTCGCTCGCGCTTCGCTGCGAGCGAAGCGAGGACTGACGTCATATTTTTCTGGTGTTTGATCAAACATTTTGGTGTTTTATGATTTTTTGTTTTATTTGACCAAATGACAAAGAATCTTGTCATCGGAGTTTAATGGGTTAATTTCGATTTCGTGGTATAGTCGAGGGCAGTACTACGTTTCAAGACGTTCATAATTTATCGATTTATTATCATTTCCTGCGTTGATAAAGACGTCATCTATGTATCCCTTATACACAGATGGTTGAAGTTAGTTTTATTTCTCAGAAATATTCTCTCTTCTCCCTCAAAGTTTCTCCATTGGGTTTGATCTCTGTATCTCTCTTCATCTTCTATCGTCTCCATTTTCTCTCCTCTCGTTTTCTATTGGGCCCAAGTTAGCGAAGAAAACGGCCAAAGGGGATCTCATAGCAACACAATCTTCAGAAACGTTCAGAGGAAGCACAAAAAAAGATGAAGAAGAGGGAGAAGAAGAAACGAAGGACAAATTTAGATTTAAGAAGGAAATAGGCAAGAATTGGTTTACTAATAGGGTGGTCGATGAATGGAATAAACTTAGTAACCATGTAGTAAGCGCTGAAACTATCAGTCGTTTTAAAAAAACGATTAGACAATTTTATGGATGGGGACGACAGGTGGTGATGGATACGGAGCTGCCTAGTGTAGGCCTTATGGTCTCTTGCAGTCTCCTTTATTCTTATGTTCTTAAATGGAGAAGGAAAGGAAAAGAAGAAGATTAGGGAAATAAGAAAAAGGAGAAGGAAGGGGAGAAAAATAAGGAGAAGAAAAAGAAGAGGAAGAAAAATAAGAAGAAAAAGAAGAGGAAGAAAAAGAAGAAAATTAAAAGAATACGGAGAAAGGGAAAAGGTGAAGAAGAAGAAGAAAAGGAGAAAGAAGAAAAGAAGGCAAAGGAAAATAAATGAAGGGGAAAAGAAACGGAGAAAAAGGAGAAGAAATTGAGGAAGAGGAAAAAAGAAGAGAAAACAGACGCACACACATATATATGTTTCAACAGCTCGAAACCCGCAGCCCCATAGCATCCGGCAACGGTCCTGAGGTTGTATTCTGCATTTCACCGACAACCAGAGCTTATATCCGAGGATCAGTCGCCGGTTCGCAAATGGGATAGGAAGACATACCTAGGTTCCTAAATTAACGTTCTCTGAAAAGACGAAGACGATCTAATAGTGGTGTTCAAATGGGTCAAGGGCTTTTAACAAGGGGTGATGCAGGCAAGGTCATCATATTAAGACAACAGGGCAGGACTCGCAGTAATGGGACAAATTTAGATTTAACTCATTAAACTCCGATGACAAGATTCTTGTCATTTGGTCAAATAAAACAAAAAATCATAAAACACCAAAATGTTTGATCAAACAGCACCAGAAAAATATGACGTCAGTAGTCCTCGCTTCGCTCGCTCGCGAGCGAAGCGAGGACTACTGACGTCATATTTTTCTGGTGCTGTTTGATCAAACATTTTGGTGTTTTATGATTTTTTGTTTTATTTGACCAAATGACAAGAATCTTGTCATCGGAGTTTAATGGGTTCAGAAGGAAATAGGCAGGAACTGGTTTACTAATAGGGTAGTTAACAACTTAGTAACCACGTAGTTTTCACATTGAATGAGAATCAGACAAGAAACAATGGTCTCAAACTGTCCGGAAATAGATTCAATTTGGAAGTAGGTAGAAACAACTTCGCCAACCGTGTAGTTAATGAATGGAATAAACTTCCTGCACAGGTAGTGCAATGTAGTTCAGTTCGAAGCTTTAAGAATCATTTAGATAAACACCTAAGCAAGATGCTGTAATGATTACGATTTCATATTATTTGTTTTTGTTTTATCATTTGTCTGTTTTGATTGTCATTTATTATTATATGTCAATTCATTATTATTTACTATTTACCTGTTTGTTTATTATCTAACTATACCTATGCATTTATTTATTTTGTTATTTACATTATTATAGTTTTTATTTATCAATTTATTATTTGATTTTTTTTTCGCAACCGACCTATATATGGACCAAAAGGTCTCCTGTCGGCATGCTCCGCCTTTGTAATCCTTTGTAGTTAGTGAGCTCAGAAACTATAGATTGTTTTAAAAGGTTAGACAACTTTATGGATGGAGAGGATAGGTGGTAAGGGATATGGAACTGCCTAGTGTAGGCCTTATGGTCTCTTGCAATCGCCTCCGTTCTCATTACTTTAAAGGGTTTTGATAGATTCTGACAATAGGTGACGGGGAGACGTTCCTCTCCGACAACCCTCTCTTAGAATCATCACCCAGTTCTCCCTGAGAACCCCTATTAGGGAAACCGGAAAAAAATAATATATATTATATATATATATACACACACACATACACGTATATATACATTTCATTCCTATGTGTCTTGCTTGTGCCCCAGGGCAGTGGGCGAGATACACGTATGACCCGTCATCCACGAGGAGCTAACATGAGGGAGGGGGAAAGGGTGGTGGAGGAGAGGAGGAGAGTGGGTGGGAGTGGATTTATGCCTTTTGACTTTGGTAATGGTGTGGGGGGGGGAAGCCCTTGCTATAAAGATGGTATATATAATGTGAGGAATCTTAACCCATTCAACTCCGATGACAAGATGTCTTGTCATTTGGTCAAATAAAACAAAAAATCATAAAACACCAAAATGTTTGATCAAACACCAGAAAAATATGACGTCAATCCTCGCTTCGCTCGCAGCGAAGCGAGGACTGACGTCATATTTTTCTGGTGTTTGATCAAACATTTTGGTGTTTTATGATTTTTTGTTTTATTTGACCAAATGACAAGACATCTTGTCATCGGAGTTGAATGGGTTAATAAATAAATATATAAATTCCATGACTCTGTCCTGGAGTAAGGAATATAATTATGATTAATTATCCCCATTATTATTTATTCATTCATTATTATTATTATTATTTAACCTTTTTTTGGCGTCGTGGGATTTGGGAGAAAAATGAAAGCAGCCCAATGATTGTTAAGAATTAATGAAGGACGTAAATGGTAAAAAAATAATATATAAATAAATAACAATGAAATAAATAAACAAAATAAACAAAGATAAAAAAAATGTTGAGAAACATTATCCTAAGCCTCACCACGGTCTTCCTTACGTCCCGCATGGAACGGCGGGCCCACGCGGACAATTTCTCCGGCCCAACGTCCTAAAAATAGGACCTCGGCCTTCGCGAAATATCCGGAACTTGCCAGAAATAACCCGGACGCATCTGGGAACATGACAGTCACGCAAGCCTCAAGACGTTGCTGGGACAATTCGTCCATCATGGTCAACTTGCCCTAGGACAATTCACCCCTGAGGACAATTAGTCTAAGGACATCTCACCCCCACCTCCCATCCCTAGGGACAACTCGTCTCAGGACATGTCACCCGTGAGGAAATTAGTCTAAGGTCATCACCCCCCCCCCTATTCCTGGGGACAACTCGCCTCTAAGGATAAATCGTCACAGGATTAGTCCCTCCTAAGGGCAATTCGTCCCTGTAACATCTCACCCCAGGACAATTCATCTCCGGCACAATGACCTCTCGGGGTGGGGGTAGTCTCGATCGAGCGTTACCCCGTTCAGCCCAACGTCCTCCGAAACCCATCACGGCAGAGAAACAGGACCTTCAGAGTATCTCGCTTGACGTTGGCGCCGGGAGGTTTTATTCACCTTGGAGGTGAGAGAGAGAGAGGGGGTGGCTACCACCCCCCCCGACTCCCGCCTCCCCTCCAGGACCTGCTTAGGTAGTCGTCGTTCATCGATTTTTGCTGAGCCGCCGGCGCTCGGCCGACCGGCCGGCCGGCCGCTGTCTGCAAGTCGCCGGCGCCGGACTGACCCTGCTACTCGTTCTTCCAACACCCAAGTAACGGGAACGGGAATGGGAACGTGTGTGTGTGTGTGTGTGTGTGTGTGTAGGGAAGCCTAGAATCCCCGTATACTGTAAGAAACATGTATTGGTACACACACACATATATATATATATTTGACCCAAGTGAAGTAGGAAACACAGGAGTCTTAGTCTGAGTTTATTCCTCACTAGTTTCGCAGGTAAGCTTCTAAATATCTGGAGGGGAGGAGGGGAGGAGAGAGGGAAAGAGAGAGAGATAGAGCAACTACTTGTCCCCATAGGCTCATCCTGTACATGTAGTTATAATGTAGAAGAATAAGACCTAAACTCGCAGGGTCCCGCCTCTGTTGGGGGTGGTAACAAACCCTCTAAAAGCATTACCACACTGGGCTATTTTTCCTCCGACCTCCGATTAATCGGCGGCACCACCGCCTACCTCCAGCACTTTTTCCAGCCGTGAAATAATTTACGGCAAATTATGTTTTCTGAACAATTGACATAGAATGTCAATTGATATGCTGGGGGAAAAATAAATTTCCTCCAGCATATAATCAGATTCCTTCCCGAAAGCTGCAAATTTGCTCCAACAAGTCGGAGGAAAAACTGCCCAGTGTGATGACGCAATTAGATGATTGGGTCTATTGTACACACAGCCGCCGGCAAATGACTTCATTACATACTGAGGGTCTAAAGGACCACTGGCGTCGGCAACGATGGCAAGTTGATACGAAGTAAAAAGCTGAGATTTATTGAACAAAAACTATATTAGTCCCTCGAGTGACGTCACTGATGAACTACTACCGTTAACCCATTAAACTCTGATGACAAGAATCTTGTCATCAGAGTTTAATGGGTTAAGTAGAGAGAGAGAGAGAGAGAGGGAAAGAGATGGAGAAAGAGAAAGAAAGGGAGTGAAAAAGGGGAAACGAGAGAGAGGGAGAGGGAAAGAGTTGGAGAAAGTGAGAGGGAGTGAAAGAGGAGAAATTGAGAGAGTGAGAGGGAGTGAAAGAGGGGAAATTGAGAGAGTGAGGGAGAGGCGGTGAGAGATGGAGACAGAGTGAGAGCGAGTGAAAGACGGAAAAAGAGTGTGAGTGAGAGAGAGAGAGAGAGAGAGAGAGGGGGGGTATGGAGAAAGAGTGAAAGGGAATGAAAGAAGGGAAATTGAGTGAGGGAGATACAGTGAGACGTAATGAATGGGAGGAAGAGAGAGAGAGAGAGAGAGAGAGAGAGAGAGAGAGGGGGTGATTACAATTATCAATAACATGAGTACATATACAAAAAAATAAAAAAAAAAATCCCCCTTACGGAAAGGAGGAAAAAAAAATAAATAAAAAATAATAATAATAATAATAATAATAGAAAGAAAAAAAAAAAAAAAAAAAAAAAAAAAAAAAAAAAAAAAAAAAAAAAAAAAAAAAAAAAAAAAAAAAAAAAAAAAATCAATAATAATAATAATAATGATCATCTACATTACATTATCTTCCTACAACACGGACACATTAATCTTCAAGAATCGCTAGACGACAGCCAGGCCAAGGAATTGATACATACTGAGGGACGAGGCAAGGGCGCCCCCCCACCTCTCCTTACCCGCTCCCCAACTTTGGGGGGGGGGTGTAAGACGGGGGGAAGGGGGGGCCCCGCGCCCCCTTCCTCCAACTTTACCTGGCGCCCAATGAGCTGAGGCAGCAAAACTGCCCAGAGCACAGTAATCAAATTGACAATGGGTTACAACATATATATATATACACACACACACGCACGTATATGACATTTGGATAGACCCTATAGACGTCCCCATCTGTCTTCATGGGGTCTATCTAACGTCTGTGTTGTCCCCTACCTCACGCTAGGGGGGTCCCGCTTACCAAAAAACCTTCCCGCATTCCTCCATGTATATATATGAATATATATATATATATATGTATATATATATATGTATGTATATATAGTTGTAATCCTTCTTTTCCATGTACTTTGCACTAAAAATGTAATATACGAAAGCGCTCTGCTTCGTTTAATTTCTCTTTCCCAGTGCATGTACACACACACAAATGCACACAAAGCTCGACGGCGCCGTGGTACCGTACGCAACCTCTCATCCAGCGGTCTGAATTCGATTCCCGTCCAGGGCTGAATTAATTTAAGCATCACTGCACCATGAGCCGGCACTTCAACTTAAGTGGGCAAAGGAATTGTGCGTTTGTGTGTGTGTGATTTACCACGGTCTTGGATCACGCGTTGGACTCGTGATCGACAGATATTTCCCTCCCGGAAGAGAGCTCAGAGCTCGTATGACCGATCTATGGGTAATGCTGTGACCTTACACGCACACACAAACTTCCCGCCCACGAGAGCTGGAGTAACGACTCGCAGCCCTAGGAGGGCTTCGAACCCGGACCGCCGTAGCGGCAGCCACGAGGTGTTTTTTGTGTGTGTACTTTTTTAAGGTCACATCATTACTCATAAATCGGGCATATCTGAGCTCTCGTCCGGGAGGGTAATAGCTGTCGATCACGAGTCCAGCACGTGATCAACTTTACGAGCTTAGTTCTAGCTTTCGCCGGTGCCCATCCCCGTGGGAAACAAATCACATGAAAATCGACTAAAACCCATGAATCTGTTAAAAAAAAAAAAAAAAAAAAAAAAAAAAAAAACAGACTCGGAGGTGACTTGATACAGGTCTTTAAGATTCTAAAGGGAACTGACATCATCAAAAGTGACAAAATTTTCACATCGAATGAGAATCCGACAAGAAACAAGGGTCTCAAACTGCCAGGGAATAAATGGATTTAATTTGGAAGTGGGTAGAAACAACTTCGCCAACCGTGTAGTTAATGAATGGAATAAACTTCCTGCTGCAGAGGCAGTGCAATGTAGTTCAGTTCGAAGCTTTAAAAATCATTTAGATAAACACCTAAGCAAGATGCTGTGATGCCGGCCATTTCTTTTATTTATCTATCATTTATCTGTTAATAAATAATGTCGTCTTTTTCATACCGGTGTGTAGGATTTTAGTGTTGTTCCAATTAGGCATATGTCCGTGTTGTGTAGCGTGTACTACTAACGAATTAGATGCCCTGCGGTGTCGCATGTCATTCTTGTGTTCGTATAATCTTTTTGTGATTCCTCGCATGTCATTCTTGTGTTCGTATAATCTTTTTGTGATTCCTCGCATGTCATTCTTGTGTTCGTATGATCTTTTTGTGATTATACGAACACAAGAATGACATGCGACACCACAGGACATCTAATTCGTTAGTAGTACACGCTACACAACACGGACATATGCCTAATTGGAACAACACCAAAATCCTACACGCCGGTATGAAAAAGACAAGAAAAACTATTGAAGCTGCATATATTAATACTTTTAATTCAACCAATCATAGAGAAGGATTTGTAAATTTGGCACACACAACAGCAAGATTAATCATCGAGGAGGCACAAACGGCGGACTCTATCCCAAGGCGACCTGTGAGATGACCCGCTTAGTATATAGACAATGTATTCCAATTTGCCTGCACTATTATCTCTCTGAAGAAGACTGTCGAAACGTTAGAGAATAAAATACTTCTGCTCCTTCCTGGAATTTACCTATACCACTCTTGCCATACATTTGTCTTTTCTCTTGTCATATATATATATATATATATATATATATGTGTATATATAATTACAACACACACTGAAGGGTCCCCTGTACATATACTTTCCATCTTATCAACCACATCAACTTTCTTCCATTTCAATTCCTTGCAAACACGATCGAGACTAAAGGGAGCCCTACGGAAGCGTATTCGGAAACTGATACGCTGTCGGGCTGAGGACTCGAACCTATATAACACACACACACACACACATATATATAGATATATATATATATATCAACTACAATTCACTTTAATTCTAAGCCATCAACATCGAGAAGCTCGAGGAGGCATATATGCAGAATTTGAACCTCCGCTAGCACGTGTGTGTGTGTGTGTGTGTGTATATATATATATATATGATGTAAGTGGAGTAGGAAACACAGGAGTCTTAGTCTTGAGTTTATTCCTGACTAGTTTCGCAGGTAAGTTTTTTCAAAGGAATGGTGTACAAATAAGCTGTGGGCATTTTATACATGAGGTGGACCACACCACCTCTCCGGAGAGGTGGTGAGGTCCACCTCATGTATAAAATGCCCACAGCTTATTTGTACACCATTCCTTTGAAAAAGCATACCTGCGAAACTAGTCAGGAATAAACTCAAGACTAAGACTCCTGTGTTTCCTACTCCACTTACGTCAACCTGTAAGAATGTCTCAACATATATATATATATAGGGGGAGAGCAACAAATCCCAGTCGATCCGAAACAAATCAAATTCGTTACCATGGAAGAAGATGGGATTAGGGGACTCCCACTAATAGGGTCAAGAGGAAAGGGGGGGGAGAGGAAGGGGAGAAAGGGGGAAGGGAGGGAAAAGAGAGGGAGGGAGAGGAGGAAGGAAAGGAGGGAAGGAGGAAGGAAAGGAGGGAAGGAGGGAGGGAGGGAGGAAAGGGAAAGGGAGGGAGGAGAGGGAGGAAAGGGAAAGGGAGGGAGGAGAGTGAGGGAAGGGAAAAGGAAGGAGGAGAGTGAGGGAAGGGAAAAGGAGGGAGGAGAGGGAGGGAAGGGAAAGAGAGGGAGGGAAGGGAAAGGGAGGGAGGAGAGGGAGAGGATGGGAGAGGGAGGAGAGTGAGGGAAGGGAAAAGGAGGGAGGAGAGGGAGGGAAGGGAAAGTGAAGGAAGGGAGAGAGAGGGAAGGGAAAGGGAGGGAAGGGAAAGGGAGGGAGGAGAGGGAGAGGATGGGAGAGGGAGGAGAGTGAGGGAAGGGAAAGGGAGAGGATGGGAGAGGAGGGATGAGAGGGAGGGAAGGGAAAGGGAGGGATGAGAGGGAGGGAAGGGAAAGGGAGGGATGAGAGGGAGGGAATTGAAAGGGAGGGAGGAGAGGGAGAGGATGGGAGAGGGAGAGGATGGGAGAGGGAGGGAGGAGAGGGAGAGGATGGGAGAGGGAGGGAAGGGAAAGGGAGAGGATGGGAGAGGGAGGGAAGGGAAAGGGAGGGAGGAGAGGGAGGGAAGGGAGAGGGAGGAGTAGAGGGGGGAGGATGGGAGAGGGAGGGAAGGGAAAGGGAGGTAGGAGAGGGAGGGAAGGGAAGGGAAAGGGAGGGGAGGAGAGGGAGAGGATGGGAGAGGGAGAGAAGAACATACAATGGAAGAAGAGAGAAAGAGGAGAGTAAGGAAATGTAGGATGGAGGAACGAGTAGGAGGAAGACGACAAAGGGAAGAGAGGAGGTGGGAAGGTGAAGAATGAGAGAGGGAGAGAGAGGTAGGGAGAGAGAGGTAAGGAGAGAGGATGAAGAAAAGGAGGAATGATAGAGGGAGGGAGGGAGGGAGGGGAGTGGGAGGAGGATAGGGATGAGGGAAGTTAGGAAGGAAGGGAGATAAGAAGGAGAGGAAGGAGAGGGAAGGAAGGAAAGAAGAGGACGGAACAGAAAGAGACTGACCCGGACTGTATGTGTGTGTGTGTGTGTGTGTGTGTGTGTGTGTGTGTGTGTGTGTGTGTGTGTGTATGTGTGTGTGTGTGGCGCGATGGTAGTGTTGGTATATAGTGGTGGCATGTGGTGGTAGGGGAGGGTGGAAATGACAATTGAAGAGATAAGAAGTGGGTTATCTGCAACAATCTCTTATCTATCATACTCATACCCCCGTTTTTTTTTTTTTTTGACATGTCACTCCTACGGGGGGAGTGTGTGTGTACATGTGGGAGTCAGTCATAGCACACTCCACACTCTCCCCTCCCTCACTCCCTCTCCCTCCCTTGTCCCTATCAAGTTTGAGCAAATATACAAGTTAACATTTCTCTTGAAGAAGAAGAGGAAGAGGAGAAGGAGGAAGAGGAGGAAGAAAATGAGTAGGAGGAGGAAAGGGAGGAGGAGGAGGAGGGAGGAAAATGAAAAGGAGAAAGGTGAGGAAGAAGGAGGAATAAGAAAATAAAGAGGAAAAGGAGGAGGAGAAGAAAGCAAAGAAGAAGGCAAAGAAGAAGAAGAAGGCAAAGAAGAAGAAGAAGGCGAAGAAGGCAAAGAAGAAGAAGGCGATGAACTCGAAGAAGAACGCGAAGAAGAAGAACGCGAAGAAGAAGACGGGAGTATTCGCGTTGACCGTTGGCCACTGGTGATTGTTATCTACGTTTGGGTATCTTGCGCACGCGCACACACACACACTGCACTGTAAAATAACTGCAAACCGAACATATTGCACTGTAAACTCACTGCACATCACCAACTCACTGCACGTTATCATAATATAATTAAGATACAATATAAAAGAACAACAGTGGGTTAGGGTTAAGTTAGGTTAGGTTACAATTAAGATATAATAAAAAAACAAAAAAGGGTTAGGTTTAAGCTTCGCTCGCAGCGAAGCGAGGACTGACGTCATATTTTTCTGGTGTTTGATCAAACATTTTGGTGTTTTATGATTTTTTGTTTTATTTGACCAAATGACAAGACATCTTGTCATCGGAGTTGAATGGGTTAAGTTAGATTACGTTAAATTGGGTTAGGTTTGTGTCTGTTTATTGATGAAGTTAGATTATTTTTATCCTATGTTTTGGCTTATCTTAAATCTAGTTTTGCCAAAATAGAAAGTTTATTACTGTAATACAATTTCTATTTCGCCAATACGAAACTGATGTAGTCACTTCTTCAGCATGTTTGTCAACCAAACAATCCATTCACACGATCAAACGTCACTTCAAATACGTCTGACAAATCGTTTGACAGTGTAAACTCGTACTGAATGTGACGTCTGCGTGCAGTGAGCCATAGTTCTAGTTTCAGTCCTCTAGCAAAAAAAATATATATATATATATATATATATAATAAAAATAAATAATAAGAAAATAAATAAACAAATAAAATACAAAAAATAATTCAATAAACAAAAAAAAGAAAATAAATATGTAAAAAATAAATTAAAAATGTATATTGTTAGTAGTATCGCTGTTGCCTCAATAAACCGTTTATTATTATTTTTAACATAAGATTCGCCCATGGGAATTCAATCCACATGACCAGTTATGTGTGATCCTACATCTGGCAGCCCATTCTTGTGGTCATTAGTTTCAATCTTAATCTATTTTCTACTATTCATTCTATTACCTATTTACCAATTATTCCATCATTTACTAATTTTATTTAATATTTCATTATTTATTCATCTAATAAGCGAAACAAGTAAACACTATTGGACGCTACGGACCCCGGGTTGAACAGGGACCCCAGCCGGTCGTGACCCCTTCCGTTCTAAGGTCAGCCCGCATCTGAATAAAATCGTCTGACGGCAGTATGGACTGCAGAAGATCAAGGACTGTCAGGTATGGAAGGCGGGGGTGGAAGGGCATGGTGTCATCGAGATATATATATATATATATATATACACGTCAATTTCTCATGTGCGAGGGGGAGGGGGAAGAGGGGGAAGGGGAGGGGGAAGAGGAGGAAGGGTAGGGGAGGAGGAAGGAGAGGGGAGGAGGAAGGAGAGGGGAGGAGGAAGGAGAGGGGAGGAGGAAGGAGAGGGGAGGAGGAAGGAGAGGGGAAGAGGAGGAAGAGGTCAAGGAAAAGGAGAATGAGGAGAAAGAGGGAGGGAAGGATGAGGTAGAAGAGTAGGGAAAGGAAAAGGAGGGGGGAGGAGAAATGGAAAAAGGAGGAGGAAGAGGAAGAGGAGGGGGAGAAGAGGGAGTGGAAAAAGGAGGAGGAGGAGGAGGCGGCAGAGGAAAGGAAAAGGATGATGAAGAGAAGGAATAGGAGGAAGGAGGAGGATGAGACAAAGGAAAAGGAGGAGGAGGAGGAGGAGGAGGAGGCAAGCGGAATGGCGTGTTGGTATGCGGCAAAAGGGTCGTCCTCATCGGAAGTTCTACTGCAGAAGTAGTACGCAGGAGGACCTGCCTGTAGGGGGCGTGGCCGAGTCTAAAGAGAGAGGGGGGGCCTACGCGGGTAGCAGAACGGGGGGGGGGGCCACGTGAGAGGGGTGGAGGGGGGGGGGAAAGGTGGCCACGTGGAAGAGGCCATGACGACGCAGAGAGGTGTACACGAGTATCGGCGGCACAAAGAACGGAGGGGGCCTCACGAGAGGGGGAAAGACATGCGGTGGGGTGTGTCCATGTGGTGGCGGGGGGAGGGAGATGGGTACGGGGGTATGGCAAAGGGCATGTGGAAGAGGAGAAGAGAGAGAAAAAAGGGAGGGGGGGTGTTATGGCCCCTTGGGGGTGTCCCCTCACTCCCCAATTCTCAGATCCTATAGGTTACTGGTATCCTTACCACAAGTCAATAGTCCTCTAGTATTCCAGCTTTTTTTTTTTTTTTTTTTTTTTGTCGATGTTTGGGTTACCTCCCCGCCTGGCCAGGACTGTGGGATAGCAGCACGGCCAGCCCTCAGCGGGCCCCGTGACTCAATCTCACGACCGACCACCTACTCTTGTGTTCATTACTGAACTCACAGGGCTACCGCATGACCCTGTATATCTATTATAATAAAGTAGTAGCTTCTGTCTGTCTGTCTGATTGTTTATTTGTTTGTACACGAACTCCTCCTAGGGTTTTAGAAATAGACCCCCATAACCATATATATGATACCCTGTCACTCCAGGTACTTGGATAACTATATTTCATTTCGAGAGAGAGAAAAAAAAAATATATATATATATACTTTGGTTAGGGTTAAGGGTTAAAGTTAGGAGGTTTACGTAGTATCCCCTGAAGTCGCGTAGTATTTTTTGTGACTTAAGAATTAATATGATTAAACAAACCATGTGTCCACAAATATTATTTACATTTGTGAAATTAATGTTGCCACAAACCATGATAGCTTTTGTAAGAAGAAAGCATGTTTATGGAAAATGATTGTATAATTTTACCAAATGTTGAAATATTGGTTATTTTCATTTAATTTTTGTGCGGGCGGAAATAGTTCATTCACAAACTCCTACGTTTTTGCAGATAAACCCCCATAACTATATATATTCTGAAGATAAACTAGAAACATTTCTTCACCTTTCAGCTGTAGACATTTATTGTCAATTCACACATAAACAAAAGAATGTGTACACAGGATATTTGTGTTTGTGTATGCATGTATTTTCAAACTAGGGTTTCCCAACTTCGGGAGGGGGGGCACATCTGGGAGGGGGAGTATTTAAAGCTATATTTAATATATATATATATATATTTTGGTTAGGGTTAAGGGTTAAAGTTACGTGGTTTATGGTGAGGGAACACGCCACTACTGTAGTCCCCCCCTTAAAGTTATTATTTTTGCAACACAATCAATGTAATTAAACAAACCATTGTATGTGTTCATAAATACTATTTATATTTGTGAAATTAATGTTGCCACAAACCATGATAGCTTTTGTAAGAAAAAATTATGCAAATGTAAAATGATTGTATAATTTTACCAAATGTTGAAATATTGCTTATTTTCATTTAATTTTAGTGCAGTGGAAACTTGTTTTTTACAAACTCTTCCTAGGTTTTTCCAAATAAACCCCTATAACCATATATATTCTGAAGATAAAGTAGATACATTTCTTCACCTTTTAGCTGTAGACATTTATTGTCAATCCACACACACACACACACGCAAAAGAATGTGCACATGATATTTGTGTTTGTGTATGCATGTATTTTCAAACTAGGGTTTCCCAACCTTCGGATAGGGGGGCGCACATCTGGGAGGGAGAGTGTTTAAAGCTATATTTCATTTTAAAAATATTTTGGTTAGGGTTAAGGTTTAAAGTTAGGTATGGTATGGTTAGGTTAGGGATTATTCACGAACTTGCAGAAACGCGCGGGTAATTGGCTAGTGTATATATATATATATATATATATATATATATATATATATACTGTATATATATATATATATATATATATATATATATATATATATATATATATAAAATCAAGATAAAACAATAAGAAATATATATATAAAATAAAATGACAAAATAAAATAAATAAATAAAACAAATTTTTTTCTTTCAATTTCTGTCTCCGTTCAATACATTACCATTGGCAGCTTCCTTGTACAACCACCTCTGCATTCGTCCCCTGAAATGAATTTCTCTCAACATTTTCCATTCTCCACGGAGACCAGCGTTTCACAACCTTTTTCGAGCCTAAGGTCACCCCTGTAGTCAGGTCTAAGCAGCTCAGGATCCCTTAACTAATATCTTATTACTAGAAGGACAATCCAAAGTGTGCGTATACATCGCTTCATTTTAACCGCTATAACTGATCTCAGCACCCCCTTCACTCCACAATTTACCTCCACCTCCATTCCCTGCCACATGCGACCCGATCTAAAACAATCCACTTCCTCCAACCTTCCACTTTTTATGTTCCTTAAGGTCTCTTGCAGCCTCCTTCATTCCTAAGTTCCCTCCGAAAATCGTCACACCTTATGACTCTCGTCACCCATATCTACTTTCAGTTTTGTCCTCTCAAAACTATCTATATACAAAGGGGCCTGTTTCCCCTTTATAAGGGAGGTAGCCAGCAAAGGCACACATCAACTCTGACCCATTACATTCCCATCCAACACCACCTACTTCAGTCTATTGTCAGACTCAGTCACAAGTACAGTGTTGTCTGCAAACAGCAACTGGCTCACCTCTCCACTTCCTTTTCCTCTCAACAGCACCTACCACCTCCCTCACCACATCTATTAATACACAGTGATCAACTATATGGCAACATTACAAAGCACTTAAAATTTATACTTACCTAGTTGTATTATATGGTAAGGGGAGCTATGCTCTAAGTGACCCATCTTTGTATCTCTCAGCACCTAGTTTGTTCTTAAATTTTTGTATGGTTTTTGCACACACTATTGTTTCATCCAATTTGTTCCAGAAATCCACCACTCTGTGTGTGTGTGTATTTATAAGCTGTTACCTGCAAGGCATTAAAGAGAAACATCCCTACTCCTTTGTCTCTCACTAGATCCCTGTCACTATTTCCTGCTCATAACCCCTCAACACTATGCCGAGAGTTTATCCTCTATGAATGCCTCTTGAGGAACACGTCGGTGCCTAAGTCTATACATTCTTCTCCAACTCAGCCTCTAACAAATGTATCTGCTTCATCCAGACCACATGTTCTGGTTCCACTCACCTACTTTTTCTTGATTTACCCCTTGTTCTCAATCCTGGACTCATGTATCTTCCCAGGATCTCTATTTCCATCCATTCTTATCAGATGACCATACCATCTCAGATCAGTGTGTTCTACTCTTTCTGCAATCCCCTCTGTACATCACTCCCTTCACAGATTCTTTTATTCCTTACTTTGTCATCATGAGATTGTCCAATGATAGAAATGCTGGTAAACCAGAGCCCAGTTCTTACTTGATCACACTCATACATCCCCCTTAAATACCTCATTCCTACAGTTTCCACATAACTACTACTACCATTAACAATAATCGGGTCACGTGAAGAACTGTCACCCCAGAACGCCCACATGAAGAATCGTCACCCCATGAGATCCCACCTGAAGATCTGTCACCCCAGAACGCCCACATGAAGAATTGTCACCCCATGAGATCCCACCCGAAGAACTGTCACCCCAGTACGCCAAATATAAACAGTGGAATAAAGACTAGGTTAGGCTGTTAGATTAGATTAGGTTTGTTAGGTTAGGATGAATGAACTTACATATACCAAAGGCTTCTTTCCCCCTTACACGGGGAGTAGCTAAAAAAGAAAAAGGCATAGAAACCACTCCCACCCATTCCATGGAGAGAGTGAATGGTTTGAGGCAAAGGTGGGACTTCATCAGGGATGTGTTATGTCGCCCTGGCTGTTCAATCTATACATGGATGGGGTGGTGTGAGAGGTGAATGCTGGGGTAGTGGGTCAGGGGTTGATGGTTAAAGAAAATGGAGATAAGTGGGAAATAAGCCAGCTGTTGTTTGCTGACGACACTGCGCTTGTAGTAGGTTCAGAGGAGGGATTGTGGAAGTTAGTGACACTTTGAGAAGGTGTGTGAAAAAAGGAAGCTGAAGATAAATGTGGGCAAAAGTAAGGTGATGAGATGTACAAGGGGAGAGAATGACACCAGGCTGGAAGTGAGCATTAAGGGTGAAAGACTGGAGGAAGTGGATAGTTTTAGATACTTGGGTGCAAATGTGGCAGGAAAGGGATGAGTGGGGGTGGAGGTAGAATGTAGATGGAGAGAAGCAAGTAAATGCCTTGGTGGATTAAAGTGTAATGAGAAATAGATATCTGGGAATGGGTGCCAAGAGGAGACTGTATGAAGGAGTGATTGTGCCAACAGCACCTGTATGGGGGCAGAAACATGGAACATAAGAGAGGAAGAGAGGAGTTTGTGTTTGAGATGAGGTGTCTGAGAAGTATGATAGGAGTTACTAGGGATGGAAAGGGAGTTGGGAGATAGGGTTGATAAGAGAGTATTGGGATGGTTTGGACACATGGAAAGAATGAGTGAAGAAAAGACTAGTAAAAGAGGTGTGGATGGCAGATGTGGAAGAAGTGAACATGAGGGGACATCCTTGGATGAGGTGGATGGATGGGAAAGGACAGAAGACAGGGGTGAATGGAGAATGGTTGTATATGGATGATGTTGTGATGCACGAGGTGGAATGGGTGGGGGATGGGGGGTAAGGGAATATGTGTGAGAAAAAATTGCAGCAGCCCAAAGGGATTTCTCCCTGTCTTCTCCTTTTCTGCACAAGGGGACGGAGAGGGGGAGGGGGGGTCACCGATTTAATGAAGTGGCTTTGCTGTGGATATGCTGTGTCTTGCGACACTGCTTCTGACCCAGGGCATTGGACAAGATGCAGGGATGACCCATCATCCAGGTGTCAAGATAAGAGGGAGGGAGGAGGGTGGAGGGGAGCGAGTGTGATAGGGATGGAATGGGTGGGAGTGGTTTTTATGCCTTTGTCTTTTGGCTACCTCCCTTATAAGAGGGAAAAAAGCCTTTGGTATACGTATGTACTGGGGTTACCCATGAAATTAACCATGACTTGATAACAAATCTAGGGAACTTGTCACCGTGGCATGATGATGATGATAATCATTATCTAGATCAGTGGTTCTTAACATTTTTTGGGCTGCGACCCAAAATCCTGTCCAGATCAACCATGCCAGCCCTTACCTTCATAAACACTTTTATCTAAATCATAAAATAATTGTGCTTGTAAAACTGTCTATTTCTCAATGTTTTGTTCAACCTTTGATAATGATTTAGGAATTCTACAATCAGGATTAATACTTTGATAATATTTTGAATGGATAATAATAAGTCCACAAATCCTTAGTGAGCCATGGATTAAGAACCTGTCCTTAACCCATTAAACTCCGATGACAAGATGTCTTGTCATTTGGTCAAATAAAACAAAAAATTATAAAACACCAAAATGTTTGATCCAACACCAGAAAAATATGACGTCAGTCCTCCTCGCTTCGCTCGCGAGGACGACTGACGTCATATTTTTCTGGTGTTGGATCAAACATTTTGGTGTTTTATAATTTTTTGTTTTATTTGACCAAATGACAAGACATCTTGTCATCGGAGTTTAATGGGTTAAGAACTCCTACATTAATGGATTACATCGACGCACTCAGAAGGTCGTAAAGCCCTCAACATGCAGAGAACATTTGTGTGGGAGTAAAACAGTTAATGTTGTATAAATATACATTATATACATTTTTTTTCAGGCTTATATGATTCAATTTGGCTGAGGAAGCTTCTCCGAGACTCTTCCTTCAGCTCGACGAAGCTGATCTACGTGAAACAGCTTACGAAGGGGGAAGCCGCGTGAAATTGTACCTCCACTACCCCTCCTACTTAATACCTTGGAAATCAAGGGTTCCTTGTCTCCTACCACACTGTAAGAAGTTCAGTATATATGTAGAAAATAAAAGACTTTTGTCATAATTATTTAAGACAAAATCCAGATAACACACACACATATGACAATGTAGAGTAAGTTGGAACTGTACATGAATTTGAGGCTACGTAGGTTATGATCAATTGGAGAGTAGGAAACAGGACCTAACGAGCAGTCTTCCTTTCCTGTATACTACAATTAGGTAAATACACAAGAGAGAAGGACAAGAAGATAAAAGAAAAACAAGAGGAGGAGGAGGAGAAGAAGAAGAAGAAAAGAAGAAGAAGAAAAGAAGAAAAGAAGAAGAAAAGAAGAAGAAGAAAAGAAGAAGAAGAAAAGAAGAAAAGAAAAAGAAGAAGAAGAAAAAGAAGAAGAAGAAAAGAAGAGGAAGAAAAGAAGAAGAAGAAAAGAAGAAGAAGAAAAAGAAGAAGAAGAAGGAAAAGAAGAAGAAGAAGAAGAAGAAGAAGAAGAAGAAGAAGAAGAAGAAGAAGAAGAAGAAGAAAGAAGAAGGAAGAAGGAAGAAGGAGGAAGAACGCAAAGAAGAAGAAGAAGAAGAAGAAGAAGAAGAAGAAGAAGAAGAAGAAGAAGAAGAAGAAAAGAAGAAGAAGAAAAAGAAGAAGAAAAGAAGAAGAAAAGAAGAAGAAGAAAAGAAGAAGAAGAAGAAGAAGAAGAAAAGAAGAAGAAGAAGAAGAAAAAAAAAAAAAGTACTATCAATGATTGAAGTCAGCGCCATTCTCCCCCAGGGAAGTAATACATAAGCCAGGCACAGACTGAAGGAATACCTTCCATTTTCAAAGCTTTCAATTCCCACAAGATTAAAAAAACAAAATGGCCAAAGCGAGAATGCTGTAAACCTGAACGTGTCCCACAAGCTAAACAAAATCAACAGCCATTAGCCAGAATAAAATCCGCAGAGTCACTCCAATGGGGTCACCCCTATAGGGTAATCCCACCCTTTGACAAGTCGTCCTATAAGACACAATACTGCTACTTCTGCTCTTAAAGCTCTTTTATTCTGGGGTACAACGTACTTTCAAAATCTCTGAGAGGAAGACACAGGATACGAGTCCAACCGAACAGCATGGAAGCTTAAAGCTGATGTAGTGTTCAGCAGGGGAACACAGAGTGCCAACTTCTACCAAAAATTTTTCCTTTTAAAACCCAGTTCGGGGAATGGTATTCAATACCCTGTTTTTTTGTTTTTGTTTTTTTTGCTAAAACTGGCGCAATTGGTAAGCCATAACACAATATCCTCCCTTGAATATCTTAAAACTGTGACATTGATTCTATGAGGTTTTGTACCAATATAGCCACTGGAACACCGAGGTAGCTAGCCTAGCCCCCCCCCCCTTTGCACATCCCCAAATACGTCATATTACGATGCATTACACACTTGCACTGTGTTAAACACCTTGGGTGTAATACGTACCAAGGGCTTTTTTCCCCCTTACAAAAGAGGTAGCCAAAGTCGAAAGTCATAATTCCACTCCCATTCATTTCATTCCCAGCCTCCCTGAATTATTACACCTCGAATTAACACAAGGGGGAGTGGGTGGGGGATGGGGGTTGAGGGAGTATGTAAGAGAAATAAATTGACACAGCCCAAAGGGCTTTATCCCTGTCTTCTCCTTTTCTGCATGAGGGAACATTTATTTATTTTTTTTTAAATGAAGCAGCCTTGCTGTGGATGTGCTGTTTCTTGTGACACTGCTTCTAACCCAGGGCAGTAGACACGATGCAAGGATGACCCGTCATCCAAGAGGTGCCAAGAAAAGGGGGAGGGAAGAGGGTGGAGGGGAGTGAGTGTGATAGGAATGGAATGGGTGGGAATGGTTTCTATGCCTTTGTTTTTGACTACCTCCAATGTAAGAGGCAAAATGCATTTGGTATATGTATGTATGAATTAACATTCAGAGTGTAATAACACCACAATATTATTTCACAGAATCGCCAGTGCTGAAGCGAGAGTTAATCGAGTTTCAGTCCACTGCCTGACAAGTCTTTTTTCGATACCTGGAGTTACGAGGATTAATGAAGATTACTCAACGACTGGGACTTTGCTGAATCAAATAAAAATAATCTAGCGAGACCACAGAAGTACTGTGGAAGGGTTTTATACGCTGAATAATTACACTAATAACTACTAAGGGCACCAAAGCTTAGCTCTAGCTCAGGAACTGCAGATACAACTGTCCCCGTCACCAGTATTGACATCAGTACTATCAACAGACCAAAGCACCATAATCAATGATTGTAAATCCAACTTGACCCATATCACGATAAAGTGGATGATTTGTCCCACACCAAGATTCTTAGCCTTGAGGTCTACAAACAATGAATGATTAACAAAGAAATGCCCCATGAAGCTGTACAATAAATTTGAAGACAAGCAGAATCTTGTGACGGGTGACCTGAATGAGGGAACTATATTCACGAGCTCAGGATGACAAGTGTAAGCTTAAAAACCGAGGCAGAAACACCGATCCAAACAACAATCGGACAGTGGAACACAAATACCTAACATGACTCTATATTAAAGAAAACTCGTAACACACACACTGTCATCTGAAGAAAGATTGTCAAAACTAAAATGACTGACTCTGGAACAAAGAAGAGAAAGTGGTGACTTGTTGACCATCTACAGAATTATTTGAGTTATGGAAGTCCTTGATAGAGAAGACTTACTGAATTGGGATAAGAGAAACACAAGAGAACATGGATGTAAGCTCAATAACCCATTCAACTCCGATGACAAGATGTCTTGTCATTTGGTCAAATAAAACAAAAAATCATAAAACACCAAAATGTTTGATCAAACACCAGAAAAATATGACGTCAGTCCTGGAGGACTGACGTCATATTTTTCTGGTGTTTGATCAAACATTTTGGTGTTTTATGATTTTTTGTTTTATTTGACCAAATGACAAGACATCTTGTCATCGGAGTTGAATGGGATAAGGACAGTTATACAAGAGACCTGAGAAAGAACAGCTCTCCCTACAGTAGTGGATGTATGGAACAAACTAGACAAAACAATAGTGTGTACAAAAACAATACAAGAATTTAAGATATGGTGAAATACAGAGATGGGACTCAATTACCATAGCTTCCCTTCCCATAACATACAACTAGGTAAATGCACACACCCAAGATTCGTGGCATAACATACAATACATCCATGTCATTCAAACAACACATCACAAACAAAAACTAAATGCGCACATAGACTGAACACACTTGAATCAATTGCAGGAACAGCATTTGGACAAAAAGAAACTATTACTACAGTATATAAACAAAGCATACCTTCTCTGATGAATTATGCGACCCCTGCATAGACCCCTAACCTCACTAATACACACCACAACACCCTACAGACCATAAAAAACAAAGCTCTAAAGACAAATACAGGCTGCACAAATACAACACCTACAGACCATTTACACCATGAAACCAAAGTCCTCAAAGTCAAGGATCACCTTGACATGAAAGGCACACAAACACTTGCTGCAACCTCCACAAACACAGCCAACCCACTACACTACATAGCAGAACGCCTACACACACCAAAAAACATCAAAACAACACTCAAATACTCTCTTCCTCCACAACCACCAGCCTCGAGAAGCATATCCATAATCACATCACTCACTGTTCCATCAACAAACTGAAAGACAATACATTGCTGCATGCCTGACCCCCTGATATCCATCTTTCTGAATCCTTTCTCCCACAAAAGGACAGAGCCCACCTGGCCAGCCTGCCAGCCCTTCTACATTACTACACGAGGTTGGACGATCACATTGCAGATAACTGCCCTGGATGTGACACTTCATCACCAAACTATACAACATATTACGGAAATCTGCGTTGTATGCAATCACGTACACTAAAAACACAACATGGACTCTAAGGATTTGTGGGAAAACCCCATTCCGTCCATGCCGTTCCTCAGGAGGACGGGACTGCTCAGCCAGACGATCTAGGGTAGTGCCCATACCCCTGGATATCTCGGAAAACTTTCTCGTACCCTATCAATACATCTAAATAAAGAAAACATACGAAAAGGACTAGTGATACAAACCTTGCTTTGCTTTCTCATTGTAAATATACAGTACCATTGCAGTGGGGCTATCATGTCTCGTACCCCCTGGTTTAAGGTTTTGTACCCCTTGGGGGCACAGGTAGCCCAAGTGACAAAATGTTCACACTGAATGAGAATCAGACAAGAAACAATGGTCTCAAACTGTCCGGAAATAGATTAAATTTGGAAGTGGGTAGAGACAACTTAGCCAACTGTGTAGTTAATGAATGGAATAAACTTCCTGCAGAGGCAGTGCAATGTAGTTCAGTTTGAAGCTTTAAGAATCATTAAGATAAACACCTAAGCAAGATGCTGTAATGATTACCATTTATTTTATATTATTTGTTTTTGTTTTGTTATCATTTGTCTGTTTGATTCTCATTTATCATTAGTTATATGTCAATCTATTATTATTCTCTATTTACCTGTTTGTTTATTATTTAACTATACCTATGCATGTATTTATGCATTTTATTTGTTATTTACATTAATATAGTTTTTATTCATTCATTTATTATGATTTTTTTTTTTTCATCTGACCTAGATCCTAGATATGGACCAAAAGGTCTCCTGTCAGCATGCTCCCTTACAAAGGAGCTAGCCAAAGTCAAAAGGCATATCCACTCCCACCCACTCCACTCCCGTCTACCACCCCTCCCTCCCTCCCTCTCAATTTAGCTTGTCCTGGATGATGGGTCATCCCTGCATCTTTCTCACCACCCTAAGTCACAAGGAATGCAGCAAGACACAGCACATCCACAGCAACACCTCTTCATTCAGCAACCCACCCCTCTCGGTCCCCTCATGCAGAAATACTGAAGATGGGGAGAAATCCCTTTGGAGTGCATTGAAATATCATTCACATATACATACATATACCAAGGCTTTTTCCCCCAAGTTACAAGGGAGGTAGCCAAAAAGGAAAAGGCATAATAAAATCATTCCCACCCATTCCATCCCTGAAAACACTCCACACCCCTCCACCCTCCCTCTCATCTTAGCACCTCCTCACACATACCCACTCCTTAACCATCTACAATTATACTCTATAAAAATAAATTAATAAATTCACATAAATTCTATCATTAGATTGTTTATAACCTCTTCCTTATCTTCACCCTTTCCTCCCTCAAACTCCTCTTTCTTGCTAAATACAGACTGAATGCTTTATCATTTCAGTTTCTTTTCTTGTTTCTTCATATACTAATCCAACTTTCAACTTTGACATTCCTTTTCTATGTTTCAGCAGTAATGGAACAATGTTGGCTGATCATTCAACTCCGATGACAAGATGTCTTGTCATTTGGTCAAATAAAACAAAAAATCATAATAAAACAACAAAATGTTTGATGATCAAACAGCACCAGAAAAATATGACGTCATATTTTTCTGGTGCTGTTTGATCATCAAACATTTTGTTGTTTTATTATGATTTTTTGTTTTATTTGACCAAATGACAAGACATCTTGTCATCGGAGTTGGCTGATCTTAAATCTTATGAACTACAGTACATTCTTTTCTATGTTTGTTTCCTCTTCTCTTCTTATTCTCTTCTTCATCTTTATTGTTCTTCTTTTTTTGGCACCTCTCTCATGCCTGGTCTCTTGTTTTTTTTAGCCGTAAACTAAGACATACATAACACAATGAACACTGTGTAACTGCGGCATACATTATGTAATGAGAAGATTTTTCTTAAACTTGGTGGTCTATATTTTGCACTCGGATGTCTTAAAACAAATTGCCAACTCATGGTGAACAAGTCCTCGCATTACACCAAACCACCCACACCAAACTCCTCAGACATCATAGGGCAGGTCAGTCACCTCCGAACGACCCACAACCTTGTACTTCTTGTATTTACCTAGTTGTATTATACCCGTCTGTATCTTGCATGTACTATTGTTTCAGGTCAGTCACCTCAGCATGACCCACAACCCTCTACTTCTTTTATTTACCTATTTCTACCTAGTTGTATTATACAGGAAGGGGGACTATGTTCGTAGTGACCTGTCTTTGTATCTCATATGTAGTTTGTTCTTAAATTCTTGTTTGGTGTTTACACACACTACTGTTTCATTCAATTTGTTCCAGACATCTACCACTCTGTGTGGAAAACTACATATATATATATATATATATTTTTCAGATCTCTTCTATAACTATCCTTTTTTAGTTTCTTTTCATGTCCCCTTGTTTTTCTTTAATTCCACTTAACAAGTCTTCTCTGTCAAGGACTTCCATGATTCTGTAAATGGCCAATAGATCTCCTCTTTCTCTTCTTTGTACAACACAAGATACTTACACAAAAAGCATTCATATGAAAAGGAAAAAATCAGTGAACAATTGAAGAGGCAGTAAAGAGGAACAAAATGCAGAAAAGTGTTAGAAAAGTTTCCTGTGGCTCAACCACACAATACCACAAACCTAACCATGCACGCAAACAACACAACATACACTCTATAAAGGATTTGTGGGAAAACCCAGTTTCGGCTGTGGCATTCCTTGGGGAGACGGGACTGCTCGGACAGACAGTCTAGGGAACGACAACGACAACAACAACAAACCTAACCTACCTGCCCACCACTCACTACCTCAAAGTGACAAAATGCTCAACTTTGTCACTAAGGCAAATGATTAACTAATATTTGGTTTTCCTACGCTTTATGCAATCTTTTATTTTATAACAGTATTTTTTTTTTTAATCCCTTCCATACATTGATGCCTATGTGAACTAGTGGGTATATAAAAAGGATTACGAAGGCGGAGCATGCCGACAGGGGACCTTTTGGTCCATAACTACGTCAGATGCGGAGAAAAAAAAAAAAAAAAAAAAAAAAAAAAAAAAAAAAAAAAAAATAAAAAAAAAAAATAATAATAATAATAAATTATAATAATAATAATAATAAAAAAATAATAATAAATAAATAAAAAATAAAATAAATTAAAATGAGGTGCTAAGATGAGAGGGAGGGTGGAGGGGTGTGGAGTGTATTCAGGGATGGAATGGGTGGGAATGATTTATGCCTTTTCTTTTTTGGCTACCTCCCTTGCAAGGGGGAAAAAGCCTTGGTATATGTATGTATGTATAACTAATAATAAATGAAAATCAAGCAAATAATAATAAACAGACAATTAATACACATACATATACCAAAGGCTTTCTTCCCCTTTACACGGGAGGTAGCCAAAAGACAAGGCATAGAAACCACTCCTACCCATTCCATCCCTAATGTACTCCCCTCCCCTCCCTCCTATCTTGGCACCTCCTGGATGATGGGTAATCCCTGCATCTTGTCCAATGCCCTGGGTCAGAAGCAGTGTTGGAAGACACAGCACATCCACAGCAAGGCCAATCCATTGTCTTAACCCATTAAACTCCGATGACAAGATTCTTGTCATTTGGTCAAATAAAACAAAAAATCATAAAACACCAAAATGTTTGATCAAACAGCACCAGAAAAATATGACGTCAGTCCTCGCTTCGCGCGAAGCGAGGACTGATGTCATATTTTTCTGGTGCTGTTTGATCAAACATTTTGGTGTTTTATGGTTTTTTGTTTTATTTGACCAAATGACAAGAATCTTGTCATCGGAGTTTAATGGGTTAAGACAATTGATAACAAACAAATAAACAAATAATATAAAATAAATGCCGGTGTTGCCATTTTGATTATATTTTGTAGTTGTAGCCAGTTCACAGAATATGGGGGGTCACTTGGCTACAACTAAATACATACATATACCTAAGGCTTTTTCCCCCTTACACAGGGGGTAGCCATAAAGAAAAAGGCATAGAAATCACTCCCACCCATTTCATTTACCATATATTCCACTCCCCTCCCTCTTATTTTGGCATGACCCGTCATCCAAGAGGTGCCAAGATAAGAGGGAGGGAGGAGGGTGGAGGGGAGTGGAATATATGGGAAATGGAATGGGTGGGAGTAGTTTCTATGCATTTTTCTTTTTGGCTACACCCCCCCCCCCCGTGTAAGGGGGAAAAAGCCTTTGGTATATGTATGTATGTCAATTTATTATTATTTACTATTTACCTGTTTGTTTATTATTTAACTATACCTATGCATTTATTTATGTATTTTATTTATTATTTACATTATTATAGTTTTTATTTATTGTTTTATTATTAATATGATTTTTTTTTTCGCATCCGACCTAGATATGGATCAAAAGGTCTCCTGTTGGCATGCTCTGCCTTTGTAATCCTTTTTTGTAATATTCTGTGAACTGGCTTGATCATATTTTCCGTGGTTATTAACATTCAGAACAAAACAGAACAAGTAATACAGCCATAACTTTATATTGCGAGTATAGCGATGCATCAATGAATTATCATACATCAGGCTGCTGATGCTGTGCACGAGAATTTGACTCGTATTGAAGATGTTAACCCCAAACACCACGGGTATGACCGACCCCTATTAACCCATTCAACTCCGATGACAAGATGTCTTGTCATTTGGTCAAATAAAACAAAAAATCATAAAACACCAAAATGTTTGATCAAACACCAGAAAAATATGACGTCAATCCTCACTTCGCTCGCAGCGAAGCGAGGATTGACGTCATATTTTTCTGGTGTTTGATCAAACATTTTGGTGTTTTATGATTTTTTGTTTTATTTGACCAAATGACAAGACATCTTGTCATCGGAGTTGAATGGGTTAAGGAGCTATCGAGTTAAATGCAGAACTTTTGCATTGTCAATCTTTTCTTGAGCTCCTTTCCTACTCCTCTCTGGCACGTACTTTCCCACCTGTCGTAAATTTTCATAAACATCTCATTTCTTTGTTATTCATCTCGAACTCCCTCTGACCCATGTTGTGTTTTATCTCTTCTAAAATTACCTTTTGCGAAGCTGCATTTTCCTTGTCTATATACTTGTTTTGCCTTCCCCCCCACCTCCAACATAACTTTATATGGTCTGAATTAATATGGTCAATTTCTGAGCCTGTGTGCCATTTTGGTCATTCTCCTCTATCAATTCTAGTAAATTTATATTCATTCTATAGGACGGAGACCAAAACTGTACTGCATAGCAATGGATGGGCCTAACTGGCCAGACAGTGTTTGATAACTACCTTTGCATTTTAGCTTGTAACTGTCGGAGTAATAAATTCTAATGCCCTGTTACCTCTATTCCTGGTTCTAATGCACTCTTTCCTGGATTTAACGTCAGGACTCACTAGCATTCTCAAGTCTTTCTCACATTTTGTTTTCCCAAAAGGTATTATTTAAGAACATGTTTCCTGGGTTGTGTAAACCTACATTGAACCACATCATATACATTATCCTAGATATTGCTTTACCTGACACAGGGGAGTGGACAAGATGCAGGGATGACCTGTCATTTGGGAGGTGTCAAGATAAGAGGGAGGGAAGAGGGTGGAGGGGAGTGGAGTATGTTAGGGATGGAATGGGTGGAAGTGGTTTCTATGCCTTTGTTTTTGTTGGCTAACTCCCTTGTAAGGGGTAAAAAGCATTTGGTATATGTATATGACGTCAGTCCTCGCTTCGCGAAGCGAGGACTGACGTCATATTTTTCTGGTGCTGTTTGATCAAACATTTTGGTGTTTTATGATTTTTTGTTTTAAATTTGACAAAATGACAAGAATCTTGTCATCAGAGTTTAATGGGTTAACAAGACCCCACGTTTCCCTCCAAACATCCGTCAATACTTCAACCAGTTTGCTTCCTTGACTCTTCAGGAATGGGATTCTTTGTCCGCTCTCTCCAACTGCCAACCATTTTGTGTGTATTTACCTAATTGTGACCCAGGGCAGTGGGCAAGATGCAGGGATGACCCATCATCCAGGAGGTGCCAAGATAAGAGGGAGGGAAGAGGGTGGAGGGGAATGGAGTATGTTGGGAATGGAATGGGTGGGAGTGGTTTTTATGCCTTTGTTTTTTTGGCTACCTCCCTTGTAAGGGGGGAAAAAAGCCTTTGGTATATGTTCGTTGGGACCCATCTCCTACTTTCCAACATATCCTACCAAGCCTTAATTCATGTACAGTTACAAGTTAATCTATATTCTTGATTTCCAATTATAATATTCAGAATTGAATTCGTGTATTGTTCGAGATTGGGTTAGATCACCTTCTAAGCTATTTCAAGTATAAACTGTGTTTATGCATCTATATGGAAAATTGTATTTCTTGACATCCTTTGGACAAGTGGCCTTGTGTATTTACCTAGTTGTATTTTACGGGACGAGAGCTATGCTCGTAGTGACCCGTTTTCGTATCTCTCCACATCGTTTATTCTTAAAATCGTGTATAGTTCTGGCACTCACTGTTTCTCCATTTAGTTTGTTCCAGACATCAATCACTCTATGTGGGAAGCTATTCTTTTTCAGGTCTCTTCTGTAACTGTCCTTCTTTAGCTTCTTTTCATGTCCTCTTGTTTCTCTTCTGTCACACTTTAATAAGTCGTCTCTATCGAGAATTTCCATCCCTTTCATAATTCTGTAAATGGTCAACAAATCACCTCTTTCTCTTCTCTGTTCCAGTGTTGACAGATGTAATTTCTCCAATC
The DNA here is from genome assembly GCF_046742065.1 of Oratosquilla oratoria. Taxonomy (NCBI): domain Eukaryota; kingdom Metazoa; phylum Arthropoda; class Malacostraca; order Stomatopoda; family Squillidae; genus Oratosquilla; species Oratosquilla oratoria. Next base: position 24,124,977 of record NC_134788.1, on the reverse strand, counting down.
TTTGTTCCTATCGCCAGTCTCATAAAGAAAGTGCCTAAGTCATTTGTCCAACTTTTCAGGAGAGGAGAGAGGAAAAAAAAAAAAATATATATATATATATATATATATATATATATATATGTACGTAATGCTCCTCCTAACATAGTTTTAACCTACTCAGACACTAAATAAAACATTGGGAATTGTACCACAAGGAGCAATGAAAATTTGATAAAAAAAAAAAAGACGAAAAATGGCTTAAGCAATTTCTTTATGAGGGTCATATGTCAGATTTGACAGTGTAGGTGCCATTTTTGTCACTGCTCTTTGGATGTGTGTGTGCATGTGGTATACAGGAAAGGAACAATTCTCATTGGGTCCTGTCACCTGTTCTTTAATTTTCTAATGTGCCTAGACCATGGTTTCTTAACCTTTTTTGGTGCTCATGCCCCTTGATTATCTAATAAAAAATTCTCGTACCCCTCAGCCATTATAAATACAATGCAAACATATGAAAAGGATTAGTGATACAAACCTTGCTCAGAAATGATTATATATATTCCATTACTGAACGAAGGTACTTCTTTATTTCAAATTAGAATGGTCAATTAGTACGATACAATGAATGCACTTATTTTCTCACGGTAAATATACAGTACCATTGCACTGGCGTATCATGTCTCGTACCCCCAGGTTTAACCTCTTCACTTCGGGGTACATCGCACGTCATAATAATCGCATTATAAAAAATAAAGTCAGTGCTCAATCGTTCATTCTCTTTCACCCGTGTATTTTGATAACCATAGAAAATATGATGAAGCCAGTTTAGAGAGAATGAAGGTTACGTAGGTGCGACTACAATAAATATAATCAAGATGGCGACATCGGCATTATCAAGTACCCACTTGCTCCTCATGCCGCCTACGTAGGCGTCACCGTATGGAAGTGGTTAAGGTTTTGTACCCCTGACCTAGACTCAAATTCATGTGCAGTTCCGACTTAATCTCTTGAAGCCCTCCCATCAGGAGATCTTTTCTATCAATGCAATCTATCCCCTTTAATGACCTGAATACTGTAATCATGCCACCTCTTTCTCTTCAATCTTTCAAAGTTGGTAGACCCACTGCTTTTAGTCTCTCCTCATATGGTTTACCTGCCAGGCTAGGGACCAGTTTGGTTGCTGGCCTCTGCATTCTTTCAATCTTCACTTTATGTGGGGACCACACTACCGATGCATATTCCAGTCTTGGATGTATCAGGGTGTGTGTGCATGCACACGTGTACATACGTGCACATGTACGTTCACCTAATTGCAAAATAAAGGAAAGCAGTTCTACTTGTGAAACCCTGTATCTTTACCTAATTGTAATATAAGAGGTTGAAGCTATAGTCATGGGGCACCATCTCTATATCTCCATCGATCATACTTCGCCTTAAATTAATTTCAAGGAAGAGGCAGAGAGATAGAAATGTTAACGAACAAGTTCTGGGGGACAGTACCATTCCTTTGTGACTACAGATTTTATTGTGCAAAAGGCTTTTCCCCCTTATAAGGGAGGTAGCCAGAAAACAAAGGCATAAAAACCACTCCCACCCATTCCATCCCTAACATACTACACTCCCCTCCACTCTCTTATTCTGGCACCTCCTGGATGATGGGTTATCCCTGCATCTCACCCACTGCCCTGGGTCAGAAGCAGTGTCGCAAGACACAGCACATCCACAGCAAGGTCACTTCATTAAATCGGTGACCCCCACTCTGTCCCCTCATGCAGAAAAGGAGATGGGGAGAAATCCCTTTGGGCTGTGTTAATTTATTTCTCACACATACTCCCTCACCCCTCACTACAGATTTTAACGTATTTTGTATGATCTTTTTATTCCCCAGCTGTAGATCAAAATTTTTTAGGATCTGGGTTTCTATGCACAAAAATTCAGGCTCATTTACATACATACACCAAGATCTTTCTCCCCCTTACAAGGGATTTCTCCCCATCTTCTCCTTTTATGCAATGGGGGGACGGAGAGGGGGGGTCGCCAATTTAATGAAGCGGCCTTGCTGTGGATGTGCCGTGTCTTGCGACACTGCTTCTGACCCAGGGCAGTGGACAAGGTGCAGGGATGACCCGTCATCCGGGAGGTGCTAAGATAAGAGGGAGGGTGGAGGGGTGTGGAGTGTATTCAGGGATGGAATGAGTGGGAATGATTTTATGCCTTTTCCTTTTTGGCTACCTCCCTTGTAAGGGGGAAAAAGCCTTGGTATATGTATGTATGTACAAGGGAGGTAGCCATAGTCAAATGCTTAAATCTATTCCCACCCATTTCATTCCCACATACTCCACTTCCATTCACCACCCCTCCCGCCCTCTTTTCTTAGCACCTCCTGGATGACGGGTCATACCTGCATCTTCCCCACTGTCTTGGGTCAGAAGCAATGTAGCAAGACACAGCACATCCACAGCAAGGCTACTTCATTAAATCGGCGACACCCCACTCTCCATTCCCTCAAGCAAAACAAAGAGATGATGGAGGTAACCCCATTGGGCTGCGTCAAAATATAATTCACACACACTTCCTCACCCCCCATCCCCCAGTCACTCCCTTCCATGCATCACATCATCATCCATATACAACCATTCTCCACTCAGTCCTACCTTCTGTCTTCTCCCTTCCTTCCCCATCCATTCATCTCGTGTTTCGTCGCCCCCTCATGTTCATTCCCTCCTCTTCTGCCTTCCACACCTTTTACTTAACTTTCTTCACTGATTCTTTCCCTGTGTCCAAACCATCAGGGTCATTTACCACCAAATAATCATCTTTCTCCAACCTGGGTATTAACAAACTATAAGGTACTATTAACATTCTTATGTTACCTGTATATCACCCTCCTATCTTTTTCTAAACTATTTCTTCAGTCTGACTGAAAGTTCTCCAGAAACATGATCATTTTTCTTCTTCCATCCTTATTTCATTTTAGTCTTTGGCTTTCTTTACAAGTTCCATGTCTCTGGCTACCGCCATTGGACATTGGGCAGGATGCAGGGATGACCCATCATCCAGGAGGTGCCAAGGTAAAAGGGAGGGAAGGGGATGGATGGCAGTGTAGTACGTTGGGGATGGAGTGGGTGGGAATGGATTTTATGCCTTTGTTTTTTGGCTAATTCCCTTGTTAGGGAGAAAAAGCGTTTGGTATATGAATGTTCATCCTCAGTTGTAAATTTCCTAATCCATCCTCCCCATCCCTTGAACTTCCAAGACTTGCTGATTACTTCATTTGCTATGGCTTGTACTTTATTTTCATTGGACATAAGCCATTCCACTTATACTGTATGTACGAGACGTGTTTTTTAAGTAAGTACCATTTTGAAATAAAAATTAAACTTTTCATAACTTTATTTTTACATGAAAGCCTGTACTGTAATTACTTTTCAACATAATTACAGAATCATCTGACCGTGTTTTTGTATTTGAAATGCCTCCTCCGATTGAGATTGCTGCCGACTGTGAAACACTCGCTGTGATTAGTTTCCTTACTGCTAAAGGCATGAAAACCTTTTGTTTTGGATTGCATGGCACAATTTTTCTAAAGTCACACGATAAGTTGTAGAGTTTATTTTGGCACCACGAAGCAAAAAATCCCCAAGCTACACCCCCTTCCTGTCCCAAAACATGGTACACATGATTTTCTGGGCTGAAATTGTTTGCTTGAACTTGACTTTCCTGGGCAATGATGACAAATGCTGCCATTCCATGGATTGCTGCTTTGATTCTGGTGTAAAAGTAAGCTACCCATGTTTTGTCGCCTGTGACAATTTGGCTTAAAAACTGGTCACCTTCCTGGCTATACCACTCTAGGAAAGTCAAAGAACTGTCTAAACGTTTGCTTTTGTGAACCTCCGTCAGCATTTTTGGTACCCAGCGTGAGCATAACTTTCGATAGATTAACCCTTACCATATGGTGCCGCACACGTAGGCGTCATGAGGAGCAAGTGGATTCGCGATGCTGCCATATCGGCGTCTTGATTATATTTATTGTAGTCGCCCCTGTGTTTTTACATTCTCCCTAATCTGCTCTTAATCCCATTCTCTGTGGTTTTCAAAATTCACGGGAGAGAGAACGATCGATATAAGCCGTGACTATATTTTTATGATGCGAGTATTATTACGACATGTCATACGGCTGGCATTGGCTGCTGCCCACGAGATTTAAGTCCCGTATGGAAGGGGTTAAGTGTTCTGTCACAATTTCATAAACCATGCTTCTTGACGCTTCAGGAAAGTGATCAGATAATGACGAAATGGTAAAGCGTCCGTTTTCTTTCACTTTTTCATCAACTTTCTGCACCAAACCATCTGTAATGAGTGGAGGTCGTCCACTTCGTTCCTCATCATGTACATTTGTACGGCCACCTTTATAAGCTCTCATCCATTTCTGCACCATCCCATCACTCATAATGTTTTCTCCATACACTTCACTGATCATACGAGAACATAAGTGGAACATAAGAGAAGAAGAGAGAAGGAGTTTAATTGTGTTTGAGATGAGGTGTCTGAGAAGTATGGTGGGGGTTACTAGGCTGGATAGAGTGAGAAATGAGGAGGTAAGGAGGAGAACAGGGGTGAAAAAGGAGCTGGGAGATGGGGTTGATGAAAGAATATTAGGATGGTTTGGACACATGGAAAGAATGAGTGAAGAAAGACTAGTAAAAGAGGTATGGAAGGCAGATGTGGGGGGAGTGAACATGAGGGGACGTCCTAGGATGAGGTGGATGGATGGGGTGAAGGGGGCTTTGGGGAAGAGGGGAATGTCTGTTGAGGAAGGAAGGGAGAGGACGGAAGACAGAGGTGAGTGGAGAATGGTTGTATATGGATGATGTTGTGATTGCATGAGGAGGAATGGGTGGGGGGGTGGGGGTGAGGTAGTATGTGTGAGCAGCCCGAAGGGATTTCTCCCCGTCCTCTCCTTATATGCAAGGGGGGACGGAGAGGGGGGGTCGCCGATTAAATGAAGCAGCCTTGCTGTGGATGTGCTGTGTCTTGCGACACTGCTCCTGACCCAGGGCGGTGGGCAAGGTGCAGGGATGACCCGTCATCCAGGAGGTGCTCAGATGAGAGGGAGGGTGGGAGGGGTGTGGAGTGTATTTAGGGATGAAATGGGTGGGAGTGTTTTTATGCCTTTCCCTTTTTGGCTACCTCCCTTGAAAGGGGGAAAAAGCCTTGGTATATGTATGTATGTACTTCACTGATCTGATGATGAATTTCAGCCACTTTCATGCCTTTTGCAGTAAGAAAATGAATCAGCGCATATTTCACAGTTGGCGGCATTTCAAATACAGGTAAACGTCGACTTACGATGGCCGCGACTTACGATTGTTCGACTTTACGATGACGACGACGATATGATAATTTAACCCCTTCCATACGGTGCCGCACACGTAGGCGTCATGAGGAGCAAGTGGATTCGCGACGCTGCCATATCGGCGTCTTGATTATATTTATTGTAGTCGCCCCTGTGTTTTTACATTCTCTCAAATGAGCCCTGAATCCCATTCTCTGTGGTTTTCAAAATTCGCGGGTGAAAGAGAGAACGATCGATATAAGCGGTGACTATATTTCATGATGCGAGTATTATTACGTCACGTCGTACGGCTGGCATTGGCTGCTGCCCGCGAGATTTAAGTTCCGTACTGAAAATATATATTATAGTGTTTGAATATGGTAAAAAGGATAAAAATAATTAAATAAACTACTGTACATGTTTAATAGGCTATATTCAGTATCTCTGGTGGTTAATATACAGGTAAGCTAGGTACAGTGACCACGGAACAGTGATACACAAATTGGAGATCGACTTACGATGAAATCGTCTTACGATGGCTCTATCGAAACCTAATGCCATCGTAAGTCGACATTTACCTGTACTCACAAACTTAAACATGGTCAGATGATTCCGTAATTATGTTGGAAAGTAGATCATAGTACAGGCTTCCATGTAAAAATAAAATTGTTATGAAAAGCCTACTCGTTTAATTTTTATTTCAAAATGGTACTTAAAAAACACACCTCATATGTATGCCCTGGGTCAGAAGCAATGCAACAAGACACAGCACATCCACAGCAAGGCAGCTTCATTAAATTGGTGACGCCCTCTCTTTGTCCCCTTATGCAGAAAAAGAGAAGACAGGGAGAAATCCCTTTGGGCTATGTCAAAATATCATTCACACGTACTCCCTCACCCCCCATCCCTTCCATGCATCAGAGCAACATCCATACACAACCATTCTCCACTCACCCCTCTCTTCTGTCTTCTCCCTTCCTTCCTTAACCCATTCAACTCCGATGACAAGATGTCTTGTCATTTGGTCAAATAAAACAAAAAATCATAAAACACCAAAATGTTTGATCAAACACCAGAAAAATATGACGTCAGTTCTCGCTTCGCTCGCAGCGAAGCGAGGACTGACGTCATATTTTTCTGGTGTTTGATCAAACATTTTGGTGTTTTATGATTTTTTGTTTTATTTGACCAAATGACAAGACATCTTGTCATCGGAGTTGAATGGGTTAATAGACATTCCCCTCTTTCCCAATGTCTCTTTTACCCATCTCATCCTGGGTCACTTTATGTTTACTCCTTCCACACCTCTTTTACTAATCTTTCACTCATTCTTTCCATGTATCCAAACCATCCCAATACTCTTTCATCAAACCTATCTCCTAACTCCCTTTCCACCTCCACTCTCCTCATTTCTCTATCCAGCCTAATAACCTCTACCATACTTCTCAGGCTTTTCATCTCAAACACATTTAAGCTTCTTCCTCTTTTATGTTCCATGTTTCTGAGCCCCATACAGTGCTGTTGGCACAATCACCCCTTCATATGATATCCTCTTAGCACCCATTCCCAAATGTCTATTTTTCATTATACTTTTTAATTCCCCAAGGCATTTACTTGCTTCTCTCAATCTGCATTCTACCTCCACCTCCACTCCTCCCTTTACTGCCAAATTTGCATTATGTATCTAAAGCTATCCACTTCCTCCCAGTCTCTCACTTAATACTCACTTCCAATTTGCTGCCATCATCTCCCTTGTATATCTCATCACTTTACTTTTGCCCAATCTTTATCTTTAATTTCCTTCTTTCACACAACTTCCTAAACTTCGTTACTAACTTCTTTAATCCCTTCTCTGATCCTGCTACAAGTGCAGTGTCATCAGCAAACAACAACAGGCTTATCTCCCACTTTTCTCCATTTTCTTTAACCATCTCCAATCCCTGGCCCATTACCCTTGCATTTACCTTTCACACCACCCCATCCATGTATAAATTGAACAGCCAAGGCAACATAACACATCCCTGATGAAGTCCCACCTTTACCTCAAACCACTCACTCTCCCCATTTCTAATCCTAACACAAGCTCTACTACTCTCATAAAAACTCTTGGCTGCTCTTAACAGCTTTCCTCCTATCCCATATATCTGCAATACCTCCCACAATGCCTTCCTGTCTACTGTCATAAGCCTTTTCCAAATCCATAAAAGCCCAAATATCATCCTTACCTTTTCCTATAGCTTTCTCACATGTCTGCCTTACCTTAAAAATCTGATCCACACAACCCCTACCTATCCTAAACCCACACTGCTCCTGATCAATTACTCACTCTGTTCCTCTCAATCAAAACCCTCCCAACTACACTCAACAAACTCCCTCTGAAACTACTACACTCACACTTGTCCTCCATCACTCTACCTTCTTTTAGACAAACATTAAACAACCTCACCAGCCAGTCCACCATCACTGTACCTCCCTTTTTAGACACTGCATGACACCTATCTATCCCAGGTGCCTTACCTGCTCTCATCATTTTAATAACTGCTTTCACTTCATCTTTCCTTATTTCTCCTCCATTTTCCTCACTCATCACAGTCATTTTCTTAGCACTTCCCACTGCAACTACCTTTCCCTCCCTATCCTCCTTTACATTTAGCAACTCCCTAAAATAATCTGCCCATCTTCCCCTTACTCCCTTCTCTTCCATCGTCATCTCTCCATCTGCACCTTGTATCTTTTCTTCTCTACTCGATTTGCCTCCTCTTCCTCTCTTAATTTCTTTCCAAAACATCTTTTTATTACTTTCAAAATTTTCTGTCATACTCTTACCCCATTTCACATCTGCTCTCCTCTTTGCCTCCTTTACCTTGTGCTTTACTTCTCTTCTCTTTTCTTTGTACCACTCATATGATTCATCCATTTTGCAACCAATCTGTGAAGAGGTTTCTTCTCTTCTACAACCTTCTTTGCTTCAGCATCCCACCACTCACTACCCTTCCTTCCATCTCCTCCTTGTTCCACACACCATCTTTGCACACCTTGTGACTCCCTCCTTGAAACATCCCCATTCCTCCCTCACTCCTAGTTCTAATCCCCCTCCCACTATTCTCTAAGCTTCTTCATGTACTCCTCCTCCTTTTCTTTCTCGTTTAAGCCGTTTACTCTAAGCACCTTCCTACCTTCTGTCCTTTTCCTCTTTTTCCATCTATCCTCCACTCTCAACTTACCTTCCACCAAAAAATGATATAATATTCCCCCCACTCTGTCCTCTAAGAACATGTACATCCAAAACTCCTCCTACTCTTTTCTTGGTTACCATTATTTAGTTCATTAACCCATTAAACTCCGATGACAAGATTCTTGTCATTTGGTCAAATAAAACAAAAAATCATAAAACACCAAAATGTTTGATCAAACAGCACCAGAAAAATATGACGTCAGTCCTCGCTTCGCGCAAAGCGAGGACTGACGTCATATTTTTCTGGTGTTTGATCAAACATTTTGGTGTTTTATGATTTTTTTTTTTTATTTGACCAAATGACAAGAATCTTGTCATCAGAGTTTAATGGGTTAAAGCCCTATCTACCACCTTTTGCTAAAAATTTCTAGTTTATCCGACTCTTACAAATATTTGACCCATGCACCCTCTATATCTAACAAAACACACACTGGTCTTACCTACTTTGTTCCTCTCATAACCCTCTCAAGTGACACCCACTTGCCTTCCCAACTATACTCAAATTGATCCCTCTAAACTTATGACATTCATATCTATACATACATATACAAAAGGCTACCCCCTCACTTATAGGGGGGGGGGAGCCACCCATTCCATCCCTAACATGCTTCACTCCCCTCCACCCTCTTCCCTCCCTCTCATCTTGGCACCACCTGGATGATGGGTCATCCCTGCATCCTGCCAACTGCCCTGGGTCAGAAGCAGTGTCGCAAGACACAGTACATCCACAGCAAGGCAGCTTCATTAAATCGGCAACCCACCCTCTCCATCCCCTCATGCAGAAAAAGAGAAGACAGGGAGAAATCCCTTAGGGCTGCGTCAAAATATCATTCACACGTACTCCCTCACCCCCCATCCACTCCCTTCCATGCATCACAGCACCATCCATACACAACCATTCTCCAGTCATCCCTATCTTCTGCCTTCTCCCATCCTTCCGCAACATACATACGCCTCTTGCTCAACGCCCCTTTAACTCCATCCATCCTCAGTTGCCCCTTCATGTTCATTCCATCAACCTCTGCCTTCCACACTTTTTACTAATCTTTCTTTACTCGTTCTTTCCATGCTTCCAAACCATCCAAATACTCTTTCATCAACCCTATCTCTCAACTCTCTTTCCACCCCTATTCTAATCAGCATTTGTTAAATGGAGATATAAATATAGAACCCCATAGTTATAGCTCCAATCCTACACATACATCTATACACCAATGGCTCCCCCCCCCCTTACAAGGGAGGTAGCCAAGTCGTACATACATATACCAAAAGGCTCTTTCCCTCTTTACTAGTCGGGTGGCCCACACATGGCATAACCCCATCTTTCACCTGTCTGATGCCCCTCCTTTTGTCTTAGCTCCTTGTAGATGAGGGGTCATACATGTCCCTTGCCCAGAGCCCAAGTTAAGACAATGTAGCAAAACACAGCATCTCCAAAGCATAGCCAAACATTCACCTTCATCCACTAAAGAAATATATCACAACTACATACACATGCACAAAGCCATTCCAACAACTCCCTACTGCATTCTACTCTTATGCTGAAAGCTTTTGTGTATCTCTTCAGGCATAATGTGGTATGTCTAGGTGAAGGTGGGCCAAGCCTACGCAGCAGAAGACCAAGTATCCTTGACTCTAGGGTTCCCTTGAGGTTTCCTACTTAGGTGAGAGCTGTTCAAAGTACCATGTGACAAGAAGCATTACACTACCACCCTTTCAGCACGGACAGATATCATTAACCTCTTCACTCCGGGGCACATCGCACATTTGGCAGCATTAGCTGCCCAACATGCGTTGTTACGTCATAATAATCGCATTATAAAAAATAAAGTCAGTGCTCAATCGTTCGTTCTCTTTCACCCGTGTATTTTGATAACCATAGAAAATTGATGAAGCCAGTTTAGAGAGAATGGAAATTACGTAGGTATGACTACAATAAATATAATCAAGATGGTGACGTCGGCATCATCAAGTACCCACTTGCTCCTCATGCCGCCTATGTAGGCGTCACCGTATGGAAATGGTTAAAGAGGTTCTCTCATGTCTATATACCAATGGCTTTTTAATCCTTATATGGGAGGTAGCCAATGCAAAAAGCACGCACCCACTCCCATCCACCACCCTTTCCCACTCTCTCATCTTAGCTCCTTGTGGATGACAGGTCAACCCTATATCCCACCCTCTGCCATAGATCAGAAGCAATGCAACAAGACACAGTACTCTACCATGTTTATTTATTGTTTTAATGTCACAAACTCCCCCCTATTGCAAGGCTAGGATGGTGACCCTCACAGAGGGCTTTGTAGCATGGAATTTAATGTACCATGCCCTTGGTTCAACTTCACCAGTGGCAGGATTCGAACCGCCATACCCTTGACCTTCACTGCAAGTAACGACGCCCTAACCTGCTCAGCCAGCTAGCTTCCTACAGAGCACAACTCTATCGTGTACTTAAACAAAATAAGCACAAGATATGCCATTGTCCTACACCACCATAATGACGTATTGCCGCTGACACGGGCAGCATGGCCGGGAGGACCTTTTAGTCCATGAGGAGCCAAGAAAGGAGGAACAACAAATGGATTTTGGGACGGATGTAATATATGTGTATTTTTCGACACAGACTAGCACCTTTACAGGAATATATTTTTCAACAAAGACTAGCCCTTTTAAAAGTGTATTATTTTTTATGCACACTAGCCCTTTTATAAGTGTATTATTTTTTATGCAGACTAGCCCCTTTACAGGAGTATATTTTTCTATGCAGACTATCCCCTTAACAGGGGTATATTTTTTTATGCAAAATAGCCCCTTAACAGAGTATATTTTTTTAGTCTAGCCCCTTTACAGTAGTGAATTTCTTTATGCAGACTAGCACCTTTAGAGTATATTTTTTTATGCAAACTAGCCCCTTTACAGGAGTATATTTTTCAAAGCACACTAGCCCCTTTAAAAAGAGTATATTTTTCAACGCTCACCAGTCCCTATAAAGGAGTATATTTTTCGATGTAGGCTACCCCTTTCACAGGTCTCAGTACATGTATGTGTCCCAGTGACTAAGGCATTTAAAATTCTTAATCACATATTTAAAAACATTCCTACATTGAACAACTGCACATTCACAAACACAAAGCCCCACAGCATTCCTTATTAATTAATTGGTGCACTTTACTGTACAAAAACTAAAAATAAATACACAGGAAACAGTAACCGAGGTGAGAGAAGGTGAGACAGGGGGAGGGGAGGGGGGAAAGAGGGGGAGAGAGTGGGGAGTGAGGTTATGAGTTGAGAGAGAGAGAGAGAAGGGTGGGAGAGGGGAGAAAGGGAAGGGAGAGAGGCGGGGAAGGGAGAGAGGCGAGAAAGTGAGAGATAAGAGAGATGTGAAGGGGGAAGGGGGGAGAGATAGGGGAGAGAGTATGGGAGGGAGGGAGAGAGAGGGGGAGAGTGAGCTGGGGAAAGAGAGAGGGAGAGAGGGGGAGGAGAAAGGAGAGAGAATGAGAGATAGAGGAGATGGAGAGGAAGGGAGGGAGAGTGGAGAGAGGGGGAGAGTGGAGAGGGAGAGGGAGAGGGAAAGAGAGAGAGAGAGAGAGAGAGAGAGAAATGAGAAGGATGAGACTGAAGGGAGATGAGAGGAGAGTGAACGAGAAGAAAAGAGAGGGAGGGAGAGGAGAGGGAGGAGAAAGAGAGGGAGAATGTAGTGCATCCATATCCTAGGTATTACTACACACAAAATTTCACCACAGATGAAGCTGATGCCACCAATAATGATGTGCGATTTCCATTTTTCCACTGCCACTCCTGTTCCCTCGGCTTCTACTTACCTGTAAAACAAAAGAAGAATTAGAACAATGATTTGTCCTTTAATTTTGGTTAAATACAAAAGAAGTTTTACAGAAGCCACACCATCAGTGACCAACACACTTCTCTATTGCCTATGACATTCCAATTACTTAGTACAGTACTTCTCTTTATTGAAATACATTAAAATTGGACAAATCTTCAATATTTAGAATAAGTTCTGAAACCCAGAAAATTCTAGACAGCAGACATTTTGTTCTGAATATATATTTTGGAAGAAGAAAAATGAATAAAATAAAAAGATCAATATCCTTATTTTGATTTCCCAGTGGCTTCTGCAAAATCTTTATTCATGCATTCATTGTGAAATTTACTGCATATATATATATATATTTGTGTAACTATGACATTTGGAAATAAACTCTCCTACTGGGATTTGAACCCTCACCTGAGCGGCTTGCTTTTTATAATACGAAGACCGTGGCACGATGGTACAGTCTTTGTCTTATAAAAAGCAAGCTGCTCAGGCGAGGATTCAAATCCCAGTAGTTGAGTTTATTTCCAAATATATATATATATGTACAACACTGAATGTGTCCCAGTGATTAGAGGTACATTTTAACAACCACAATGCACTTTAATTCTAAGCCATCTAAGGCCGACATGCAGAAATTGAAATGCGGCACTGCCAAGGACTCGAACCCAGCATCCTCATGACAAGTGTGGTAGTGACTTACCAATTAGGCTATCAAAAGATAGCCTAGTCACTACTGCACTTGTCATGAGGATGCTGGGTTCGAGTCCTTGGCAGTACCGCATTTCAATTTCTGCTTGTCGGCCTTTGATGGCTTAGAATTAAAGTGCATTGTGGTTGTTAAAATGTATATATATACATACACACACACTTTTTTTGACAGTGGAAAGATGTCTCTATCATATTTATTTTCGCCATACAAATAAGATATCCATTCACTCCTGCAGTAATGACTTAAGAAAAAAACCAAGATTTTCATTTAAATTATATATTTCTGTGTTTGGCACCCACCAACAGGCAGGCCGTATCAGGGTTACGCAAGACGTACTGAGTGACATTGATTCAGACACACGCCAGTTTGTCCCCGATGTCTACCACAGAGTGGTAGACATCTGGAACAAATTGAAGAGAACAATAGTGCATGCAAAAACCATACTTGAACTTAACCCATTAAACTTCGATGACAAGATTCTTGTCATTTGGTCAAATAAAACAAAAAAATCATAAAACACCAAAATGTTTGATCAAACACCAGAAAAATACGTCAGTCCTCGCTTCGCAAAGCGAGGACTGACGTCGTATTTTTCTGGTGTTTGATCAAACATTTTGGTGTTTTATGATTTTTTTTGTTTTATTTGACCAAATGACAAGAATCTTGTCATCGGAGTTTAATGGGTTAAGAGTAAACTAGACACTGCGAGATACAAGGACGGGATGCCACGAGCACAGATCCCCTTCCCGTAAGATACGACTGGGTAAATGCACACAGAAAAGGAGGGAAATCTCACATAAACTTCGGAGATATTCAAAGAACTGGAATTTAACAAAGATTTTGAGGAATTGAATTTTGGTCCAATTCTGGTTAAGATTATTGAACAGATTTGATATCCTGGACACAATCGGGTAATCGAGCAAAGCTAACTACTTCATTCTCCATTCCTTTATGACAGAAATACCAGTAATCATCATGTAAGGTTTTGATATGGTATTACGTCACAAACTACCCCCTATCAGGAAGCTAGCACTGTTCCCTTTACAGAGTACCTTGTAGCATAGAATTTAATGAACCATGCCCTTGATTCATCTTCACCGGTGGCAGGGTTTGAACTGCCATCCCCTCAACCTTCGCTGCAAGTAAAGGCACCCTAACTTGCAACACCACAGTAGCTGGTGATGATTCCTTTGGACTTCTGTTTGTGTTGCTTTAGTCTGGGTCTGTCTTTATGTCACCAGTTACAAAACATAAAGGGCAAGCAATCGATGGTTGTCAGCTCTCCAAGTGTTAAAAAGTCGAATGAATATAGTGATTTTGGGCCCAGTCTAGAGAACGAGTGTCAGCTTCATAGGGGTGCACCTTCTGATAACCACTTCAGAACGACTCAAATTCTCGTTGGCAGAATTGGCTGCCAAATGTACGATTCATCATACTACTCGCATTATAAGTTATAAAGTCACTGCTGTATTACTTGTTCTCTTTTACTCTGAATATTAATAAACATAGAAAACACGATCAAGACAGTTCACAGAATCTGGGGTAACTCATGCACAACTGAAAAAAAAAAAATATATATATATATATATATATATATAATCAAGATGCCGATGCCAGCATCCTCATGACATCTATGTAGGCATCATCACACTGAAGTGTATAAAAGTGAGAGGGGTCGACAGGTTCCAAAAACAGATGGCAGCACAGTCAACATTGCAAGACCTCCGTAAGCACTGGTCCGGAACTAAATCTCAACAATAACACGCAATACTAACAAGAACAAAATCTAAAACTGTAATGCCAAACTGACAAATATAATATTCCCCCCCAACTATTTTTGTTCATTTTGGTAGGAGTTACTAGGTTGGATAGAATGAGAAACGAGGCATGGAGGAGAGGAGGGTTGGAAAGGGAGTTGTTGTTGTTGTTGTCGTTCCCTAGACTGTCTGTCCGAGCAGTCCCGTCTCCCCAAGGAATGCTACAGCCGAAACTGGGTTTTCCCACAAATCCTTTATAGAGTGTATGTTGTGTTGTTTGCGTGCATGATTGTGCACAATGCAGTCTTCCATTATGTGTTGTATGGTATGGGGTGAAGTGTTACATCCTGGGCAGCTGTTCACAATGCGGTCATCCAGCCTCTTCTGGTAGCTTAGAGTCTACGTCGTGGGACCACCCCCCAACCCCAAGAGTTGGGGGCCAAACAGCGGCAACCACCCCTGGCCATCAGCTCTACGCAGGTGGCACCGATCCCCAAGAGGAGCTACGCCTGCCTTGGGGAGTACCACAATCCTTTTTCCCAACATGCAATGGAAAGGGAGTTGGGAGATAGGGTTGATGAAAGAGTATTGGGATGGTTTGGACACATGGAAAGAATGAGTGAAGAAAGATTAGAAAAAGAGGTGTAGAAAGTTAGGAGTGAAGATGAGGGGGCGACCAAGGATGAGATGGATGGATGGGATAACAGTGGCATTGGGAAAGAGGGGAATGTCTGTTGAGGAAGGACGGGAGAAGACAGGAGATAGGGGTGAGTGGAGAATGGTTGTGTATGGATGATGCTGTGATGCATGAAGGGGAGTGGGTGGGGTTAGGGAGCATGTGTGAATGATATTTTGATGCAACCTGAAGGGATTTCTCCCCATCTTTTTTCTTCTGCATGAGGTGACAGAGAGTTGGGGGGTCGCTGACTGAATGAGGTGGCCTTGCTGTGGATGTTCTGTGTCTTGCTACATTGCTTTTGACCCATGGCAGTGGGCGAGATGCAAGGATGACCCATCATCCAGGATTAGCCAAGATAAGAGGGAGGGAGGGGTGGTGAATGGGAGTGGAGTATGTGGGGATGAAATGGGTGGGAGTGGATTTATGCCTTTTGACTTTGGCTACCTCCCTTGTAAGGGGGAAAAAACCCTTTGGTATATGTATGTAAATTTGTTCTCCTATATAGGTCAGGCATTATAATACTTTCTTCTCAAATCTTGGCTTCTTTGTGGAAGAACACCCATACCCATCACCACTCAACAGCTCAATCAAGGTAGGTGCTTGATACCGTGATGGTCTTAAAATCACGACAATCTACAACAATGTATCCTATCTGCCATTATGCGCTTTCTCCAGCACACAAATTACTTGTACTTTGGGCTGCAATGATGACTTTATATTGAACAATTTTTGTTCAGAGTTTCACTAAGTGTAAAACATGCAGTTACACCCAGTCTAGCAATGGTTCCCAGGCCGTCCCAGATCTCTCTCTGGGTGGAGACTTCCAACTGTTATCTGTGTTACATCTAGAATATTTACCTAATTGTACCTTCCTGTATTTACCCAATTGTAGTTACAGGAAAGGAGCAATGCTTGTTGGGTCCCACACCCAATTCTCTGATCTTTTATCATACCTAACCTCAAATTCACGTGTAGTTCCAACTTTCTCTATATCCTTGATTTCCAATTATCATATTTAGATTTAAACTCTGGTGAGGTTGGGCTGTATCACTTTCTATGCATTTCTTCACATTCTTTAGGTATTAATCCTTTTCAAACCACACTATTAATTTTTTTTCTTTCTACATTAATTCCATGCCATTACGATTGAGACTGAACATGGAATTAAAGTGAAAAAGATTAATATCTGTGTACTGGGGAACATTCAGTGTGTGTATAAAGCAAGGTTTACACGCTACAATAAATTGTACCTTGCTTAACCCATTCAACTCCGATGACAAGATGTCTTGTCATTTGGTCAAATAAAATAAAAAATCATAATAAAACAACAAAATGTTTGATGATCAAACAGCACCAGAAAAATATGACGTCGTCAGTCCTCCTCGAGGAGGACTGATGACGTCATATTTTTCTGGTGCTGTTTGATCATCAAACATTTTGTTGTTTTATTATGATTTTTTATTTTATTTGACCAAATGACAAGACATCTTGTCATCGGAGTTGAATGGGTTAATACTTCAGTTATGTGGTCAATTTTAATTTAATTCCATGACCTCTTAAAGCCCTTCCATCCTTAATCAAGTGTGGGATTGTTTCCGTATCATCAGTTGAAAGCGAGGTTGCTGGTTATAATGAATTTATCAACTGTTGCATCAAGTTTAACAAGTGGCTGGCAATTTCCTCATTGTCTCCCAGATCTCTCTGGGAACAAACTATCGATTTTTGTCTTTGTTGTATCAGTGTATTTACCGAGTTGCATTATATGGGAAGGGGACCTACGCTCATAGTGACCCGTCTTTGTATCTTACAGCATCTAGATTGTTCTTAATTCTTGTATAGTTTTTGCACACACTATTGTTTTGTCTAATTTGTTCCAGACATCCACCACTCTGTGGAAAACTATATATTTTTTTTATATCTCTTCTATAATTATCTTTTTTGAGTTTCTTTTCATGTCCCCTTGTTTTTCTTTTATCCCACTTTAATAAGTCTTCTCTGTCAAGGACTTCCATGCCTTTCATGATTCTGTAAATGGCCAAGTGATCTCATCTTTCCCTTCTTTGTTGTTCCATGCCCATGGTTAGAAGATAAGGGGAGAGGGAACCACATGGTGGCTGCTAGAGAGATAGAGAGAGGGAGAGAGGGAGAGAGAGATAGAGAAAAAAAAAAAAGGAAGAGCTGAGGTTGAACTGTTTGTTTGTTTCTTCTTCATCACATTGAACTTCCATTCTCATTACTTATTTTCTTTTGATACCTCTTTTTTGTTTTGTCTATCATTATTATTATTATTATTTTTTTTTTTACATATTTTACTTTCCAAATCCTCTTTCCGTGCCATTGCCCTTATGACCGATTGTTGATCTTGGCCCCAACTAAGAGACCAAGTGTCAGCCCATCATGGTTGCACCTCCTAATGAGAGCAAGAAGGTAAACAGTCTCGAAAATGTCCATGTTACATGACCACCACATTCAGCACCTGTCATTTGTCCCTGCCAGTTGTCAACCTCCCCGAGGTGAGGGAGAATGACGGGTTTCAACAATGGGCAAGTTCACTGTCCCATCTTGCAGGACCACCATATGTAGGTCATCGATTCCTTGCGTCAGACATACCATGGCAAGCAATGTACTCAGCCTCTGCAAGAGGCTATCTACTTAAGCCCCAGTCACACCATGCTTACGACCCATTTCTGACCACCTTTGACCGAAAATCAAGCAAACGGTTGGCGACACAAAACCTATGCCAGGAATCGAAATGGAAAAAATTAATGTGGTTGATAAGATGAAAATCTATGTACTGGGGACTATTCAGTGTGTGTTGTAATATATCTATCAATCTATTTATCTATCTTATTACTGACTACCAGCAACTTCCAAAGACTACCTGCAACTGGCCGGTGACCAGGTGGTCGCCGGTGGTCAGAAACAGGTCGTGAGCTTGGTGTGACTGGGCCCTTATGTAATGCTGCACATTTCTAAGCATCTTATCGGCATAACCCTAGCGCATCACACGAACGTCTGATCCATCTTTCCTCCAATCACAGGGTTACTGTAATCTGCTACCTTGTCTAACACAAATGCAACATATTCTGAAATGTTTCGTGGTTTGCTGCACTCTGCCATGATGTACTGGGCCCTCACTTTTGTAGGGGACCTTAGGGCTAAAACCCTCGGGCCAAGGATGTGTTCTCATTTGCCTCACAAGCCCTGGGTGGACATACAGCAGGATTCAGCCTAAGGGTAGGACTGCATGTACTTGTGCTCATTTTTAGTAATTGTAAAGTGAGTCCTCCTTATACGGTAATTCTTTATCCGGTAAATTCACAGTTACGATATTTGGTAATTACTACCCTCGATTCTATTTAGGGTAAGAAAAATTCACAGATACGGTATCCGCTAGATATTTTGAAGAGGATAGAGCAGGGAGAAGGTACGTCTGCCACATCCTATTATTACATGTTATAATGGGTTCGGTATACGGTTGTAACCAATGTAACCATCACCCACCACGCCCGTGATCCACATGCTTGCAACATAGCGAGACTCCCCCTTCTTGCTTACCTTGCATTTCCCACAACATACATCTAACGCAGCACGTTTTAAGACAAACAAGATATAGATACCCAATGTCACCAGACTAACCTATTAAAATCCTTTATTATAAACTGCCCTATTATATTACGCATAAACTAACATATATATAATATACCTAACAACATCCACCAGCTATAGGACTAACCCTCATATATAAATGACCCTAATGCATAGAATAGCGAGACTAACGCCTTTGCTTACAGTAACCTACTAACAACCTATATAACCTTTAACACCCATGTCATGTAGCCGGAGAGGCTGGGTAGGTCAAGAGCCTACCGGCCAGTCGTCAGAGCTAGGCAGACCGAGCAGGCTGCCAGCCTATTGTGCCCTAGGTCAAGGCCTGGCACTTATTGTAATCTGCCCACAGGGCCATTTGTACCTTATCATATTTGTAAACCAGATTTGCCTCAATTGTTAATTAAAAGTAGAAAACTCCCGTTTTGGAGTTTATCTCGCCCGCATTAAGTCCGCCTTACGTAACCAACATACCTATTTAACGGTTACAACGGTAACTTCAATTTGCGGTAAGGTCTTCAGGAATGCATATGTACCATATAACAAGAACTTACTGTAGTATATGGGAAATGAGCAATGGTCATTAGGTCCCATTTTCTACTCGCCAATTTATCCTATCTACCTAGTTGTATCTTACGGGAAGGGGGAGCTAAGCTCGTGGTGTCCTGTCTTTGTATCTCTCCATATCCAGTTTGCTTTTAAATTCTTGTATTGTTTTTTCACACTGTTTTTTCCATCTAATTTGTTCCATACATCCACCACTCTGTGGGGAAAGCTGTTCATTTTCAGGGCCCTTCTATAATTGTCCTCTTTAACCCATTAAACTCCGATGACAAGATTCTTGTCATTTGGTCAAATAAAAAATAAAAAAAAATCATAAAACACCAAAATGTTTGATCAAAGACCAGAAAAATATGACGTCAGTCCTTGCTTCGCATGAAGCGAGGACTGACGTCATATTTTTCTGGTGCTGTTTGATCAAACATTTTGGTGTTTTATGTTTTCTTTTTTTTTTTGACCAAATGACAAGAATCTTGTCATCGTTGTTTAATGGGTTCAGCTTCTTTCCATGTCCTCTTGTGATTCTCTATTCCCAATTTAGGCCTTCTTTATCAAGGACTTCCATGTCTTTCATGTCCCCTTGTTTTTCTTTTATCCCACTTTAATAAGTCTTCTCTGTCAAGGACTTCCATGCATTTCATGATTCTGTAAATGACCAACTGATTTCCTCTTTCTCTTCTTTGTTCCAGGGTCGGTAATTCCAGTTTAGACAATCTTTGTTTGTATGTCAATTTTAGAAGTGTTGAGCCCATCTTTGTTGTTGCTCTTTGGATTCTTTCTAATTTCTTTATATATTTTTTTGTGTGTGTACAGAGTTGGATCTATCTCTTTGCCTCAGCTCATTAATCTTTGCTTTAAATTCGTTTATGATTTCTGCTTGGGACTGTACTTTCATCTAACTTGTTCCATAAATCCCCACATCTATGTTGGAAGCTATACTTCATAACATCTTTTAAACAAATTTGCTTTTATCAATGTCTACTATGAACTCATCCTATCCCAATAACATTAAGAAGAAAGTAGAGGAATAGGAAAGAAGAAAGAACCTGAAGAAGAAGAAGAAGAAGAAGAAGAAGAAGAAGAAGAAAGGAGATAATAATAAAACAAATGAAGGGAATACACACACATTAATAAAAGATGGACATCCAACAACCAAAGTCACATGTACAAAATACTATAAGGAATGCTACAATCAAGTGCAGACACTGAAAAACTTGTCTGGTAACCCCAAACTGCAGATAGTAGGACAAAGGGAATATGTTTGGCTTTCAGATAACAAGAGCTGGAGATAAGTTCTTAGTGTTCAGTATAAAAATATTCAACCCATCCACATGTAGCAACAAGATAAGGAGCAAAGAATCATGAGGGCAATGGCATGGGATGAGGATTTGGAAAATAAAACAAAGAAACAGAAATATATATATATATATATATATAATAAATAAATCTAAAGAATATACATAAAAATAGACAAAACAAAACGGAGGTACCAAAAGAAAATAACATAGGTAATGAGAATGGAAAGCAATGTGAAGAAGAGGGGGGGAGGAGGAGGAGAATATATATATATATATATATATATATATATATATACACACACACACACACACATGTATACAAAATTTATATCACAAAAAGAAAAAAAATTATTCTAGGACTGATAGTAATACTAATACTGGCAACTTTAAACAAAATCAACATATAGGAGTGACAGTGCACACTATACCATGAAAATATATAAACAATAATGATCAGTGACACAATCTAAGCATGGCAAAGACAAAATAAGGCTAGTAACGACTTCAGGGGGACTTGGGAACAACGTCATAAATTGCCAACAATCCCATGTCATAATGTGGAAGATACAAGGAGAGAATAGAACCTGATACCAATTACTTGAGGACTCGTGAAAAAAACGTGAACAAAGAAACTATCTGTCGAAACTCCCACAAGAAAGACCGATCCAAGATTTCTTCAGCTATTGAAGAGGAAAATCAGTCGACTCCTATTAAAGAAATGCTAAAAGTTGCAACACTGCTGACTCTGAGTAGCACAGAAAACGGTGATGTTTGGAGACCTCTGTTGAGGGTGACAGAGGCTCGGAAAATGGGAGAGTTTGAGAGGAAAGACAAGCTGACCATAAAGATGAAAGCTCCTTATTCAGAAAGGAAATTATGAAAAAATCCAAAATGAACACCTGACCAGGTAGGCAAGCAGTGGTTGTACTATTTCACTGGTGATAACTAATGCATCTATAGTATCCTTAACCACTTCAGTACAAGTCAAATTCTCGCACGCAGCATCAGCTGCCATACGTATGATGCATCACACTACTTGCGCTATAAAGTCAATGTTATATTACTAATTCTCTTTTACTCTGAGTAATAATAACACAGAAAATGTGATCAAACCAGTTCACAGAATCGGGGGGGGGGGTAAAAAAAAAAAAAAAAAAAAAAAAAAATAATAATAATAACAACAACTTAATAAAAAAAAATAATAATAATAATTAAAAAAATAATAATAAATGAATAAATAAAAATATATAAATAAAAAATAAATAAATAAATGAATAAAACATAAATAAAATAATAATAACAATAATAAAAAATAAATAAATAATCATATGTATATAATCAAGACGCCAACACCAGCATCTTCACATACCCACTCGTGCCTAATGACACTTATGTAGGCATCATCATCCCAAAGTGGTTAAGGACATCACGCTGAAGATACGAGAGATTTACGGAGGGTAGTACAGTAGTAGGAGGACGATGAGCTGGCCCTTCATCCGCAAAGAAACTAGGGTAACAAGGAAAATGAATGGGCAATTGATGGGTGTGGGATGGGGGTAGAGTGGGGTGTATGTCTTGGCTGGTTATCTCCCTTATATGGAAGATGAGGCCTTTTGGTATATAAACAAAGTTGTTGTTGTTGTTTTTTAATCTTCAATCATGAAGAATATTTTACGATTCTGGTCTGACGAGATGTCGGTAAAACCCTGGTCACACATTCACGATTCTCATTTAAAATGATGTGAATCTGAAAAGCAGCAAGATGACCTTGCTTGCAGTACTCCAGACTTCCCCTAGGACAATTCAACAATGTGTTTAATGTTCGTGTAGGTTTAATTTCTCTTAGTTCAAGTTTTTTTTTTTGACATTCGGAGATTTGAAAAAATAAAAAGCTCATAAACAAAGTCATCTCTATTCAAACAAACTTGCTTGAGTCATGTATGTGTGACCAGGGCTTAAGTTCCTAAAGAATTCATGACATAAACTTAACGTAGTCAATAACCTAAGCGGGTTCAGACTCGGGCAAGAAAGGTGAAGTGGCATGCAAGTGGGTGGTGTACTAGAAGATTATAATGGGGTCACGGATGTCAAAATATTTAAGTAATAACCCTCACAGTAGAGAAGGGAGGATAGGAGGGGAGAAGGAAGAGAAGGGTGAAGGAAGAGTGAGGAGGGAGGTAAAGAAGGAGGGAGATAAGGGAGGGAGGGAGGGAGGGAAAGATGGGGGAAGTAAGGAGATAAGGGAGAAGGGGATAGGAAAGAGAAAGAGAGAGAGAGAGACAAAGAAAGACAAGAGAAAGAGAGGGAGAGGGAGGTAGGAAGAAAAGGAGAGAGAGAGAGATAGAAAGGAAGGGTGGGAGAGGATGGAAGGAAGGGGGAGGAAGGGAGAGGAAGGAAGGAAGGAAGGGGGGAAGGGAGGAGTGTAGAGGGAGAAAGGAAGGGAGGGAAAGGAAGGGAGGGAGAGGAAGGAGGGAGGGAAGGAAGGAAGAGGGAAGGGAGAGGGATGAAGGGAGGGGGGAGGTTGGATAGGGGAGGAAGAAGGGAGAGAGAGGAGAGAAGGAAGGGAAAGGAGGAAGGGCAAGGAAGAGTGAGGAGAAGGGGAGAGAGGGTACATGTTATATTTCCCACCTCGAAAAGTCCTCTGAAAGTGGGGACCATTCTAGCCCTCTCCCATAGGGGGAATCCAAGACATTAATAATAATAATAAACTTAAAAAAAAAACACTGCTATAGCATTACTATTTTTCTACCTACAACTACTGCTACTACTACTATTATTACTGCTAATGAAAGAAGATGATGAGGAAGAACGTAAGGATAAAATGCAGTTGTAAGAAGATGAAAATGCAACACCAAAGAAATGAAGAAGACGACGATGATGACAACAAAAGTAGAAATGATAATACTGGAATACTTAAGTATATGTATATATAATCACTTTTGTACGATGTGCAAGTGCCTGCCTAGTTTAGCTAGAGAAAGAACTTCCGCCAATGACAATCGTGAATTACGTAAAAATACGAAAAGAGCTATCAAATGTTACAGACCCGCCAATGATTACACGTCAATGTCATGGGCATCACTATTCATGCATCAAACTGCCTGCATTTGATTTCTGTTCTTTTCTGCCAAGGAACGAAAACTAGGTACTGTTGGCTCTGCGGAATGAACCGTAGAATGAACCACTGCCCAGCTGTCCATCCTCATAACGTATGAACACCCACGCCTCTAAACTGCGCATGGTGCACTACGCAATTGGCAATCTGTCACTGATCCAAGGTCTTGACTACTTTCTCCTGACTTTTATGCTTAAGTAAAACCCTCAACAGTTCTCCCTACCTTCTCCGACTAGTCAGACTAATAACAAGTGTTGCTTCACATTTTGCCAACTAGAGACCCACAGCCCCCTGAGGACTTCTCATAAACCGGTCTCGGAGGAAACTCCTGACTGCCGTCCGTGTTGTATTTACCCAATTCCAATAACAGCAAAGGAGGTACACAACTGGAATAGTGTCTTTTCTTTTCTCCATTGGTCAAACTCGCCTCTATCTATATACCAAGGGCCTCTTCCTACTTATAATAAGGGAAATAACCAGCCAAAGCACACACCCATTCCTACCTGGCCACCACATCAAATGTCTTAAATTATATATATATATATATATGATGGTTTAATGTCACAAACTCCCCCCTATCAGAAGGCTAGGATGGTTCCTCTTCACAGCGGACTTTGTAGCATGGAATTTAAAGAATCATGCCCTTGGTCCAACTTCCCCGGTGGCAGGATTCGAACCGCCATCCCCTCTACCTTCGCCACAAGTAACAATGCCCTGACCCGCTCAGCCAGTGAGGTTCTCATGTATATAAATCATTATTCTCCTTTAGGCTATTTCTCAAAGTTGATGCATCTGTACAGAAAACAGTTTTGATATCCCTAAAACATGTAGTCTCACCTTGCTCTTGGTACTTCATTACCTCTTGACCCACACCGATATTACTTTCAAATTTATTCATTCCCTTCATCGTCCTGAATGCCTTTCTTTCAACCTGTCAATTGCAACGTATGTTCCAGAAGGCTAGATATACAACTGCGACATGATTTCCAGAAAAGAGTAAAGGTTTTGGATTTGGCTCACTCTGACTTCCATCTTTATGTGGCGACATTTGGCATTTCATAGATTATCTTCCCACGTTTGTCTCGCTAATCTATAGTCTATCCTGAGCCTGGTATAGGCATGGTAGTGAAAAGAGTGTTTTTATTTATTTATTATTATTTCTACTTATTTATTCATTTACTATTATTTTCTTTTATAGATTTAAATGAGTGCTTTGTCTTAGGAGGAATGTCAATGTTTCAGCATTGGGAAATCTCAATGCTTGAGTAGAGGATGAACAAATAGATGGAGTGATTTAGAAGTTTGGAATACCACGAAAAAATCATAGCGGAAAGTTCATGGTGGAGATGTATTTATAAAGTTGATGATAGCTAACACAATGTTTAGGAGAGAGAGAGAGAGAGAGAGAGAGAGAGAGAGAAAATAAATAAATAAAATAAATAATTAAATAAGAGAGAGAGAGGGTCAAGTATAAGTATACATGGGAGAGGGTGGTGGATGGAAGGGTGTTTGAAGGCATTAATGGACTATGTAGTGGTATCCAGGAGAGGAGTGGGATGAGTTCTGGATGTCGTATTCTTTGGGGAGTGGGGGAGTGCATCTCTGCGTCTCACTCCAGCTCGCTTATTGCCTGGGGAGGACTGAACCAGTCTCCGCACAACCTTCAACTTGTCACCACAACTATGGTTAATATCAACTTTCCTTTCGTACATAATTCAATTAATTCTTCCAGGTAATAAAAATGTATTTTTATATATTTTTTTAGGAAAAAACTGGTGAACATATAAATAAAATTAAGTTAAAATGAAATTAAGTCAAATACAAATAAATGAACAAACTAAGGTAAGTGTTAAAATCAAATTTAGTTTACATGCATAATTCGACATGTTATTTAAGGTAAGGCGAAATATGTCCATAAATCCCAATGCTGTAGCCAGCGGGTTAATAATGGCAGGTCCAATGCATCTAATTTCTCTTTGTATGGTACAAGTTTGGGTCTATTTCTATGTAACTACCTGGGAGAGAAAGGAAAGGAGGAAGAGGAGGAAAAGGAAGGGGAAGGGCAGAGAGGAAAGATGAGAAAGGGTATGAAGGAGGATGAAGGAGTAAGAGGAAGGAGGACAAAGAAGGAAGAGGTAGGAAAAAGTGAGGAGGAAGAAGAAAGAGGAGCAAGGGGAAGGGGAAAAGGGGGGTGAAAGAAGAAGGAAGACGAGGATAACGATAAGGATGAGAGCAGTGACCCGTTGCCAGCTCTTTGTGTGAGAATTTGGAGCCACTGAAGCTGATGGCGAGAGAGCAAGTGAGCAAGCTTGGCCTGGTCCCGAAACTGACCACCCACCAGCTTCTGTGGTCACACCTCCAGACAGAGGCTTGGGTGTTCGTGGGACCTAAAGATGAGGTACACCGAAATGATTCTCTCCAATCCGTCTCACAGCATCAGCACATACAAACTCATCAATAGCCCCTGTTCACATCTACTTCCCAACATGTACCCACATACAGTAAACCCTCAATATAGCAAATCTCGATATACTGGATATCGGATACAATGGACAAAAGAGTCTAGATCTTCGGATATAACGACAAACACGTCCCCATATTGTCCTTTATATCAAGGATTTACTGTAATTTCTAATCCTACTAATTTCTAATACTGGACAAACTTTGGGATATAATGGATCTGTCCAGTATTTCCATAGGATATAACTGATCTACAGATATAATGACAGACCCCTGTCCCCATATCGTCCGTGTTATATAGAGGGTTTACTGTATTTTTTTTAGTTGCGATCACTGAAGAGTACAATGATGGGGGAATTTGGAAGGTGTTTTGATGGTAACAGTGTCATTATGAGAATAACTAAACTACTATCTCCCTAATCTACAACAGTGCACCCATCATTAAATGGAACAATGATCTAGTAGCAAGTACGTGGTAAGCACAGGAGGGAATCAGGGGTCATGTGGAGTATGTCATTCATAAAAGAGGGACAGAGGTGAACGACAAACCCCAATGGAAAACCACTGTTGATCAAGACAGAGCGGGATACTGCCCTGCTGACAATTTCTTGCCATGAAATGATCACCAAAGCAGCTTGAGTGGAGAAAGAAAATAAGAGAGAGAGAGAGAGAGAGAGAGAGAGAGAGCAGAGGTGAGAAAAAAGCAAAGGCTGTTTGGAAAGCAACGACTTGCCATTCCCTGTCGAATGCCTTGGAGATATCGAGGGCCACAACGTAAGACTCTCCATAGTCTCTGAAAGAGGAGGACCATGGATGAGTACAGTAGGAAAGTTAAGGTCGAGCGAAAAACCATACTGGTGATTTACAAGTTGGGAACAAATCGTATTCTTGGGCATGACATCTTAACCAACTGAGGTTCATACAAACATATTCCTTGAAACAAGACTTTACTTCACTTGAAATCAACAGTATGATTATTAGTAATAAAGGAAGATGCTGTATATGACTGGAGTTATAGCACTAAATGCCAAAAGAAAACCTGTTGTGTAAAGTACTAAAAATAAACTTTAAAGTAAAATCATGTATGACACTATGGACTAGTCACGTGTGACGATGAGTTGGTGACAAAATCTAATCGTACTACTAGATGGAAAACAATGAAATTAAGTTGACAGCAGTTACGGAGAAAGTCTGAAAGAATCGAAGGTGACAAGGGCTTGGAAATATCCAGCACACTTTCTTCCTCCCCACAAGTAATAAGTTTGTGAAAAGACTCTTATTTGTGCAATATTCACTGTTAACGGTACATATATATACGAGTTCATGACTGTTTTCATATTTGTGTTTATGAATATAAACAAATGGACATGGTACCTTCAGAAGAGCAATGTCCTTTGTTTAACAATCTTATTCTAACAAATTGCAGAATCTCATTCTGAAGATGGGATATCATCATCACAAAGGAGGAGCAAGCAAACGGTATAACTACGATTTATGCACGATGAAATACATTCCTGTATGTGTGATTCACCATGGTCTTTGATCACATGTTGGACTCATGATTGACAGCTGTTACCCTCCCGGATGAGAGTTTGGAGCTCATATATGACCTATCTATGGGTAATGCTGTGACCTTATATATACACATATATCCCCAACTCTTCGCTCACGAAAACTGGAGTGACAGCTCACAGCACAGTGATACTAAAATGATTTCAGCCTTGGGCAGGATTCAAACTCAGACCACTGGAGTTGTAGTTGCATCAGAGCCATGTAGGCACCTAGCACTGTGAGAAACCAACAATGACTACCTATAAGTGGTAGTCCTCCATGACCAACATCAAAGAAGGTCTTCTTGCTGCCCATCATCTTCCAACACCTGAACCTCTACTTGGAGGTGGACCTCCAGGAGGCCAATTCTCAGCCTCTTGACTCAGCCCAGGATAAACCTGGGTCTCTTAATCCAACACTCGCCAACTGCCACTCATGAACATGCTTGGGCCTAGGACATAAACCCCTTCGTGAATTGGTGTTTTACATCCTGGGCTGATTCCTGATGTTGGTTTATGTCCTGGGATCAAATGTCTGCACAAGTGGCAGTTGGCAAGTGTTGTATTAACCCATTCAACTCCGATGACAAGATGTCTTGTCATTTGGTCAAATAAAACAAAAAATCATAAAACACCAAAATGTTTGATCAAACACCAGAAAAATATGACGTCAGTCCTCGCTTCACTGCGAGCGAAGCGAGGATTGACGTCATATTTTTCTGGTGTTTGATCAAACATTTTGGTGTTTTATGATTTTTTGTTTTATTTGACCAAATGACAAGACATCTTGTCATCGGAGTTGAATGGCTTAAGGTACCTAGGTGTATCTACACACTCAACTGCATCTCCTCCTTTTTTACACGTGGAGAGCTGACAGTCTGCAACTAACCCCCTCCTTCAACCATTACCACAAACTGATGTAGTATACAAAGTAATACACTTGTACAGGGATTTCTTGATTTATGCAAGTTTAGAAGATGTGATTTTGGAATAACACGAGAAAAAAAATCATATTATACAGATTATTTAGAATAATGCAACATAAAAAAATCAAGCAATAGTAAAACTTAACTGTTCGCTTCATGCAATTTTCACATTATGCGATCCCTTCAGGAATGTATCCCTCATATAAATCAAGAAATCCGTGTACATCATAGACAAGAATCCACCATATCTTCTGAGAATATACAGCTACTGTGGGATTGTGAGTTTCCAACCAGCAAAACTCATGACAACAATCATTATTTTGGATTCCTGGGCTATACATAATAATCCTGTCATTCATGTAATACATACATATACCAAAGGCTTTTCCCCCCCTTACAAACGAGGTAGCCAAAAAAAAAAAAAAAAAAAAAAAAAAAAGGGCATAAAAACCACTCCCACCCATTCCATTCCTAACATACTCCACTACCCTCTACCCTCCCTCTTATCTTGGCACCTCCTGGATGATGGGTCATCCCTGCATCTCCCCCACTGCCCTGGGTCAGAAGCAGTGTTGCAAAACAGAGCACATCCACAGCAAAGCCGCTTCATTAAACTGGTGACTCTCCCTCTCCGTCCCCTCATGCAGAAAAGGAGAAGACGGTGAGAAATCCCTTCGGGTTGTGCCAATTTATTTCTTGCGCGTGCTCCTTCACCCCTTCAAGTAATGCAGAAGGATAATTCATGATACGAAAGAACCAACAATGATCATGTACTGGGTGTGGTGACATGTATGTGGAAGACAACATTATGTTATAACAAGAACCCAGTCCTTCCAGTGGCCCTGGTCTCTCCGACAGACAACCCACAACCGGAATAGGACTGGTCACAGATTCAAACTGCTCAGCATGCAACCACCTCACAGAAGATACAGAGCACCTTATTCTACAATGCCTCGTTTTAATAATCCAGATACAACAACACAATGTTTTCTTCCCTGAGTTACTTACGGGCCCATCCAGTGGCTGTTGCCAGTTACCTGGCAACAGCCACTGGATGGGCCCGTAAGTAACTCAGGGAAGAAAACATTGTGTTGTTGTATCTGGATTATTAAAACGAGGCATTGTAGAATAAGGTGCTCTGTATCTTCTGTGAGGTGGTTGCATCCTGGGCAGTTTGAATCTGTGACCAGTCCTATTGTTGGAACTGCTTTGATGCAAGATAGTGTCAAGAATGGTTCTTATGGTAACCATAACCACGACCTCCAAGTTTCAATGACTGGAAATCTGCAGCTGGCATTACTATTTACCTTATCATACATACATGCATATATCAAAGGCTTTTTCCCCCTTACAAGGGAGGTAGCCAAAAAACAAAGGCATAAAAACCACTCCCACCCATTCCATCCCTAACATACTCCATTCCCCTCCACCCTCCCTCTATCTTGGCACCTCCTGGATGCAGAAAAGGAGGATCTTTCATGGGATTTTCTCTCTTGCTCACCAATTTATTGTACCTGGCTTCATATCTATGCAAGGTTCCAGCTTGGGCCACATCACCCTCTAAGCCAGTGGTTCCCAACCCCAGGGTCGCGAGGGTGTTTTTGAGGGTCGCCAGAGGGTCTTACAAAAATATAAAAACGAAAGTTTATAAACATTATGCAAGTACATAGAAATATAACATGAAATGGTTGAATTTATTATTACAATTAGGGTCGCAACTCCAGGCTATGAGTGGATTTAGGGTTGCAGCCAAAAAAGGTTGGGAAACACTGCTCTAAGCTATCCCAGGTGTGTGCGCACAAAGGTAATACAGTCAAAGTTGAGATAGATCTTTGGCTCCATCTGGAAACCAAATGTCAACCCCTTGGAAGGTACAGGTGAGGGTACTGACTGGTTTTGATGATGGATGACTGGGAGATAATTATCTAATGTACACTTCACATGACCACCAATTCAAGGTACCTGCCACTGGTTCTATAATCTATTCTATATACCAAACGCTTCTTGCCCCCTATCAGGGAGGTTGCCAGCCAAGGCACGTATCTACTCCCACTCCCTTCCATCATCCGTCTGTTTCCCTTCCATCTCTCAAATCCTAATGGATGAAGGGTCATCTACCCACTGCCTGGGTCATAAGCAATGCATAATGACACAATGAGAAAGAAAAAGAAAGAATATATATATATATACATCGGACAGACTGGAAGGGATTTGAACACTAGGATGATAGAACATAAACGTTCCATTAGATATGGACAAGAGAGCTCAGCTGTGTTCCAACATGTTAAGCAATTTAATCATTGTTTAGATTGGGACAAAGCTGAGCTTATTTATAAACCTAAGTGTGATTTCAGGAGAAAAATGATAGAATCTACCATTATTGAATATCAGCCCAATATGAATATTTCAAAGGGGCAATGGTCCCCGGATATAATGTCCGGACTTTTCATCTCTAACTTAATAAAAACACATTTACCTCCTGACCTCACATACGGAGCGAGCCGAGGGTAGCGACCTCATCCCATGTCCCCCCTTCTTATGTCAAGGTTGCTACTTAAGTAACACACTCTCTCTCTGAATTGTATCTACTGAAGAGGATTGCAGTTTGCAATCGAAATATATAGATTCCCCGTTTCCAGTCTTTTCTACTCCAACAGTGGTTTCTACGTGATTGACAAATGTGTGATTACATTTTTCACCTGTAATATATATATATATTCACAAAAGCAGCGGCTTCGCCACACCCGGCTACGCCAGGTTGCTTGGCCTGCGGCACTTGCTCACATGTTTGACAACCATTCACACGGGCAAACGTCACTTCAAACACGTTTGTTGAACGTGTTTGTCAAACGTGTCGTTTAAATGTATTGATATGAAATGTTTGTTACAAATCAACATGTCGAAGAACCATTCACACGCTAAAACTGTTTGTCAAACACGTTCAACAACCGTGTTTGAAGTGACGTTTGACCGTGTGAATGGTTGTCAAACATGTTTGATGTGATGTTTGACTGTGTGACTGGTTGCAAAACATGTTTGTTAAAGGTGTTTGAAGTGATATTTGACCATGGGAATGTTTGACAAACAGTTTGTCAAACATGTTTGAAGTGATGTTTGACAAAATGATTGTTTGAAGTGACGTTTGACCATGTGAATGGTTGTCAAACGGTTTATCAAACATGTTTGAAGTGATGCTTGACTGTGTGAATGGTTGTCAAACATGTTTGTAGCGATGTTCAACTATGGAAATGTTTGACAAACTGTTTGTCAAACATGTTTCTCAAACTTGTTTGAAGTGATGTTTGACCGTGGGAATGTTTGACATATAAACATGTCAACGTGAAATGTTTGTCAAAGGGATGTTAGAAAAATGCCTTAACGACTAATGTACGGTTTCGGGAAAATAGACGGAAATGTTTTATAGAAATAATTATATATTATATTGATATATATATATATATATATATATATATATATATATATATATATATATATACATACTGTATATATATATATATACATACTGTATATATATATATATATATATATATATATATACATATATATATATCATACAATCCATGACCGTCGCGCAGAGGATTCGAACCACCGCCTATAGACCCAAGAGAGTCCACAGCACCCGCCTTTAACCACTCGACCACAGACGATCTAAAAGTGTACTAACTCGTAATCTAACTGATTACCGAGATTGGGGAGGTTGCTAACTGCCACCCATATAACCCCATTTTTTACAGTACACCTAATCGCACCAGTGGGAATGGTAAGGACTAGATCGAATCCCCCTCACGCTTCGCCATCGTAACTATTTGAATAATTCGCTAGTGGACAGCGACATCAATCATACAATCCATGACCGTCGCGCAGAGGATTCGAACCACCGCCTATAGACCCAAGAGAGTCCACAGCACCCGCCTTTAACCACTCGACCACAGACGATCTAAAAGTGTACTAACTCGTAATCTAACTGATTACCGAGATTGGGGAGGATTGTATGATTGATGTCGCTGTCCACTAGCGAATTATTCAAATAGTTACGATGGCGAAGCGTGAGGGGGATTCGATCTAGTCCTTACCATTCCCACTGGTGCGATTAGGTGTACTGTAAAAAATGGGGGTTATATGGGTGGCAGTTAGCAACCTCCCCAATCTCGGTAATCAGTTAGATTACGAGTTAGTACACTTTTAGATCGTCTGTGGTCGAGTGGTTAAAGGCGGGTGCTGTGGACTCTTGGGTCTATAGGAGGTGGTTCGAATCCTCTGCGCGACGGTCATGGATTGTATGATTGATGTCGCTGTCCACTAGCGAATTATTCAAATATATATATATATATACATACACTGTATATATATATATACATATTATATATATATATATACATATATATATATACATATAATTAAATGAATAAATAAAATAAAAAATAATCCTAGAATTGCTATGCAAATTTATGGGCATTTACGGTAATGCCAAGCATCATTCAGGTCCAACTTTCAGATCCCAAGACAAGAAAGCTTCTCCACAAAGTAAGAGAACATTTCAATGACATATCCCTGTAATTGAAAACTGTACACATGTATGCTTACTTTCACTGGCACTTGCTCCCACAATTTTCCTAGTGGATATCAACATGGATACAGCCCCACCCCAAAACAACACAATTATCAAACAATAAAGTAATGTCATAGCACATTAGTAAGATAATACTAATGACCCACTTTCGGAGAAGAATAAGCTAAAGTAAAAAGATCCGTATATTTCGATCGCTAACTGTACAGTTAGCGATCGAAATATACGGATCTTTTTACTTTCGCTTATTCTTCTCCAAAAGTGGGTCATTAGTATTACAATTATCAAACATTTCTTCTCGCTATATATCGATGGCAGGATACAAGAACCATTGCCAGTGGCTGTGCAATGCTTCTGCTCAGATAAACACAAGACAAGACCTAACTAGTAGCACATGCTTCCATGTGTGAACTTAGCTACAGTATATGTATCTAAAAAATTAATTTTACGGGAACAAGTCCCATATACCCCTCCCTCCAGATCTGAGTCAAATAGTTGTTTGTTTTTAACATCTTAATAATTCAGGATGTGGCTCATCCTTCCAATAGTTACTTGCCCAATCATCCTGGCGTATAGATCGGAAAGCAAATATCTCTTGAATATGAAGATGCTTATGTATGTGTCATGAGCTGCAAGCGGGGTAGGATGCCAGCACTGGCTTCCTGATTATATTTACTTCGTAATTGTAGCCAACCCTAGTATTCTGTGAATAGGCTTGATTACATTTTCTGTGACGTTATATTTATTCAGGGTGAAAGGGAACAAGTATAACAGCAGTAAGTTAATATTTCATAATGTGCATATTGTGGTGCATCATCGTACATCAAGCAACCTGATGTACATGCGAATATCTGACTCATATTCAAAAGGTTAATGATGTGATTGTTGTACGAATGGTTTTATTCCTGTACTAACATCATGGCCTTGTATCACCACAGCCACCAGATGGAGCAGATGTTTGATGGCCCCAGCCACTGTGTGTACAAATATGCACACACGCAGGAACAAGTGTTCCTTTGTTGCTTCTTTTCCAGTTCTAGATCTCCGTGTGTAAAATTTGCTCTCTTCATAAGTTTCTTTTCCAGTAATATATTTTGTTCAGTTTTTATTTTTTCTGTAGTCTTTAACCCATTCAACTCCGATGACAAGATGTCTTGTCATTTGGTCAAATAAAACAAAAAATCATAAAACACCAAAATGTTTGATCAAACACCAGAAAAATATGACGTCAATCCTCGCTTCGCTGCGAGCGAAGCGAGGATTGACGTCATATTTTTCTGGTGTTTGATCAAACATTTTGGTGTTTTATGATTTTTTGTTTTATTTGACCAAATGACAAGACATCTTGTCATCGGAGTTGAATGGGTTAAGTACATATGTATATACAAACAAGTATTCCCCCTATACAGACTTTCAACTTGAAACTAGTCAAAATAAAGTAAAAGGTAAGCAAATGGGGAAATGGTGACACTTCTGAAACATATGTCAAGTAGTCATGCTAGGAATATTTGGCATCACTGCACCAAATCTCACACAGGTGTAGCCTTTCCCCAACACTTGTGTTACGGTCACTCTTTCCAGCCATACAATTTTGTGATTTTCAAAAATATAATTACACCATTGTTTGATATATAATTATTGTACTGCACCTTATAGATTATGTACAAGGCTTCTGGCAAAAATAAACAAATACCAACATATCTGAACAATGTTAAGTGATCTGTTAATGCATACTTGGCAACACTGCATGAACAGTTGTGCAAATCTGACCCCCCTCCCCCCAAACACTCTGCTAGCAGCTGTGGAGAACTAATCACATAGTAGACAACTGTATGATTATGTTAACATGGGCTCAATGAGGGTTGTGTCACTCGACAAAAATAACCTTTCCAGTCAGCCATCCCAGTACAGTATATGCCTTGAGGCAGCAGTACTATTCCCGAAAGTTCCCCTAACTTCTTCACTCCCTCTGGGCCCAAAGTTTCCATATCATCATGTATGGGGCATACTTAAGGGCTACCCTTGACAATGCATGTTAGTCTAGTCCTCAGCACATTGAAGGATTTTCCATTTCCTTTATCCCTGGATCACACAGCTAACACTGAAGGATAACAAGCCTTTACACTCTCATATTACAGCCTCGACCCAATACAAAGAAACATGTGTAGTTCTCGTGGACAGTACTAGCTAGCATGAAGCCAAATTTGCCTCTTGGTCACCCTCCATTCCCAGTACACAAAACTAAGCTAAAAAACAAAAGTCAATCTATGCAGACTGCTGCAGCCACCACAGAACACAAGATACACCAACTTGGGGTAGGTAATTCAACAAGTGAGACACCCTTTTTATCCAGGTGCATCCAACATGAACGTGCACAGGTTGTTTACTTGTAGCAACGCACACTGACATGACCAAAACATGTCCACAGTGGAGATTCTCTGGCAAATGCCCAAGAGGGTGACTGAGTTCCTCTGTAACTC
The DNA here is from genome assembly GCF_046742065.1 of Oratosquilla oratoria. NCBI lineage: Eukaryota > Metazoa > Arthropoda > Malacostraca > Stomatopoda > Squillidae > Oratosquilla > Oratosquilla oratoria. The sequence goes on along the minus strand of NC_134788.1, from coordinate 24,088,858 downwards.
CATCCATGGCACCAAAAACTAACCAACAACAATAGCCTGTAGCCCCAAAGTCTCTCATGCTGGAAATCCACGGGATATGTTCAATTTTACATCAAATCATAAGCTTTTTCTTGCTACTTAAGAATAGCACTGTCATTACTATCACATCCATGCTTGAAGGACATGATTACATAGACACGTACATATACCAATGGCTTTCCCACCCCTCTTACATAGGTGGCCAGTCAAAAGGCATAAATCCACTCCCACCCATTTCATCCCCACATACTCCACTCCCATTCACCACCCCTCCCTCCCTCTTATCATCCTTCCATCTTACCCACTGCCCTGGGTCAGAAGCAATGTAGCAAGATACAGCACATCCACAGCAAGGCCGCTTCATTTAATCAGCAACCCCCCCTCAAGCAGAAAAAGAAAAGACAGGGAGAAATCCCTTTGGGCTGCATCAAAATATCATTCACACATACTCCCTCATCTCCCATCCCCCACCCTCTACCTTCCACGCATCACAGCATATATATATATATAAGATTGAAGGTGAAAGAAGTAGACGAGGAGTATGGGAGAATTTCACGCCTTAACGTTTCGACCCGCAGGGTCTTGATCACAAAGCTAACAACTCAAACGTAACAGGATATTTTATACACGGACGGGTCATCTTATGGTACGCTTCGGAGAGCGTCCCATAAGATGACCCGTCCGTGTATAAAATATCCTGTTACGTTTGAGTTGTTAGCTTTGTGATCAAGACCCTGCGGGTCGAAACGTTAAGGCGTGAAATTCTCCCATACTCCTCGTCTACTTCTTTCACCTTCAATCTTATTTGTCATAATATAGTCAATATATATATATATATGATTTCACTGCACTTTACAGTTCACAACAATTGTACGATTACACTCAATGCACAGAGCAATAACAAATAATTCAGTTTATGGCTCCAGAGAAAGCAAGGGAGAACCTGGGGAAGAGTCTGAACAAAACATATACCAAAGGGTTCTTTCCCCTTACAAGTGGGGTAGCCAAATCTAAGCCCCACTCCACTCCACCGTTCTTGTTTCCCTCTTATCTTAGCTCCTCATGGATGATGGTTCATCTGTCTCCTACCCCCTATCCAGATCAGAAATAATGCAGCAAGACGTACCATCATGTGGGGGTAATTATGACTGGTGCTGTAAAGTTGATTCCATCAATAATTGTTAACATGAAACACTTAATGCCAAAAATTTTGTGGTCATTTAAACCACTAGTCAAAATTACCCAATGTGACGGTATGATATATAAAAGTAATTGTGTGGTAAATCCGTAGGTTCACTGGCAGTGTACTGATAAAACTACAAATAACAGCAATTATAGAAAGTCCAATATTGGACCTTCAAACACCCAGAATAACCAAATGTGTTCCGATATTCATTAGCTTGTATATACAAACAAACATGCACAAAATTCTCAGTGAAATGTATCTTCTTTTACAGATTCAAGCTGTGGATATATACTGTTATACTTGATTTAATGGTGTGAAGTCTGTATACTATTGCTATATACTTGTGACCTGTAAGTCATGAGAATCAAGCCAGACTTCTGCCTGAAACGGAACTGTAATTGAGGTCTGCCCAGCTCACAGCATCCATGCTCCGACAGAGAACAAACGCACGCCAAATCTGTTGACGTCAGTGCTATAAAATTCACAGATGTGTAAGTAAATCTGTGATCAGATCAAAGAGCAGGTGTCTGTCAATGATAATTACCACTTCAACTAACAACAAAACAACTTAATTTCAGAATCGTTACGCAATTGTCCTGAAAACTGTCAACGCTTGGTCAGTGCAATCTATGGTAGCAAGAGCTAGGACTTCATAAGACCTGAGTGAAGTTTCAAGACAGGAAAACATGTCCATTGGTGATGCAGATGTGTATAAATTCACTATTAAGTGATGGAACTACCGAAGAAATAAACAAACCAAATTGGACAATATTTCAGTACTTTGTCATCAAAAACCAGCATTATCCTTGGGAAATATTGCACTGAAGAGGTGGGACCATAAAGGTGGTAAATGAGAAACTTCAGGAGGGTTCAGCAACAGGATGGTCATTCAGTTTTAACCCATTCAACTTCGATGACAAGATTCTTGTCATTTGGTCAAATAAAACAAAAAATCATAAAACACCAAAATGTTTGATCAAACACCAGAAAAATATGACGTCAGTCCTCGCTTTGCTCACGAGCGAAGCGAGGACTGACGTCATATTTTTCTGGTGTTTGATCAAACATTTTGGTGTTTTATGATTTTTTGTTTTATTTGACCAAATGACAAGAATCTTGTCATCGGAGTTGAATGGGTTAACATTGTGAACTCCACCTATCAGGGCACTAGGATAGTGCCCCTTACATACATATACCAAGGCTCCTTCCCCCTTACTAGGGAGGTAGCCAAAAAGGAAAAGGCATAAAATCATTCCCACCCATTCCATCTCCGAAAACACTCCACACCCCTCCACCCTCCCTCCCATCTTAGCACCTCCTAGATGACGGGTCATCCCTGCACCCTGTCCACTTCCCTGGGTCAGAAGCAGTGTCGCAAGACACACCACATCCACAGCAAGGCCACTTCATCAAATCGGTGACCCCCCATATAAAGGAGAGGACGGGGAGAAATCCCTTCGGGCTGCGTCAAAATTTTGCTCACACACACTACCTCACCCCACATCCCCCCCGTCCATTCCACCTCATGCATCACAACATCTTCCATATACAGAGGACTTACAGAGGACTTTGTAGCATGGAACTTAATGAACCATGCCCTTGGTACAACTCGCTGGCAGCAGGGTTCAAACTGTCATCACCTTGAGCTCTGCCACCAGTAACGAAAGTTAAAAATGCTAAAAATTTATCAAGATTATTTTTTCGACCAAGGTCACCAATCACTTCAGAACGCCGCATGACTCTTGTCCAAGGGACGTCACTAAAGTCACTCAGGCTGTCAATACTCGATACAGAGCACACCAGGATGGGAGCTGTGGGAGGGGAACACTTGATGTAAACAATCGCCTTCAGTGTTCTTCATAGACCTCTACAAATAAATGGAATGTAAATAATGCATTCATAAATGTGCTGACTTATCAGTTTACTAAAGTTGATGCCAAATAGGTTTGTCCGAGAGAGAAATGTCCGTGCTCCCCAAAGAGTTTAGGAACTACCACGAGCAATCTACTCGTGTATCATCTTGCATATCAGTTATGCCTGACGCAAGACATGTTTATTTAGCTACAGGAATACCACTCCCTCCTTGATGAGTCTTGGGCCAACATAATTCAGGTTACATTAAGAGAGGAAATAAATAAATAAATAAATAAATAAATACATAAAATAAATAAATTATACCTGAATGAGGATTGTCGAGGGCAACAGTGTGGATGAGATAACCGCTTTTGCCTCGAGTTTCACCAACTGTAAACTTGTTTGTACGTACAAATATACACCAAGGGCTTTTTCCCTCCTTACCAGGGAGGTAGCCAAAATCAAAAGGCATTATTCCACTCCCGTCCACCACCCCTCCATTCCTAACATCTTGGCTCCTCTTGGATGACAGGTCATCCCTGCACCTCAACCGTCCCCTCGGGTCAGAAGTAACGCAGGAAGACACAGCACATCCACAGCAAGGCCACTTTATTTAAAAGTCATGCCCTCAGGGGAGGTACTTGGCTACGAAAGTAATGATTGTTGGACTAAAGAAATCATGACGTCTATGCAAACTGACCCAGTGAACAAATTGAGGATTCCAGAGTACCTTGGTGTAACTTACGTAGCCAAGTGTATATAATCGGGAAGAAAAGAAAGAAAATTAGGAACTTTCCTGTTATTGCCCCACCACTAATTTTTCTATTTTTCTGTTGTCTTTAATTTTGTTTACCTTAGGTTAGGTTAGGACAGGATAGGTTCTAACCTAACCTAACCCATTCCACTCATCAATAAATACATACGTCCAGGAACCACAATAATCTCTGATGAATGGCATGCATATCGTACAATTCAGGATCAACATCTTCAAGGAGTGTCGAAATACCAACATCTGACAGTAAATCACAGCCACAATTTTGTGGATCCTGACAGTGGAGCCAATACCCAACATACTGAATGTCTGTGGCGTTCTGCAAAGGTCAGAAACAAGAGGCAATGAAATCTTGGACCTGGTTCTTAGACAGACTGCCAGTCTCTTGGGGTTGCAACTGCAATGGAGGTCAGGGTTAGAAATTTTGAAGATAGGTGGTAGGGAGAAGATTCTATCTGACAACAATTTCACGGGGCAACCACATAAAGGTTCCTCATCATTACTTCCTATTGATGATGTACACTGGTTTAGATACAGTACACCCTCGATATAATGGATATGGGGACAGTTATGTCCGAAGATGTTATAACCGAGGATCCATTATATCCGATGGAAATACCAGACAGATCCGTTATGTCCCGATGTTTGTCCAGCACTAGAAATTACAATAAACCCTCAATATAACCGACGATATGGGGACAGGGGTCTGTCATTATATCTGTAGATCCATTATGACTGAGGATCCCTCACTATAACGAATTTTCATCTGTTATAGCGAGGGTCTGTCCCGTCAGATTTTTGTTTGTTATATCCAACATCCGGTATACTGAGATCCGTTATTTCAAGGGTTTACTGTACTTGGACATATTTTACAGAAACGCTGGAGAAACAGACGGATGGAAGCAAGAAAGGTAACCGACCAATATGACACATTAATATACCACTAAATAAATTGTACTTAAACAAATACAACACAGCCATACATGTTGTCCATACACCAGTGGCCACCTTCCCCTTATGTGGAAGAGGGGGTCAAGTCAAATCACGTATCACTTCCATACGATGATGCCTACTTAGACGTCATGAGGCACGAGTATACAATGATAAGAACATAAGAATGAAGGAGACTGCAAGAGACCATAAGGCCTACACTAGGCAGCTCCGTATCCATCACCACCTGTCATCTCCATCCATAAAGTTGTCTAATCATTTCTTAAAACATCTGATAGTTTCAGTGCTTACTACATGGTTACTAAGTTTATTCCATTCGTCGACCACCCTATTAGTAAACCAATTCTTGCCCATTTCCTTCTTAAATCTAAATTTGTCCAGTTCATAACAATCACTGCGAGTCCTGCCCTGTTGTTTTAAAATGACCTTGTTTGCATCACCCTTGTTAAAGCCTTTGATCCACTTGAACACCTCTATTAGATCACCCTGCACTCTGCATCTTTCCAGAGAGTGTAAGTTAAGGTGCCTAGGCCTCTCTTTGAAAGGCAAATTTCTGAGTCCATGTATAATTTTGGTCATTCTTCTTTGTACTGATTCTAGTGAATTGATGTCCATTCTGTAGGACAGAGACCTAAACTGTACTGCATAATCAGGGATGCTGGTACTGGCATCCTGGTTATATTTATTTTATCCCCGAGTGACCCCCGAATTCTGTGAACTGGTTTGATTGCATTTTCTTTGTTTATTGTTACAAGAGAGAACAAGAACGATTAAATCAGCAGTGATTTTATATTAACATAAGTACGGTGATGCATCAGCAAATCATTGTACAACAGGCATCCAATGCCGTACGCAAGAATTTGGCTGGTACTGAAGAGGCTAAATCCCCCTACCATCGCGGCATCTCATGGATGAAGTCATTCCTGTTCCCTACTACAGTTTGGGTAAAGGGTACTGTGGCAAGGAAAACGACTTGAATAGCATGTTTTAATATCTTGAGCTGATTTATACCTAATTCTTCATTACATACATACATACATATACCAAGGCTTTTTCCCCCTTACTAGGGAGGTAGCAAAAAAAAAAAAAAAAAAAAAAAAAAAAAAAAAAAAAAAAAAAAAAAAAAAAAAAAAAAAAAAAAAAAAAAAAAAAAAAAAAAAAAAAAAATAATAATAATAATAATAATAATAATAATAATAATAATAATTCAATAAATAGAAAAATATATATATATATATATATATATTATGATGGAGCCCTTATTAGCACATTTGATCAAGTACACATACTGTACTTGATAAAACTGTAAAAAGCGAATTGTCATGCTAATAAAGCCTCTATCTTCACACAGCATTTCTTAAGCTTGACTTTGTTCCATGGTGACCTCCCCCTCCCCTCAACATTATTTACAAAATGGATGAAAAGAAAACCTCTTCAAGCCAAGTCACCCTTACATCCATTCATCTTTCTCTTTTGCTCTCCTTCCATTCACTCTTATCTTTTGTACTCTTTCTACCCTGCTCAACAGACATTCCTCTTGCATCTAATGCCCATGTCAGTTCATATGTCCACCACATTCTTGTGTTTCCCCTTAAGTTCTTTTTATCCATTTCTGCTTTCCACAATTCTTTCTTCTTTGCTCATTTTTCTTCCCTCATTCTTTCCATATACCCAAACCAACTCGGCATCAACCCTATCTGCCAATCATCTTTCCACCCCAACATTTCCCACGAGACATGTGTATAAAGAGCCAAAAACAGCAAATGGACATCAAGCACGAGCAGAAACGGTTTGATGTAACTGTGGAACCACCAATAATGACATACACAGCCAACAAAAAACAGCAAGAAAGAAAGAAAAGGGGACGGATAAATATAAAGACGTATTTACAAATCTTAACCATGAAAACGACGTAACTATATTTGTATTTAACCACTTCCATACGGTGATGCCTACGTAGGCGTCACGAGGAGCAAGTGGGTACGCGATGATGCCGACATCGGCATCTTGATTATATTTATTGTAGTCGTACCTACGTAACCTCCATTCTCTCTAAACTGGATTCATCATATTTTCTATGGTTATCAAAATTCACGGGTGAAAGAGAACGAACGATTGAGCACTGACTTTATTTTTTATAATGCAATTATTATGACGCAACATCGCACGTCAGGCAGCAAATGCTGCCAGACGTGCGATGTGCCCCGGAGTGAAGAGATTAATTTCCAATAATACATTAATGATTCTATCCATGGAGATAACAATAAAACTTACAATAAATGGAAAGTATTCCACATGGCATTTAACCATTTCAACAAAAAATTACATATAAAACAGGAAATCCAGCGGCCTATTCTGAAATATGCCCTTGTTTCCAACTCCCACAAGAAAAGTTTTATATAAAATTTAAACATTCAAGAATTGGAGAAAGAGAGAGAGACATGCCTACAAATACAAGTACAATCCACAATGACTACATCCAAATGTCAACATGCAAAACATGAAAGTGGTTTCTAACTGTGGAAGATAACAACAATTGCCAAAGGTTTCATTGATAAGCAGTCTGTAGTCCCACAGCGGCAACAGCCCTTGGATTCTCCCACTGATGGAAACTATGGACCCTCATTTGTGCCATGACCTTGTTTCTCCGTCAATAGTTATTGAGAGGAAGAGGAGGGGAATGGTCAATAAATGTCAGCTCACCTTGTATGAAAAAGGTGGGTCAAAATAGACGAAGCTTCTAAGACACTGCCTAGTCCACAGGCCAAGTATTAGCCCCTCCAGACGGAGGTGCAGATGTTGATAGGCTTTTACGACGGACTGTAGGGAGATAATTCTCCAACATCCATCATGCACGACCACCATTAGCTGGTACCTATCACTGGTACTACTGCAGAAAAAGCGGGAGGATAAAACATACACACAAACGAATACACTAGATATATCAGCACAAGTGTCCTCGTATGGAGTGAACGACAGACTGCATGAGATGTAAACAATCGATACTCTACAGAATCGAGCGACACCTTTAATAAAAGACCAATCACACACCACTGTTTAAGATTGGAAACTAAACTCCAGAGAAGAATACTAATCACTTTTAACTTCAGCTACCCTCCCTACAAAACCCATCAACCACTTTGTCCCCATCAGGAAGCGTAGCCCCGAGGGTTCGATACTCCGTCTCTGTGTTGGGCCTAAGATCTCTCTACATAGGTCAAAGCTGCCGAACTCAGCACCGAGCAACAGAATTTACAGACTTTTAGAAAATAGGTGTTTCTTGATGTTTGGGAGCCATAATAGCAATAATAGGGCTACAGAGGTACCGTAGATACACGAAATAACAGTGAACTCCACACCACAGTACTATCACAACAAACCACCATACCTAAACGGGTGATGGGAAACAATCATGGCAGTGCTAAGCGGCCATATTGGGAAATATGATGCTGTGCTTTAGGTGTTCTGCCAGGTTTTAGAAGGCAATTATAGCCAAGTTTTAGGCGTTGCCGGGTCTTTGATTGACGACTTTGGGACCTTCAACCTGTATCAACTTCATCTGTATTTCTTGTACCTTTTCACATATGGAGGTACAACGACCAGCAACTGGTCCCCTTCCTGTGGCACTTTCAACCAGCAAAACAGAAACAGTCATAAGAACATAAGAATGAGACTGCAAGATACCATAAGGCCTACACTAGGAAGTTCCATGTCCATCACCACCTGCCATCCCCATCCATGAAGTTGTTTAACCATTTCAGTGCTCACTAACTACATGGTTACTAAGTCTGTTCCATTCGTTGACCATCCTATTAGTAAACCAATTCTTGCCTATTTCCTCCTTAAATCTAAATCTGTCCAGTTATCCATTGCTGTGAGTCCTGCCTTGTTATCTTAATATGATGACCTTGTTTATGTCACCCTTGTTAAAGCCTTTGTTCCACTGGAACACCTCAATATTTCTTTCTGGAGAGACCCTTAGGGGGGCCCAAGGACCGTTGCTGGCCACTGAGAGGCTGCAAATTTTCTACTTCTCGAAACTCGAGGCAACTATTGATTAATTACACCCTCCTTTCCCACCTTTATGACCACATCTCCGACACAACGTTTTCAAGTACAGACTTGCTGGTTACTGGCAATGTGATATAGGTGAATCGCTTGTTCAAGAAGACCATATTACAGACTCAAGAAAAGCCTTCATGAGGAAAAGCAAAAGCCAACCTAAAGATGACATGAAATCGGATGTTATTATGAAATACAAACTGATAGGTGCCAAAAGCTAATACATAAAACTATGGAGATAATTCTACCTCCCCATCACACACTCATTCACGTCCTCTTATTTACATTCAGGACATCATCCAGCATTAACCCATTAAACTCCGATGACAAGATTCTTGTCATTTGGTCAAATAAAACAAAAAATCATAAAACACCAAAATGCTTGATCAAACACCAGAAAAATATGACGTCGGTCCTCGCGCGGTCAAGCGCGAGGACTGACGTCATATTTTTCTGGTGTTTGATCAAGCATTTTGGTGTTTTATGATTTTTTGTTTTATTTGACCAAATGACAAGAATCTTGTCATCGGAGTTTAACGGGTTAAGCAAATTAGGGCCATGCCAAGAAACCATTGGCATCTACCTGGAAGCTGAAGGTCTCCTATAGAGCCCCAGTCATGCTACCATGATTCTCGTCAAATGTTGTGAATTTGCAAAACAGGTTACATGAAGAATTGTCGCCTCAGAACACCCACCTGAAGAATCGTCACCCCATGAGATCCCACCTGAAGAATTGTCACCCCAGTACGCCAAATATCAACAGTAGATTAAAGATTAGGTTTGGTTGAACGAGGGTGATGATGATTGTCATCAACTTATACAAATGAAGAATTGTAAACCCAGGATGGCCCACATGAAGAATCGTCACCCTAGGATAGCCCACAATGAAGAATTGTCACCCTGTCGAAGTCTGGGGTGACGATTCCTATGTGATCCTGCAGGACAACTTTGCCAATAGTATTCTAGAGTTTACTAAGGACAATTCAGTAATGTGTCTAATGTTTGTATAGGTTTAACTTCTCTTAGTATGTCATTCAGCTTCTCGACATATGATGCAAAGGTGATTTGGAATTTGGAGATTTGAAAAATAATTTTTTTTAAATGAAGTCATTTCTACCCAAACAAGCTCAATTGAGTCGTGATAGGACAACCAGGGCTTATGAGAGACCTGGGGAGATGGATCGATACACAAACTGAGTAGAAGACGTGGAACAAACTGCCACCCAAATACAAACCCAATCCATAAAGGATTTATACAATTGCAACATAGAGGTATACAATTGCAACATAGAGGTAAAGGAAGATATCAAGTACTAATAAAGAACAATTGAGTAAATAATGACAAACGCTAATGAAAACATTCATAAAACCAAGAGACTCAAACATATATGATTGTACCACATCCATAAAACAGATCAATACACTTAACATACTCAACATAATACATAGTACACATCTAAAAATATGGCCACACATTACATTTGCAAATATGTAAATTCACTCAAAGCATTTGGATATCTTAATCAGCAATAACTGATCCATGTAAGAATCTAACCAAGTCCAATATGACCTGTACAGGTAAATGCTTCTATGTAAATACGTAATAACAAGACAAAATGCAAGGCAGTGGACATATTCCTGTAAAACTATGCTATGTATGCACACACACACACACACATGTGGGAGCTCAAACAAAGAAGATGTACTTGCTGCTTTCAAGTTCAAAGATGTGCACGACTGACCAAACCTTACATTATTCTCTCTCTCTAAAATGGCCTCACCCCTCTCAAGATCTTGCTTAATTTGTTGATGGCATTTACTTAGAAATATAGATTGATTATAGATTAATTCAATTAGATAAATACACATCTGTATACATTTCAATTATGCTAAAATTATAGATTAATTCAATCAGATAAATACACATCTGTATACATTTCAATTACGCTAATTGGAATTCATACCTGTCCCTTGTTATGTCTCCCTCTCTCTTCTACATGCAAAACTTGTCCCCACAAAGCCCTCATTTTATGTGTAAAAATTTATATTACCATAGTTATGTGTGATTCTTTGTCTGTCTATCTATATAGCAAGGGGTAGCCAAAGTCAAAAGACATTTATCCACCCCTGCCCATTCTACTCTCATCCACCACCCTTTCCTTTGTCGACTTTTTGTCTACAACTATAAATTGTGGTACTTTCTTTGTTGTAGTGCATGATCATATGAATAAATCATGGTTTATATTGCAATTAGGATACACCCAGGAACTCAACCCTATTTCCCTCCCCCCCATTTAATTCAAGCACTGTATTCACTTTATACAAATTCACATTATGGAACAGTTCCCTAGAACACATCTATCACACATTTAGAGGAACCTGATTATTTATACAGGTAAGGAGCTTTACTTGTGGAGTTCAATCAATCTCCATAAGTCCCACTTAATCTTACTTTTAATTAATTAATCTATTCTTTATTTTTCCCCTCATACAAGCATGTGTACTCCCTTTCAAATAATTCACTGTGCAATGATTCCACTTCATATTCTTTCATTTACTTGACCTATTTACAATATCTAAAGGTTTTCCATATTTGTCATTGCATTCTGGGCATGTGTCACTTTTGGTGATCAATTCAATTTGTCTCCTGTTCTCTTTGAGAAAATACTTTCTGATATCTCTTGTATTTCTTGTTCACATTTTGAAAATGTGTCCTTGTATTTTGCAGGATAACAATCTTAATCAAACCAGCCCCATGTCATATGCATCTTCTAATACCTAATTCACACAATAATGATGAACCTGTAGAACAAGTACCTATTTTATACTTAAAATGTTCAATTATGCAATTTATGCATGGTTCTTACTTTATCTACTACCATAAATTGTAATATTTTGTTGTTAGAAGATGGTTGTGTATTTACCTAGTTGTACCTAGTTGTATTATATGGGAAGGGGAGCTATAAGAACAAGAATGAAGGAGACTGCAAGAGACCATATGGCCTACACTAGGCAGCTCCGATAAGAGCTATGTTCGTGGTTACCCGTTTTTGCATCTCGCAAGATCAAGTTTGTTCTAAAATTCTTATATTGTGTTTGCACACACTATTTTTTCATCCAATTTGTTCAATATATCTATCACTGTGTGGGAAGGTGTTCTTTTTCAGGTCTCTTCGGTAGTTATCCTTTTTGAGTTTCATTGCACGTCCTTTTGTTTTTCTCTGTCCCACTTTAATAAGTCCTCTCTATCAAGGCGTTCTTTACCTTTCATAATTCTGTACATGGTTAGTAGGTCCCCTCATTCTCTTCTTTGTTCCAGGGTTGACAATTCCAGTTTGGCCAGTCTTTTGTATTCTTTCTAATTTTCTTATATTTTTTTTTTGTACTGGGTGACCATATCAGTGCTGCATATTCCAGTTTTGGTCTTATCAGTGTTTGTAATATTTTCTTAATCATTTCCTTATCCAGGGATTTAAAGGCCACCTTTACTGATCTCAACAAATTGTATGTTTCTCTATTTTATTTATGATGTTTATCTGGTGACATTTCTTTGTGATTACTCCTAGGTCCCTTTCAGAATTTACTTTAATTCTTTTCCATCAATTTTATACTGTCCTGATATTCTCTTCTTGCTTTTTCCAAATTCAATTATACTGCACTTCTTGATGTTGAATTCTACCTCCCACCTCTTGCTCCACTCTGAGACTTTGTTCAGATCACTCTGTAACAAGTCACAGTCTATTTTGGAGTTTATTCTCTTTAATAATTTTGCGTGATCCGCAAAGCAGTTCATGTAACTTTCAATGCCTTTGTCCATGTCATTTACATATATAGCAAACATTATTGGAGCTAGTACTGACCCATGTGGGATGCCACTACTCATTTCTTCCCATTTTGAATTTTTGTCTCTGAGCACCACTCTCATTTTTCTTCCATGTAGGAAGTCCTCCATCCAATTTATTAGTTTTCCATGTATGCTTCCTATTGTCTCCAGTTTATATAGCAATTTTCTGTGTGGTACCTTATCAAATGCCTTTTGTAGGTCCAGGAGGGCAAAGTCTGCCCAGCCATCCCTTTCTTGTAATATATCTATCAATCTTGAATAGAAACAAATCAAATTAGTGGTACATGATCTTCCCTGTCTGAATCCAAATTGCCTCAGGTTCAGTATATTATTCTCCTCCAGATATTTTGTCCATCAATCTTTGATGATTCTCTCACAAATTTTAACTATTGTACTCATTAGGGACACCGGTCTATAATTAGTTGTATGTGGATAATATTTTGACAGTCCGGGAAGGGATTTCCCCCATCTTCTCTATTTTCCACATGAGGGAATGAGGGAGGGTCACTGTGTAAGCGAAGGGGCACTGCTGTAGATGTGCCGAGTCTTGTATAATGGATTTTCATCCGTTATAACAAGGGATACTTGGTTATGACAGATCTTTGGATATAACAACAGACCTGTCCCCATACCATCCGTTATATCGAGGGTTTACTGTAATTTCTAATACCGGACAAACTTTGGGATATAACAAATCACTCCTGTATTTCCATCAGATATAACGGATCTTCAGATATAACGACAGACCCCTGTCCCTATATTGTCCATTACATCAAGGGTTTACAGTAGATAAACTTTGTTGTACTGAATGAAAATGAAGTGAATTATGTTCAATATATTTTTCTTTATGCAAACTCACATCAAGTAGAATGCATTCATCACACTATGGTGTTATAGCCTAAGCTCAAACAATACACGAGTTAAAATCTAAATATGATAACTGGAAATCAAGGATATAGATAACGTTGGACTGTACATGAATTTGAGGTTATGTAGGGTAGATAATTGGAGAATAGGAGACAGGACCTAACGAGTGTTGCTCCATTCCTGTATACTACAATTGGGTAAATACACACTCAGAGGGGCCAATACGCATGACTGCATGGAAATTCTTTGCATCAAGTCACCAAATTAATGAAGCGGCCTTGCTGTGAGTGTGTTGTGTCTTGTGACACTGTTTCTGACCCAGGGCAGTGGGCGAGATGCAGGGATGACCTGTCATACAGGTGCCAAGATGAGAGGGAGGGAAGAGGGTAGAGGGGAGTGGGGTATGTAGGGGATGGAATGGGTGGAAGTGGTTTCTATGCATTTGTTTTCTGGCTACCTCCCATGTAAGGGGGAAAAAAGCCTTTGGTATACGTAAGTATGCTTGCACAGTATAGCTTTCCACACAGAAATGCAGACTTGTGGAATAAGTTTGATGAAAATATAACCCAAGCCAACACTAAAAGAATTGAAGGCAAGATTTGACAAGAGGAGGAATAGAGATGGTACCCCATGAGCATTGCTCCAACTCTGTACACAACTACTTAAATACCTCTCTCCCCTTCTTTCTTCAAGTTTAAAATATAAAGTTCCAAGAGTCCTTGTTATGAAGAAGAGGAGGAATAATAATGTCAATAATGAGTAGAATTTAGTAGCGGTGGTAATGGTGGCTGTAGTAGTAGTAACCGAGGACCTAATAGAGGAGATGACCTGCTTAATAAGAGCATACACAGTGAGTCCTCCTTTTGCGGTAATTCTTTATCCGGTAAATTCACAGTTTATGGTATTTGGTAACTACCATCCTTGATTCTATTTACAGTAAGAAAAATTCACATACGGTATCTGCTCGTGTTTTGGAGGTAAAATTAGATATTTTGAAGAGGAAAGAGCAGGGAGAAGGTAGTACGTCTGCCATAAGTTGAAACTTGGGTTCGGTATACGGTAATTTCAATTTGCGGTAAGGTTTTCAGGAGGGCATATGTACCGTATAATGAGGACTCACTGTATAAACATATCTCCCCATACTTTGGTAGCATTCAAAACGTTGGTTGTCCTTCCACACCTTACACGTCAGAGCAAAAGAGAACAGAGCACTGTAGGAGAGAAGTGGAAAAACTAACGGTAGAAGCTGGGGCTATTCAAAAGCTCCATAACGGCACCGGCAGAAATAAGCAACTGGAAGATGAGGCACAGAAAGGTCGATGCTGTCGTCAGGTCGCTCGCATGGGAGGATGAAGACCCAGGAGTTTTACCCCTAAAAGAGGAACGACTGAAGACCGAGAGAAAAGCATCCACAGGTAAGACCAGCATGTTTAGAAACTAAATTCAATGGCAACTTATCTCCCAGTCGATGAAGTGATTTCTCACCACATCGCTGGAGAAACGATCTGGAACTATGCTCTACACACCCAGGGGGTAGCAGGTCCATCGGGTTTAGAAACGTCTGAATGAAAAATCTTTCCCTAACACCAGTCTGTTTATCTAATTGTATCTTATGGGAAGGGAAGCTATACTCATGGTGTCCTGTCTTTGCATCTCTCCATATCTAGTTTGCTCTTAAATTCTTGTATTGTTTTTGCACACACTGTTGTTTCATACATCCACCACTCTTTGGGAAAAGCTGTTCTTTTTCAGGTCTCTTCTATAACTGTCCTTTTTGAGCTTCTTTCCATGTCCTCTTGCATTTCTCTTATCCCAATTTAGTAAGTCTTTTTCTATCAAGGACTTCCATGCCAGGGGACAACAACCTGGGGGACTGTAGAAGTCATTGCTGGTTTGACGAGGAGAATGGCTACCGAGGACTGTCAGCACCTTGAGTAGGGAAAGCGATCATGGTTGTCACAAAGGATGAGGTGCAAGATGCAGTAGGCAATCTTCAGGTGCATACAGGGGAACAGGTAGGATGTGAGGTGGTGATTCACACCATGAGGAAGATATTTGAGGAAACAGACTGTGAAGCAGTCCTATTAATCTATGCATCAAACGCCTTCAACAACATAAAACAGAAGAGGCCACCATGCACAACATAAAAAAAGGAATGCCCAGTCACGGCCAAATATGTGGAGAATGCATACGGGGAACCAGCACACAGCCATTCGTCACCAACAGAGCTGAGAAGAAAGAGACGAAAGTGGAGGTCATCCAATCATCAGAAGGTATTCCTAAGGGAGACCTAGTGGCCATGCTCTTGGACTTAAGCACCTGCAGCAAAGAGTACAACATAAGACATGGGGTTAAACAGGTAGCATATGCAGATCATCTCACAAGGGGAAGGAAAGTATCGGATGTAAGAAAGTAGTGGCGACTGGTGCACACGCATGGTCCTCACTTGGGCTATACCCCAAATGTAAAGTCTGTCCTCATAGTGAAGCCAAATTACTTTAAGGAGCCCAAGAACCTCTTTAAAGGTAATTTAGGTAACCAAGGAGGGGGAAAGACATCTATGTTCATCTAGCATAGGTGATGGCAGAGGACGAACAACAACCACAGAGCAGTATTGTGGAGCGGATGAGATGTAGACTATCATTCTAAGATCAGCTCTCCTATGCCTGAGAGGTACCAGGTCCTCATCTACTAATTCAGCACACAAACAAAACCAAATGAACTTTTTTGTATTGCGTTTCATTATATTTAAATAATACAAAATATAAAAGGGTAGTCAACTCCAGTCTGTGGTGAGAGAGGGGCCAATGAACTGTGTCTGTGGGAGACAGATCCTGACTGCTTTCACCACACAGTTCCATGAAGATGAAGGTCATAAAAATAAATGAATAAAATAATAATAGTAAGTAAAGGTAACCAAGGAGGAGGAAAGACATCTCGGTGCAGTGATTGGTTCTGAATTTAAATTTAACTCCTTTAAAAAGCAGTATATCAAAGACAAAGTTTACAAATGGGTGGTTGAGGTTAGGCTGCTAGCCAATTTTGCAAAGACTGAACTGTAGGTGGCATATGCTGCATTCGTATATGGTGTTAAATGCAACTGGAATTACATCCTAAGGATGGTACCGGCCATCACGGACTTACCAAGTCCTCTTGAACAAACCATCGGAAAAGAGCTAAATCTGGCCATCACCAATGGACAGACACCAAACAGACAGGAAAGAAAACTAAATGAACTTCCAACCATCGAATCATATGTAAAGAAAGGTAGCAATGGCACAGGAAGATGGGGGCATCCAATTGGCTGACAGTACTACCAATCAGGGCAAAGGGATTCAACCTAAACAAAAGAGAATTCATTGATGCCATTGTCCCCAAGGTATGGATGGCCATTGAAAAGGCTGCATAACAGATGTTCCTGTGGTACACAGTTTGATCCAAACCATGCGATGATATGCAAGCAGGGTGGATTCATCTGCATCAGACGTCACGAGATAAGGGATCTCGCTGTCCAGGTGCTTCTGGAAGCATACAGTAATGTGACCATCGAACCAACACTACTCCCCTAGGAGGGCAGAACTTCAGGCACCTCACTTCCAACACCTCTGATGAAGCACGATTGGACGTTAGCACAAGAGGTTTCTGGACATGGGGACAACTGGTCTTCGTTGACTTACGAATATTTGATCCAATGGCCCCCTATTACAATGACCTAACTGTTGAGGCAAAAGATTACAAAGGTGGAGCATGCCAACAGGAGACCTTTTGGTCCATAACTAGGGAGAAAAAAAAAAAAAAAAATAAAAAAATAAATAAATAAATAAATAAAAAAGAAATAAATAAAAATAAAATAATAATAATAAATAAATAAATAAAAATAATAATGATAATAAACGGACAAATACTAATAAAAAAATAAATAATATATACACATATATAAAATAAATGATAGTCATTACAGCATCTTGTTTAGGTGTTTATCTAAATGATTCTTAAAACTTCGAACTGAGCTACATTGCACTGCTTCTACAGGAAGTTTATTCCATTCATCAACTATACGATTGGCAAAGTTGTTTCTACCCACTTCCAAATTAAATCTATTTCTGGACAGTTTGAGACCATTATTTCTTATCTGATTCTCAGAGTGAAATTTTTTGTCACTTTTGATATCAATTCCCTTTAGAATCTTAGACCTGTATCCTCCAATCTGTTTTTAGGGAAAACAGATTCATATGTTTTAGTCGATTTTAGTATGATTTATTTTTTATATTTGGAATCAGTTTTGTGGCTTGCCGTTGTACTTTTTCCAATCTGTCAATGTCTTTAATGAGATTTGGTGACCATACAGAAAGAGCATATTCCAAATGTGGATGAACTAACGATATATATATATAGCTTGTTAATTAGAGATGGACTTTTGAAGTCAAAAGATTGCACAATCAGTCCTAGGATATTATTTGCTTTTTCAGAGGCTGAAATACACTGCTTGGATGATTTGAGATCGTTACTAATAATTATGCCGAGATCCTTTTCACTATCCACTTTTGTTAATAAATTTCCGAATAACTTGTAATCGTACTTACTGTTATTTTTACCTATGTGTATTACCTTGCATTTACTTGTGTTAGATTTCATAAGCCACTTTTCAGACCATTGCTGTAATTTATCTAAGTCTTCTTGAATATCTAATCGATTTAAGTGATCATTTGCCATTCCGCACAGTTTTGTATCATCAGCAAATTTGGAAACAGTAGATTTTAGTTCATGGTCTATATACAGTAATTTATATATATTATGAATAGAAGTGGACCAAGAACAGAACCCTGAGGAACTCAACTTGTAACATTTTTCCATCCAGAAGTTTTTCCATTTAACTTTCTGTTTTCGATCATTCAACCAATTACTAGTCCAACTTAATAAGCTACCACTTATTCAATGTGAAGTTAATTTAGTTAGTAGCCTTTTGTGGGGGATGGTATAAAAAGCTTTTGTAAAGTCTAGATATATTAAATCTATATCCCACTCCCAAAATGAGAATAAAAATATGAAAATGTACAAGGAGTGTATACAGAACGTGGACCAGGGCTCGTTCACTCCGATAACCTTCATGACTTCAGGCAGGATGGGTCCAAGGGCAAAGGCATTCTACACTTGCTAGAAACAACAACCAAAGAGCAGTATTGTGGAGTGGATGAGATGTAGACTATCATTCTCACTCTAAGATCAGCTCTCCTATGCCTGAGTGGTACCAGGTCCCCACCTACTAATTCAGCACACATACAAAACCAATTGAACATGAACTTTTTTTGTATTGGGTTTCATTAAATTTAAATAATACAAAATATAAAAGGGTAGTCAACTCCAGTCTGTGGTGAGAGAGGGGCAAATGAACTGTGTCTGCAGGAGACAGATCCTGACTGCTTTCACCACACAGCTCCATGACCATGAAGGTCATAGAAATAAATAAATTAAGCAATCAATAGTAGTACATAGTAGTAATAGAATTTCTATTAATATTTGTTGTTATCCTCTTGACTGGCTGAGTAGTCCTGAGTAACACCATGGCCAGAACAGGGTTTTCCCACAAATCCCTTCTCGAGTGTATATTGTGTTGTTGGTGTTCATGATTGTGTACACAATCACGGATGTGACAGCAGCTACATCACGGGACCAACCCCCAATGACAAGAGTTGGAAGCCAAACCACTACAAGATGCCCTTGCCACCACAAGGTGACACATCAATCCTTGGGAGCAGCTTCAGTTACCTGGACAGGTAGCATTAATAGTACTGGTGGTCATAAACAGTAATGTCTTAACTTTCACTGGCTTGAAATCTGCTGTGCCATGGTGGTCAAAAACTGTCTATGGACCCTCCCAGAGATCTCTGTGAAAAATTCTGGACAGTTGTCATATTGTATTTACCCAATACTAATACAGAGAACTTGAGTTTACCAATGCCATTTTTTGAGATCAATCATAAAACATATTGTTGCAGCACTCAAGCTTTTGTCTAACAAGGAAACTCCCAATCTAATCCATCAGGATTACTTCTGAAGCTCATGGATGATGCAATAGCATCTCCAAATGATTCAAAGTGCTTAGGATCCTTAACCCATTCAACTCCGATGACAAGATGTCTTGTCATTTGGTCAAATAAAACAAAAAATCATAAAACACCAAAATGTTTGATCAAACACCAGAAAAATATGACGTCAATCCTCGCTTCGCTGCGAGCGAAGCGAGGATTGACGTCATATTTTTCTGGTGTTTGATCAAACATTTTGGTGTTTTATGATTTTTTGTTTTATTTGACCAAATGACAAGACATCTTGTCATCGGAGTTGAATGGGTTAAGGACCCCTGAAGACCTGTAGGGGTACCTATAGGAAACTGAACTCTTCCAAGAAGAGCACTGGAGCGTCCAAAGCCAAGAAGTGATATGGGGTTCTATGAGATACTCGAGAAGATAGAAATAAACTGTGCAAACATAGTGGTCGGGGATCTGGACCAACACAGGACTCTGAAATGGCAGACAAGAGCTCTCGGCCAGGATTTACCCCCATGAGATCAATTCAACCAACCCACAGCCACACTGTGTATGTCGCTGCTTTTTGTGTATTCACTGTATTGTATTGTACAAAATGATTATGCGTCCAGTGCTCATTATTCCCTCGGTTATCTTGCCCACTGTGACAAAATTTGGTAACCCGGGTTCTTGAGGGATTGACAATGTCAGAGGCCATTTCAATATGTATAATCTCTGCCCTGCTTACCAAGCCTTGAATAAAATGCTCTAAATCTGTGGTCAATGGAGAACACTGTCTGAAGAGCTGATGAAGAGAAATAGATGGGTGTGGAGTTTGCTGGGCTGAGCACTGAGCAGTTATACACATTGATATCCCTCCAAGTGGCCATCTTGCCCCAGGTGGTGTTTAGGCAACCTTCCCAGAGTTACCAACTGACAAAACTTCACCCTCTCTGAATTAGGTGTTAGAGACTGTAAATTCAATGGTGGAAAGGCGGCTGGCATATGTGACATCACAAAGAATTGCATGTAGTACTGGCTGCTGTCCAGTCTCTTAAGATCTTCTTCTGGAAGGGGAAATGTGACTGGCAAGACTGCAACAATTACTGCAGTATATGTTCTATGTACAAGATCAGGCTTTGCCCATCTGTTACTGGCACAGGCTCACTTCTATTTGCTTAAGTCCCCGAGTCCTGAGCAATCTGGGTTCATGCCCAGTCAGTCCACAACTGACCAGATGTTAACAATTCAAATTCTTGTGGAATGTTGACACAGGTTACGGAGGCTGTTTCCAGCCTATGTTGATCTTAATAGGGCATGTAATTCAATACATTGAGGGTTGCTCTGAGAGCTGCAGATCAATGGACTTCCTTGGAGGACAGCTGAGTTGACATGTGGCCTATATTCAAGGATAACATGTTGTGAAATGTGAATAGGTATGTCTGGCTTTTTTCCAATTAATTCAGAAGTGAAACAGAGATGCATCCCTACTCTGATGTTTTTAAACAACTGAATGAATTGGGTATTTGACACACATCAAGTATCGTCCTTGGGGAACATCCACTAACAACACAAAAGATCGCTGATATCCACTCTTGATGCTGCTGCACTTCTGGTGAAATCTTAAGAGACTGCCAGGACTCAAGATCCCCAGGACCAAGACCAAAGTCCAGATATCGAAGGCTTGCTGGATGATACAGTTCAATCCATCCATGTATGTGGTGGGGGCATCAAAGTCTGCTTCACATTCCTTGGGTGTGTAGTGGATAGAAGTGGTGGGTCAAGACACCAACTCCTTCAAAGGATTGCTTTTGTTGACATTTGTGCACAAGATCAAGATCTGAATGTTGTTGCTCGTGTTCCATGTCCTGTTTGTACAGCCATGAGCCATGTATACTAGCTACAGACTTGAGAGGTGTCTGAACATCATTGGTATCATGTGCTTTTAGAGAATTATGGGGTATTATCAGTGTAACTTCATATCTAACTAGCAAATGTCCCATGAGACTCAGTCGAATCCTCTTACCTGTGTATGGAAACTATGAACGACTTTTCCAGCTATACAGACATGTATTCCCTGACACTACCCCTCCTGTGGACAAGATGCAGGGGACACCCACAACTGTAGCAAGTTAACTGATCTAGCCAAGAGCTGTACGGAATGGGAAAAAATGTAATATAATTTTAAGCAACCAACACTCTTTAGTGTACGAGCAAGCTCCCTATTGACAACAACAGTGGAAATTAAGTCTGAAAGCTTTCACTTTTAATTCATATTGGAAATTTCCAAGTAAAGGTTCCAAACTGGAGGAACTATCATATCACTCACTACTCCTGCCAACTAATAACAAGAGCAGAGAACATGGCAAATACAAACATTTCCTTTCCACCCATAAATACTTTTTGCCGATATTCATTCTCCCTTGACTTCCCACTAGTATTTTATCCATTTCTACACAGTTTAAACAACAGTTCCTTGTTGAGTACCTTGTACAGGCTCCCCACCCCCTTTTAAGCCCAACAAATACATACTTCAACCATCTGCCGTTTACAAAATACCTTTTTTTTTAATAACCATGTCATCTTCAGCTTTCAAGATTTCAATTCAACTTCAACAATATTGAAACAATAATTTGGCAAATACTATGAATGACATAGTCCTAATGATAGTGTTTATAAACAATCTCCCTGAAACCTACTCTGGTGAACTACCATTTTTTTTCTGTGCAGAACAAGCAGAAAATGGTTCAGATGGGAAGTGCATAAAACTACAGGATAGCAACAACAAGAAATGGATCTGATAGACACCACTCTAATAAGCGTCGTTTGACAACAGGATTGAAAACATCTTTAGACAATAATAACGAGGACTTTGTGCCACTGATCAGTCATGACAGAAAACTAAGGGTTTTGTAAACTAACAAAGCTAACAGATTAGCTTGGCTAATCAAACATTTCCATTACCAGAATGAAAATATATGTTGCTGTCCATACCTTTGATATGAGGACAGGAAACTTTCATGTGGGGAAAGAGGTAAAGGAAGACAAAGGTCTTATAAAACAGGACCTGAGCACTAATCAGTGGTGAACTAACATTCAAAGAACATTTGACTAAGAAAAACTACGAAGCCAACCTGTTGGGAATTCTAAGCCCTCAAATTTGTGATTCCAAATCAAGGTAAGGGTTGTCCGCAATGCAGCACGTCAGGCTACATTGAACTACTTTGATATAGAAAGGCTAAATAAAGATACTGTATATAGTTCTGACAGCCCCACACTTGAAGTATACCAACCACCAGGTATAATACCTATACAAGGTCTATCTAATACCAGGAACTTTTCCTCCCCTTATATGGGAGGTAGCCAAGTCAGGCACGTATCTACTCCTACCCATTCCACTCCCATCCACCACCCCTTCCTCCCTCTCATCTTAGCTCCTCACAGGTGACGGGTCATCCTTGCGTCCTGCTCACTGCCCTGGGTCAGAAGCATTGTAGTAAGACACAGTACCTATACAAGGTACTGGATATAAAAGTTGTCAACCATATCCAGTATCCAGCAACATAGTTTGTGCCGGAAAGACGGGTCCTAAGCACAACAATGGCCATCATAGGATGTGACTGGATCCTTTCAAGTAGCAAATGGTTTGGACAATTGCGGGGGTGTACGACTGCCCTATTAACAATGACATGGCACAACAGTAAGCATTAAAGATATCCTGAGGCAGAGTTATATGGTTTGTTGACATCTCTTCGAGGTCTGATATGAATCTAGGTTACTTGGTAATTGTACTATGGGAAGTGGTAAACGACCTCGTCCCTCACACCCTCTTAACCCATTCAACTCCGATGACAAGATGTCTTGTCATTTGGTCAAATAAAACAAAAAATCATAAAACACCAAAATGTTTGATCAAACACCAGAAAAATATGACATCAGTCCTCGCTTCGCTGCGAGCGAAGCGAGGACTGACGTCATATTTTTCTGGTGTTTGATCAAACATTTTGGTGTTTTATGATTTTTTGTTTTATTTGACCAAATGACAAGACATCTTGTCATCGGAGTTGAATGGGTTAAGATTAAAAGATCACAGGGCGTCATTTTCTGATCGACTTGATGACTTGCCTCGTCACCCACATTACTACTGTACATTAGACAACACTGGATGCAGCTGTAATCACGTACATAAATGTGATTCACGAACATTGGTTCTCTGTTTCGGGCTGTGCAATTCATCAATACCCAACTGAAATTTCAGACGAATAATGTGCCTAATAAGCTATAAATACACATAAAATGTGGTATTGCAAGGATGAAGACATTTTAGTACAGTAACCTAAGCAAGCTTTGTTTGACCCGTGGAGACACAGACGAGACCCCAGACGCACGGATCTTATCCTGATAATTAGGTAAACAAACACAAGCGTGTCAGAACCGTACATGAATTTGAGGCTAGGAACGATAAATTGTAGAGTGCGAGATGGGACTCCATAAACGCTGCTCATTTCATGTACACTACATTCATACAGACGTGCAAAAAGATTGAAGGCACTATACATACCATCATTGGAAGCAAGGAGGGTAACAAGAGTATAGTAGTGTTCTGGACAATAAAGGAAATTGATCAAATTGACATGAGATAACAAGGTCTGGGACACTATAGAGATGCAACAACTTCTGATGTAGTTCACAAAAATTATTACCCAACTTCTGATGTCGCTCACAAACAATTATTACCCAACTTAGATCCTAGTGATTTCTGGTGTTAGGTATGATAGTTGACAAAAGAGATGTATATTATGTTAAAAGAGATGTATATTATGTTTAAAACACGCATGCACACGTAAATAGGGGACAGACTGCATTGACAGAAGAGATCTCCTGATTATTAACCCATTAAACTCTGATGACAAGATGTCTTGTCATTTGGTCAAATAAAACAAAAAATCATAAAACACCAAGATGTTTGATCAAACATCTTGGTGTTTTATGATTTTTTGTTTTATTTGACCAAATGACAAGACATCTTGTCATCGGAGTTTAATGGGTTAAAGATGGGAGGGTTTCCAGAGGTCATGGGGGGCAAACTAAGAACGACCACATGTCTAAAGGATGTGAAGATATATTTTCCATATAGATGCATAAATACTTGGAATAGATTAGGAGGGGATACAGTCTAAGCTCAAACAATACACAAGTTCAAAATCTAAACATGATAATTGGAAAACAAGGACATGGGTTAAGTCGGTACTGTGAGTGAAATTTAGGCTAGGTATGATAAAAAGGGAGAATAGGAGACAGGACCTAATGATCAATGTTCCTTTCCTGTATACTACAACAGAGCAAATACATTGGTCCTACGGGACAGAAAGCATAGCCGAGTATTTTCAAAAGCCAACCCCCCCCCCCCCCATCTCCATCGGTAACAAGACCCGTCTCCAAACTAGGCCCAAGACCTCTCTTTCAACTTCCACTGTATTTCTAACACCTTTTCACACGTGGGGAGTTCACAAATGTCAATTGCTCCGCTTATAATTTATATTTTCAAATGATGACATGGAAACCGTATCGCATCAATACAACACAAAGTTTCTTTCCCGCAAAATCTGAACATAGGAGTGAAGGAGACTGCAAGAGACCATAAGGCCTACACTAGGCCTGTGGGGTGGCCTGAGGACTAGTCATCAGTATAATTCCTGGCCACAACTATTACAAACACACAGACTAAAGACTGAGAAAATCAGGACTTTTACATTAGCAGATTGAAGGTGAAAAGATAATGTGATATTATAATGATACACAGATCATGAAAAGGTACAGAAAACAAACAATGGGGCCATACTAGTCTTGGATGAAAAATCAACAATAGGTCGTAAAAAAAAAAAAAAAAAAAAAAAAAAAAAAAAAAAAAAAGGCCGGAAAAAAGCAAGACTGTTTAAAAGATGTTAGGAAGTATAGCTTTCCATGAAGATGTGCAAGTTTCAATAACAAAATGGATTAAACTAAAATCCAGGCCAACAACAAAGAAATTAGTAGCAAAGTTCTGTAACTGGAATGGGGAGCGACAGCTAACACCCCATATTCTACAACTAGCCCTACAACACATGACCTGCGAGTGTTGTTGATAATAGCTGCCCCAAGTTCCTCTTAACCCATTAAACTCCGATGACAAGATTCTTGTCATTTGGTCAAATAAAACAAAAAAATCACAAAACACCAAAATGTTTGATCAAACACCAGAAAAATATGACATCAGTCCTTGCACGAAGCAAGGACTGACGTCATATGTCAGCCTCTTGGGGCTGCTCTTCCTGACGGAGTTGAGGAAGTACATGGGGAATGGTGGTGTCCATCTTACTGGACATGGAAGTACCCATCAATCTGGTCCTACTGGGAGTGTTGAGAGATAACTCATCACTGGTCAAAAATGTCAAGACTACGGAGGTGACATACACACTCCTAACATTAATGAAGAGATGACGACAAAATAAATAAACAAATAAATAATGGTAAGTAAAAAAAATAAACAAATAAAATACTAGAAACCCTAATACTTCCAAGACTGGAATATGGTCCTCACACAATAACTAAAGATATTAGCAAGATTGAGAGAAGACAAATGGCAGAAAAGATGTAAAGAGAGAGCTAGAGAAGAAAGAGAGAAGATAGAGAGCAGACCAAGTTGGAGGAAAAAAATGAATAAAATAAAATAAATAAATCTTGATTTAGAATATGAGAGCATTATGTGTTTTTTTTTAAGGGAAAAAAAAAAAAGAAAAAAAAATGTGAAGGACGTGAAAAAATACAGTTAATCATGCAGATGCATGACATGCCTCAAGGTTATCAAATCTAAAGCTAGATACAGCAGACGGAAAGAAAGAGATATAGCTCAGTGAGCAGTTCATTTCCTGTACATTACAATTACGTACTGGTAAACACACACACACACACACCAAATGAATGAATGAATGAAAAAAAAAATATATATATATATATATATATATATACATAATAAAATAAATAATAATAAAAAATTAAATAAATAAATGATAATAAATACTAACAATAATACATAAATAAAAAAAATAAAAAAAATGACAAGGTTAGGGAAGGATGACACACCTGATAGACATGACCTACTGCTTATCAAAAAACCTGACATCATTGACTCTTTTTAAAGTACACATGACTGACACAGGAAGAAGTGTTAATATAGTGCTTGAATTATAGTTGGTAATTGGAATACAAAGCCATGAAATGAATTCCACAAAGCATACAATTTTGGAAAGACTTGTTCATAGGTTTCAGGTAGGATACAAGCACTGGTAGATTAGTTACAATAAATCTGAGGAAATAGTTTTTAATGTGTTGGGTGGAATTCATGAATACAAGAGAAACACAAGAAATGGGAAATATCTGTGTACCACCTTCACAATACAGGTGTAAGAGTTTGTGCCAATGGTTTGTTTTGTAGGAGAAAGAAATGGAAATAGAAAGGGGGGTGAGGGGGAGGGAGATAGAGGAGAGAGAGAAAAAAAAAAAAAAAAAAAAAAAAAAAAAAAAAAAAGGGGGGGGGGGGGGGGGCAATGGGGCCAAGAGATGTACAAGGCAAATGGAGATAGTTAGAATTATATATATATATATATATATATATATATATAAATTAATCTGATGTCCCTGATCTCTTATAGGTGACACAGTGCCAAATTAACCATCAATGGCCATCTCATCAGTCCCCAAGTCATTCAAGGAAGATTTCATTGCCTGGGTAAAGCTAATTCAGGGTACTGTTGGAACGAGGTGTTCTGTGTCTGTGATGTGATTACATCTCGGGTAAGTATCGAGTCTTGTGTTTGTTCAGTTTCAAAGCTTGGCAGTGACATGACCAGAGTCGTGCCAATGTGGTTCCTGCTTGCAGTGCGAGGAGGGACTTCTAGATTGTGCCGAAATGACGGGGAGCCAGAGTATAAAGTTTGGGGAATGGTCTTGCTTGCCTATTTTGGAATCTGAGCACGAGTACGTGTTTTTGTATGTTTGTGTCACATGCAATGTGACTTAGGTTGTTGCAGATGTTTGAGTCATATTCTGCTGGTGTAATCTTTGTCTAGTAATACATACATATATACCAAAGGCTTTTTCCCCCTTATAAGGGAGGAAGAAAGAAAAGAAAAGAAAATAAAATAAAAGAAAGAAGAGAGAAAAAAAAAAAAAAAAAAACACTCCCGCCCACTCTATCCCTATCATACTCCACTCCTCTCCCTTCTATCTTAGCATCTACTGAATAAATAGAGTAAAAAGATGTATAAGGGGAGCTAAAATACAACGGAAGCAAGGGTAGCGGACAGGAGTGGTATGGGTGGCATAAGTGTGTGCTTTTGACTTGGTTACTTCCTTTGTATGGGAGGGAAGAAGACCTTTATATAGATAGTAACCTTTGTTGTACAAAATTTATAATACTTGTGCTAGGTGATGGGAAAGATGGACAGGAATGAGTGCTCCTGTGTGGAACAGGATACTTATCATTTTCATGAGCTCATCAGATCAAAGGATGCTCTCTCTCTCCTCTCTCTCTCTCCTCTCTCTCTCCTCTCTCTCTCCTATCTTTGCATTTGAATGTATTCCTTTAACCCATTCAACTCCGATGACAAGATGTCTTGTCATTTGGTCAAATAAAACAAAAAATCATAATAAAACAACAAAATGTTTGATGATCAAACAGCATCAGAAAAATATGACGTCATCAGTCCTCCTCGAGGAGGACTGACGACGTCATATTTTTCTGATGCTGTTTGATCATCAAACATTTTGTTGTTTTATTATGATTTTTTGTTTTATTTGACCAAATGACAAGACATCTTGTCATCGGAGTTGAATGGGTTAAAGGAATACATTCAAATGCAAAGATAGGAGAGAGAGAGAGGAGAGAGAGAGGAGAGAGAGAGGAAGGAGAGAGAGAGAGAGAGAGAGAGAGAAAGTATGACCATGAGTACACACAAACTCAGGCTGAAATAAAATAAATTTCCCAATCTTTTCTAAAGAGAGTGATTTTGTGGAGGATAAAAGACAAGAACAGGAATGCACAGATAAAAGATACAAAAACGAAATTGAAGAAAGCACATTATCCAGTAGAAATGATGCAAGTTCTAAAGCCAAGGGTTGATGGGATTTAAAACTGTATACTTGTTGAAAAAAGAACGCATGACCAGTACCATCTGTGAAAAATTACACGAACACTGGAAACGGGCAAAACCGTAGGCTATCAACGATTCATTCAACATGAAGCGAAAGAATTCCAGGTACCGAGACCGTGAGTGTTGGTCATTGAGTTTGTCATCCAACGAGTAAATTACCATGATTACGAAAGGAACATGCACTGATGATCATGGGGATGGACAGATGACGATGAAATTCATGAAAACCTGATCCTTCCCCAAAATTGGATTATCGTATGTGACGGTGAGGTGGTCCCTACACAAAATGAATAATATTAAGATCCAGGGCAATGGACAAGATGTGGGGATGACCTGTCATCCTGGAGGTGCCAAGATAAGAGAAGAGAGTAGAGGGGAGTGGAATATGTAGGGGATGGAATGGTTGGGAGTGTTTTCTTTGCCTTTGTCTTTTGGCTACCTCCTGTGTAAGGGGGAAAAAAACTTTTGGTATATGTATGTATGTACAAAGTAACAACTGAATTAATCCTTAGCTTAAGAGGTAACCCATGAGATGAAAGACTACAAGTAGTTGACTTGATGGCAATGTTCTGATCAATGGACAAAAAAAAAAAAAAAAAAGATATTTTAACCCATTCAACTCCGATGACAAGATGTCTTGTCATTTGGTCAAATAAAACAAAAAATCATAATAAAACAACAAAATGTTTGATGATCAAACAGCACCAGAAAAATATGACGTCATCAGTCCTCCTGAAGGAGGACGGATGACGTCATATTTTTCTGGTACTGTTTGATATGACGTCATCAGTCCTCCTGAAGGAGGACTGATGACGTCATATTTTTCTGGTGCTGTTTGATCATCAAACAGTTTGTTGTTTTATTATGATTTTTTGTTTTATTTTACCAAATGACAAGACATCTTGTCATCGGAGTTTAATGGGTTAAGAAATAGAATGTGGATGAAAATAGGACACACATACAGATGTATTCACTCCAAGAATGCATTAAAATTAGCCATACTTTATCAAATTTCAAAGATATGTAGTAGCTGGAGAAAAAGTCATGAACTTACATTACAATTAGAAAAATGCAGATTGACAATGGACTACCACAGTGGAGGAAGATGAATTAGGTAATTTTCTTGATAATAATTTTCTGTTTCTGTTAAACTGGCTTCTTCAAGTGGGGATGTTTTTTTTTTTACCTTGAAATAGGGTGAAGCATAGGATATGTATCTTTGTGTCTATATATAAATAAGTAAATATAAATGCATATTATATACACACATACCATGTATATAATATACATGTATATAAAAACATAGACATTGATATACACACACAATGTAAATTGTGTGTGTATGCTATGCATGGATGTCTGACCTGACCTAACTAGCAAGCAAGGGGAGCAGATTTGCATGACCTATTACATGCTCATTAAAATCTGCCCGAGGAAACATGCTACACACGTGCACGACCATGCACGGAGCCCTTTTCGCATGACGACACCCATAGGTGAGAGGAACCAAGAGAAAGAAATGCAAGAGAGAAAAAAAAAAAAAAAAAAAAAAACGAAGAAGGTAAAGAGTAATGTTTGGACGTTCTACGGCTCGACGGAGCAAGCGCTGATTAGAAGCGAGGATCGAGATTCCGCTGTACATGTCATGTCTTTATGTTCCTTATGCCCACTAACGCTGACAACTAATGACCTCCACTCCTTAGGCCTACCCTGCCCATCACGGAGCAATAACCTGGTAACTGGGAGAGGTCCGGCCAAGGGGAGGGGAGGGGGGGAAGGGAGAGGCCAGTAACTCCTAGCGGTTACTTGTCCATCTTCTAGCGTAAAGTGTTTACAATCGCACCGCTAGCCCCACCAAACCCACCCCCTGTTTTCCCCACCACAAACAACCCCACGGAGGACCCACTGGGTCCCCAGGTGCCCCGTGGGTTCTGGCTATGACGATGGGACCGAGAGGGAAGGTAACAGAGGGATTTTTAGTCCTACAGAGAACGACACGTCAATAGGGTCGACTGGAACCATGGTGGCTTCTCCAAAACGTTTGACTTCGGAGGTCTTCTCCTGTATTCTTTCCTCTCACACGGCTAAAACACGCCTAGCAACTTGTACTTTTATTCTGAAAAGGCAGATGTCAAGTCAGAAGAGCAGAGGGGCGAAAATCAGGGAGAATACTGGGACATAGATGACGAAAATGAACCTGCCATCTTGACGCTCCACTAGCACACACTCACGGATTATGTGAATGTTTATGCTCACGGGATCTCCCGGCCACACGCTCTAACACTACACTCACGACCTTTCGTGACACGTACTTGGCTGGGCTCCCTGTTGATTATCTTCAACGCTTTCTCTTTCTGCCATTATGCACAGTGTTCACCAGTTTACCGTGGGCTCACAATCACAAAACTCAACTAGAGTATTCCTCCGCCGACCGCACATTACACCGTCTAGACAATATAGTGCGTCCAAGAAAGTAGCGCCTTAGGAATGAAAATAACATTTACTCGGTTCCGAAGGAATTACTCACACGTATTTCCCAGGGAATAAAATTCTTCGGTGCAAAATAGATATAACGGGGCCACTGGGGTTACGTGTTATCCTTATTTTGTGAGATTTATGTATATTCTTGCCTCTGACGTGCTTTCGCGAACCAAACAAAATCCCACGTGGCTCAAATGCCCTGATACTGACACGTGCCCCGTGTTTTACGGGCTAGGGGAGGTCAAGGGACACCCCTGCCCCTGTGGCAGGTCCTGGGATGGTCGGGGGCGCCTTCCCTCCCGGGGGTCACTGTCGCAATCCTTCAATCCAGCCCACTTGAGCGTAAAACGCGCTAGTGTTCCCCGTTAGCTTCACCGCGAATAATTTAAAACCAAATACCAGATTTCCTCGTTGAAGCTTAAGTGTTACTAAACTGTCTAGGTTCTAGTTAGGCTAACTGAAGATTAACTAACCTGTGACAGTTAATCTAGTGTTGATCTCCCCCCCTTCCCTTTCCCCCACCACCCCCATCCCCCACGGGACGAAAACGACCCTGACATACTACCCCCCACCCCCGCGAAAAACGTCAAGCAGACGACGCGAAAATGACGTAAGGACGTCGTTGCGTGACGTGTAAAATCAGCTGTTGCGTCACGTCACAGGAC
Source organism: Oratosquilla oratoria (assembly GCF_046742065.1). Classification (NCBI taxonomy): domain Eukaryota; kingdom Metazoa; phylum Arthropoda; class Malacostraca; order Stomatopoda; family Squillidae; genus Oratosquilla; species Oratosquilla oratoria. Next base: position 24,056,941 of record NC_134788.1, on the reverse strand, counting down.
GTTCGCCAACCGCTGGTGTTTCAGCTGTTATCCTTGCCGCTGCTGTAGTAGTAGTAATAGTAAGTCGGAGACGGGTTCGAATCCCACCCAGGGAGTCATAAACGATCCGATCGTCTATAAGGGAATCCAACCCTCTTAACGGGATAGGAACCGATTAAGATGAATGAGAAAGGGGTCGTAAGAGGATTCGATCCTTTATCGACGATCGGCATGGCGGAAAAAGCCCCCCCCCCTACATTTAACCCCGGGATAAATCCCTCCATAAATGATGGGAAAATAAAAACAAGATGGCCATTATCCACCAGAAGTGGCCCGGTAAACGAAATATCAGGTCAGGTGGGCTCAGGGGCCACTGCAAGGCCACGGCTTACGCGGGGGTGGAGGAGGAGGAGGAGGAGGAGGAAGAGGGGGGGGAGGTGCATACAAGCACATTGATCGCACAGAAGCATGCAAGCAAGCTACCAATATTCCGGACAGCGCGAAAAAACAATGGAAGTGCGATAAATTACTCGTTCACGTAGGCCTAAATCCTTTATTAGAACATTTCATTTCGTGGTTCTCTGTGCATGACGACTTG
>NC_134788.1:24006364-24051364 GCF_046742065.1 Oratosquilla oratoria | reverse complement strand
TGAAGAGAGAAATAGAGAGATGGGTAAGGGAAGAAAGGGAGAGAGAGAAGGAGAGAAAAGGTGAAAGAGAGTGAGAGAATTAGAGAGAGGGGGAGGGAAGAAAGGGGGGGGGCAACAAACTCCCCCCCCCATGGAAATTTAACTTCCAGAAAATATTAAATAAAAAAAATGTATGTCTGTGTATACACACACAATATATACATATATATATATATATATATATATATATATACACACACACACAAGTACCTTCAAAATGTCAAAATTTAATCACAGTAAATAACAGTATCTACTTATGTTCAATAACAATATTTGTGATAAGTCTGTAATACATTTCTGATCAATTCCCATGTGAACAAAATTGACCCAATAAGTATTTCGTTATAACAAATTTCTTTAAAATATGATATATAATAATTTAATTATATATAATTTATATTCAGTTACCCTCATTGAATATTCGTGTATATATATATATATATATATATATATGTGTATACATATGTATATATATACAGTGTATACACACACATAGACATATATATATATATATATTCTATTGTTGTACTTTGATTAAATCAATTTGGTTAAAATCACTCAATATTAACCAGGACAAAGATATTAACATGTTAACTTATGACGTCATCCAGTGAGATCCTTTAAGATGTGTGTATACACACACACACGATTCGATGGTGCGGTTGGTAAAATTCCCGGCAGCCACTACGTCGGTCCGGGTTCGAATCCCACCCAGGGCTGAAATAATTTTAGTATCGCTGAGCTGCGAGTTGTTACTCCAACTCTCTTGGGCGGGGGAGTTGGGTGTGTGTGCGTGCGTGTAAGGTCACAGCATTACTCATAGGTCGGTCTTATATATATATATATGAGCCTTGAGCTCTCTTCCGGGAGGCAAATAGCTGACGATCACGAGTCTAACACGTGATCCAAGACTATAGGTGAATCACATACACGGGAGAGACCATCAGGGCAGGATGTGGCTCTCTCTCTCTCTCTCTCTCAGTCCATGGAAGATTTAGGTTCTGTGAGGGAAGAAGAGGAAGATGAAGAAGGAGAAGGAGGAGGAGGAGGAGAAGAAGAAGATAAAGAAGGAGTGGAATGAGGAGAAGGAGACTAAGAAGAAGAAGAAGAAGAAGGAAAAGAAGAAAAAGGGGAAGACGAAGAAGAAGGGGAAGCAGGAGAAGAGGAAGAAGAAGGGGAATGAGGAGAAGGAGGAGGAGAAGAAGGAGGAGAGGAAGGAGAGAAAGGAGTAGAAGAAGAAGAAGAAGATGAAGAAGAAAGAAAAGGAGGAGGAAAGGAAGGAGAAGAAGAAGAAGGGGACAAAGAAAAAAGGGAAAGAGGAGAAGAAGAAGAAGAAAGGGAAGAGGATGAGAAGAAGATGAAGAAGAAGAAGGGAAAGGAGGAGATGAAAAAGAAGAAGAGGAAGGAGGAGAGAAAGGAGAAGAAGAAGAAGAAGAAGAGGAAGGAAGAGAAGAAGATGAAGAAGAAAAAGGGTAAGGAGAAGAAGAAAGAGAAAGAGAAGGAGGAGAAGGTGATGAAGATCAAGGAGAAGAAGAAGATGAAGAGAAAGGAGAAGAAGAAGAAGAAGAAGGGGAAGGAGGAGAAGGAGAGGAAGGGGAGAAAGGAGAAGAAGAAGAAGAAGAAGAAGAAGAAGAAGAAGAAGAAGGAGGAGAAGGAGAAAAAGAAGGAGAGGAAGGAGAAGAGGAAGAAGATGATGGATAAGAAGGGGAAGGAGGAGAAGGAGAAGAAGAAGATGAAGAGAAAGGAGAAGAAGAAGAAGAAGAAGAAGAAGTGGAAGGAGGAGAAGGAGAAGAAGGAGAGGAAGGAGAGAAAGGAGAAGAGGAAGAAGAAGATGACGAAGAAGAAGGGGAAGGAGGAGAAGAAGGAGATGAAGAAGATGAAGAGGAAGGAGGAGGAGGAGAGAAAGGAGTGAAAGGAGAAGATGAAGAAGAAGCAGAGGAAGAAGAAGAAGCAGCAGCAGAAGAAGAAGAAGAAGAAGAGGGAAAATAAGTAGAAGAAGAAAAAGGGGAAGGAAGAGAAGAAGAAAAAAGAGAAGGGGAAGAAGAAGAGGAAGACGAAGGAAGCGAAGAAGAAGAAGAAGCAGCAGAAGAAGAAAAGAAAGGGAAGAAGAAGAAGAAGAAGAAGAAGAAAAAGGAGAAGACGAAGAAAATTGAGGAGGAGGAAAAGAAGAGGAAAAGGAGAAGAAGAAAAAGGGGAAGTAGAAAAGGAGGAAGAAAAAGAAGAAGAAAAAAGAAAAAGGGAAGAAGAGGAGGAAGAAGAAAAAGAAGGGGAGAAGAAGAGGAGGTGAAAAAGAAGAGGAAGAAAAAAAGGAAGAAAAAAGAGAAGATTGGCAAGGAGGAGAAGAGGAGGAAGAGGAAGGGGATGGAGGAGGAGGAGGAGGAGAAGAAGATGGAACGGAATAAGGACAAAAAAGGGATGAAGAAGAAAGAATGAGAAGAAGATAAAGAAGAAAGAGAATAAGGAGAAGGAGCAAAAGAAGAAGGAGAGGAAGAAGAGGAAGAAGAAGGAAGAGCTGAAGAAGAAGAAGATGATGATGAAGAGGAAGGGGGGAGAGGATAATTATGAAGAAGAAGAAGAAGACGAAGAAGAAGAAAGGGGAAGAAGAGGAAGAAAGGGAATGATGAAAAAAGACTAAGAAGAAGGAGAAGAAGGAAGAGGAAGAAGAAGAAAGGGAGGAGAAGATGATGGTGAAGGAGGAAGAAGGGAAAGAAGTAGAAGAAAGAGAAGGAGAAGAAGAAGAAGAAGAAGATGATAAAGAAGAAAGAGAAGAAGAAGAAAGAGGAAGAAGAAGGAGAGGAGAAGATAATGGTGAAGAAGAGATGGAAGAAGGAGAAGAAGTAGAAGAGAGGAAGAAGAAGGAGAAGAAGTAGAAGAGAGGAAGAAGAAGGAGAAGAAGATAAAGAAGAAAGAGAAGAAGAAGAAGAATGATGAAAAGAAGACTAAGATGAAAAAGAAGGAGAGGAAGAAGAAAAAAGAGAAGAACAAGAGGGAGAAGAGGAAGAAAGGGAGGAGGAGGAGAACAAGAAGAAGAAAAATAATAATAAAAAAAAATGGGAAGGAGGAGAAGAGGAAGAAAGTGAAGAATAAGGGAAAGAAGAGGAATAAGGGGAAGAAGGGTACAAAGAAGAAGAAACAGAAAAAGGAGGAAAAGGAAAAGAAAGAGAAGAAGAAGAAAAAAAAAAAAGGAAGGGGGAGAAGAAGACGAGGAATAAGAAGAAAGCGAGGAAGGGGAAGGAGGATAAGAAGATGAGGAAGAGGAAGAAGGAGAAGAAGTAGAAAAAGAAACAGAAAGGGGAAAGAAGAAGAAGAAGAAGAGGAAGAAGAAAAAGAAGAAGAAAAGGAAGAAGAAGAAGAAGAAGAAGAAGAAGAAGAAGAAGGGGAAGAGGAAGAGAAAGAAGAGGAAGGGGAATAAGAATAAGAATAAGAGGACGAAGAAGGAGACGGGGAAGAAGACGAAGAGGAAGGTGAAGGGGAAGGAGAAAAAGAAGAAAAAGATGAAGCAGAAAGGGGTAAGAAGAATAAAAAGAAAAAAGAGGAAGAGGAGGGAGGAGAAGAAGGAGAAGAAGAGGAAGAAAGATGAAGAAGAAAAGAAAGGGAAGAGGAAGGATGAAGAAAAAATAAAAAAAATGTGAAGAAGAAGAAGAAAAAGAAGAAGAAAAAGAAAGAGCTGAAGAAGAAAAAGAAGAAGAAGAGGAAGAAAGGGAAGAAGAAGGATGAAGAAAAAGAAGAGGAAGGAGAAGAAGAAGAAGAAGAAGAAAGGGAAGAAGGATGAAGAAAAAGAAGAGGAAGGAGGAGAAGAAGAAGAAGAAGAAAAGGAAGAAGAAATAAGAGCTAAAGAAGAAGAAGAAGGGTAAGAGGAAGAAGAAGAAGAAGAAAGGGAAGAAGAAGGATGAAGAAAAAGAAGAGGAAGGAGAAAAAGAAGAAGAAGAAAGGGAAGAAGAAGAAATAAGAGGAAGAAGAAGAAGAAAGGGAAGAAGAAGAAGAAGAAGAAGAAGAAAGGGACGAAGAAGAAATAAGAAGAAGGAAGAGCTGAAGATGAAGAGAGGAGGAGGCAAAGTGAAGAAGAATATGGAGGAGGAAAATGAGGAAGAGAATGAGGAGGAGAAGAGGGAAGAAGAGGAGGAGGAAGAGGGGGAGGAAAAGGAGGAAGAGGAGTAAAAAGAGGAAGAGGATGAAGAGGAAGAGGGGGAGGAAAAAGAGGAAGAGGATGAGGAGGAAAAAGAGGAAGAAGAGAAGGAGGAAGAGGAAGAGGAGGAAGAGGGGAGGAAAAAGAAGAGAAAGATAAGGGGAGGAGGAGGAGAAGGAGGAAGAGGAGGATAAGAAGGAAAAGGAGGAAGAGAAGGAGAGAGAAGAGGAGGAGGAGGAGGGGGAGGAGGAAGAGAAGTAGAATGGAAAAGGAGGAAGAGGAGGAGAAGAAGGAAGAGGAGAAGGAGGAGGAGGAATACAAGTACAATATAGTAAATATATATATATATATATATATATATATATATATGTGTGTGTGTGTGTGTGTGTGTGTGTGTGTGTGTGTGTGTATACTGAATTGAAAAATAAAATAAAATAAAGATAAAAATAAAGACCCAAGCACATGTAAAATATGTAAAGCGAAGGAATGAAAAATACAATAAATAGATAAATAACAAGAAGAAAAAGAAGAAAAGATGAAGAGGAGGAGGAGGAAGAAGGATGAAGATTATGAATTAAGGAAAACAATATCAGAAAAAAGAGGAAAGGAAAGAGTAAGGAAAGAGAGAATGGCGAAAAAAGAGACAAACGAGAGAAAGATAATAATTTGGTTTAACATCACAAACTCCCCCCCCCCTCCTATCGGGAGGCTAGAACGATACCCCTCCCAGAGGACTATGTAGCGCGGAATTCAATGTACCGTGTCCTTGGTTCAACTTCGCCGGTGGCAGGGTTCGAGCCGCCATCCCCTCCTCGACCTTCGCCGAAAGTAACGACGCTGTAGCGGAAGAAAGAATAACAGGAAGGAGAGAGAAAGAGAAAAAAGAGGAATAAAATCAAGATGAAGAGAAAGAGGAAGAAAAAGATCAAATAAAGAGGAAAAAGAAAACAGTAAAGATAGAGAGAAAGAGAGGGGGAGAGAGGGTAAGGAACAGTAAATACTAAGTAATTTAAAGTATGCCTGTGCAAAAAGAGAGAGAAAAAGAGAGAAAGAGAGATGACAAGGGAGGGAGAGGAGAGTGGGTAGGGAACAGTCAATGATATTTACAACACACAATTACCACCAGAGGTCATTCCACCTTTATGTGCATATATATTTTTTCGTCTATTTTAATTTAATTTCGTTTATTCTATATTATTAATTTTTTTTTATCTTCTTTTGTTTTTTATTTATTTCTTATTGTTTTTTGTGGCGAAAATTTCGTTATCATTCTTTGATATTCTGTCAGGCACTGTCGGCTTTCTGACCGAACCATTCTGACTTTCTGACCGAAAATTATGACTAATGCTCCCCCATGAAAAAAAAAAAAATATATATATATATATATATATATATATATATATATATATATTTATATATATATATACACACACATAATTAATATATATATAATCTAGAAAATCTATTCGGGTTGTTTCAATATACCCTCCATACACAGCCATTCTCCATACATTCCTATCCCCTCCTTTCTTCTTTGCTCAACAGACATTCCTCTCTTGCATAAAGCAGGTTTCAACCCATCTCATCCTGGGTCGTTTCCTCATGTTCACTCCCCCCACCTCTGCCTTCCACACCTCTTTTACTAATCTTTCTTCTCTCATTCTTTCCATGTGTCCAAACCATCCCAAAAATCTTTCATCAGCCCCATCTGCCATCTCAATTTCCATTCCCTCTCTCCTCTTCACTCTTTCGCTTTTCACTCTATCTAACCTCGTAACCCCTGACATATTTATCAGACACTTTATCTCAAACACATTTAAAAAAAAATCCTCTCTGCATCTCTCAAATTTCAAGTTTCCGCCTCTAAAGTGTCGTCGGCACAATCACCCCTTCATACAATCTCCTCTTGGCATCCATTCCCAGATTTCTATTTCTCATTACACTTTTTAATCCATCCCAAGGCATTTACTTGCTTCTCTCAATCTACAATTTACCTCCACCTCCATCCCTCCCTTTCCTGCCACATGCGATCCCAAGTACCTAAAACTTCCTCCAGCCTCTCTAGACTCGCTTTCAACTTGCTGCCACCCTCTACCCTTGTACATCTCATCGCCTTAATTTCACCCACATTTACCTTCAACTTTCTCCTCTCACATCCCTTCCCAAACTCCGTCACTTACTCCCTTAATCTGATCCTGCCACAAGTACAGTGTCGTCAGCAAACAACTGGCTCACGTCTCTCCAGTCTCCTGCCCATTACCCTAGCTTTACCTCTTGTACCACCCCATCCATGTACACATTCAACAAACACACACACATATATATATATATACATATATATATATATATATACATATACATATGTGTGTGTGTGTGTGTGTGTGTGTGTGTGTGTGTGTGTGTGTGTGTGTGTGTGTGTGTGTGTGTGTGACATAATGAACATCACTGCCGTGCATCCCTGTGATTGGATTTTTTTTTTTACCCCAAACAGGGAAAGGAGAATACAAAGAGAGACAGGCAGAGAGAGAGAGAGAGAGAGAGAGAGAGAGAGAGAGAGAGAGAGAGAGAGAGAGAAATCCTCCAAATTTGGTACCAAAAGCCTCTACGTACGCATTTCTCCACGCAGCTGGTACATGCTTCCCCAGCAAGCGAACCAGCTGCACTGCAAGGCTTACTGCAGCGGCGTCGAGCCGGCGGTGCAGCAGCGGGAACAGCAGCAGCAGCTGCTGCTCTACAGCTGGGCGCTGTAGTGTTCTCATAAACACAAAGTCACAAGAATTTCGTAAAAAATACTAAAATTAATATTCAAATAATAATAATAATAATAATAATAATAATTATTATAACGATAAAATAAACCAACCATGCATAATCATAATAAAAACAAATACATATACAAATAGATAGATAATAATAACTATAATAATAATAAGGAAAGTGATGATAATAATAATGAAAATAATTAAACGAGTGAATACCCAAATTCCAAACGACATCAACAAAGGATTTGGTCAACAAATGGAACTCAAACTTCTCAAGGAAAAACGTAACCGATGGAACTTACCTAACAGAGTTAGTGACATGGATCCTGCAGGGTTTAAACTGTCCGTTAACTAGGAAACCCGGCTCCTTTTTCTAGAAATAGTTTGTTTTGTGACCCTTTAGATAAAACGACAATAGGCCGTGTATAATTATACTTCATCCAAGGTACGTTGTATTATTATTATTTTTTCTTCTAGAATATTCCTCTATCACAAACTAGAGTAACAGAAATATATCAGTTAGCTTTGTTAAATATTTTTTTTATTAATTTATCTATTATCTATTTTAAATTACATTAGTCACTTGTAAATACCTAGGTCTAGTTTTTCACTGAAAATAGGATTTTCATACATTAAATTTATCTAATTCGTTCTAGGCAAAACTAGAGGAATTGATTCTTCCCGCTAGAATAGAGAAACAATTTTCTAGAAATCTATAACACGATATAATAAATAAATATACTAAGCACATTTTCTAGATTTTTATAAACAAACGAATATGTAAATAGATCAACTAGGTCTATTTTTTTCTAGAAATTTTAGACAAATAAATTAATAAACTAGAAACACATTTTCTATATTTTATGAATATATAAACTAGAGACGCGTTTTCTAGATAATTAGTATTAGATAAATGAATAACTAAACTAGATCAACAAATTTCTAGATTTTATATGTAGATAAACAAGTAAATAAACTGAAAATTAAAACATATACCAAATTAAAATATTTAAACTTAATGACTAAATTACCTTAGTATATAAAAAAGTCACTATTTAGAACATTCTAGAATGACAATTCGCATATGTCGAACTTATCGTCAAATTGTATCAAATTAGTGTGAAATAATTAACAGACAGGAACATGTGTTTACCATCTCACTATCATTATGTGGGACGTGAGAAAGCCCTTGATTTATTTATCTATTTTTTTTTCCGACGTTTGGGTCGCCTCCCCGCCAAGCCAGGGCTGCCGGGAACAGAACTCACGACTACCCGCTCACGAGTTCGACACGCTATCCACTGGACCTTTTTTTTTTTTTTTTTTTTTTTTTTTTTGTGTGTGTGTGACATTATTCACAAACACTCCAAACTCCATATTAATGGAATAAAAGGCTTATTAACATTCTAGAAATCGGGTTTTCTGCAACTAGGAATTCCTAGATTTTCTCAACAAATCGCATTTAGAAGAAGTCGGTGTTATCATTTTGTGCTTGGTCTTGGATCATGTGTTGGACCCGTGATCGACAGTTATTTCCCTCCCGGTAGAGAGCTCATATATATATATATATATATACATATATATATATATATGACCGATCTATGTGTAATGCTGTGACCTCATACGCACACACACACCCAACTCCCCGCCCACGAGAGTTGGAGTAACGATTCACAGTGCAGCGATACTAAAATTATTTCAGCCCTGGGCGTGGGGATTCGAGTCCGGACTGCCGTAGTGGCGGCCGGGAACTCTACAACCTGTGCCATTGAGTCGTGTGTGTGTGTGTGTGTGTGTGTGTGTGTGTGTGTGTGTGTTTTAATCGTCTTGTTAATATACGGATTGGTCTACCATACAATAATAATAATAATGTGATATAGTTTAACGTCACACACTTCCCCCTATCAGGAGGCTAGAACGATACCCCTCCCAGAGGACTACGTAGCGTGGAATTTAACGAACCGTGCCCTTGGTTCGACTTCGCCGGTGGCAGGGTTCGAGCCGCCATCCCCTCGACCATCGCCGCAAGTAACGACGCCCTAACCCGCTCAACTAGCGAGCTTCCCAACAATAATAATAAAAATAATGATAATTATAACAATAATGATAATAGTAATGATGATGATAACAATAACCAATAATAATAATTATAAGAACAAAACTAATACTACATACATACATACATATACCAAGGCTTTTTCCCCCTTACAAGGGGGGTAGCCAAAAAGAAAAAGGCATAAAATCATTCCCACCCATTCCATCCCTGAATACACTCCACACCCCTCCACCCTCCCTCTTATCTTAGCACCTCCTGGATGACGGGTCATCCCTGCACCTTGTCCACTGCCCTGGGTCAGAAGCAGTGTCGCAAGACACAGCACATCCACAGCAAGGTCGCTTCATTAAATCGGCGACCCCCCCCTCTCCGTCCCCCCATTGCATAAAATGAGAGTACGGGGAGAAATCCCTTCGGGCTGCGTCAAATTTTGCTCACACATACTACCTCACCCCCCATCCACCCGCCCATTTCACCTCATGCAATCACATCATCCATATACAACCATTCTCCATTCACCCCTGTCTTCTGTCCTCTCCCGTCCTTCCTCAACAGACATTCCCCTCTTCCCCAAAACCCCCATCCATCCACCTCATCCTAGGACGTCCCCTCATGTTCACTCCCTCCACATCTGCCTTCCACACCTCTTTTACTAGTCTTTCTTCACTCATTCTTTCCATGTGTCCAAACCATCCTAATATTCTTTCATCACCCCTATCTCCCAGCTCCTTTTCCACCCCTGTTCTCCTCCTCACCTACTCATTTCTCACTCTATCTAGCCTAGTAACCCCCATCATACTTCTCAGACACCTCATCTCAAACACATTCAAACTCTTTCTCTCTTCTTCTCTTATGTTCCATGTTTCTGCCCCATACAGTGCTGTTGGCACAATCACTCCTTCATACAGTCTCCTCTTAGCATCCATTCCCAAATGTCTATTCCTCATTACACTCTTTAATCCACCAAGGCATTTACTCGCTTCTCTCAATCTACATTCTACCTCCACTTTCACTCCACCTTTCCCTGCCACATTTGCACCCAAGTATCTAAAACTATCCACTTCCTCCAGTCGCTCTCCCTTAATGCTCACTTCCACTTTCACCCCTTGTACATCTCATCACCTTACTTTTACCCACATTTATCTTTAGCTTTCTTCTATCACATACTCTCCCAAACTCTGCCACCAACTTCCTCAATCCCTCCTCCGATCCTGCCACAAGCGCAGTGTCGTCCGCAAACAACAGCTGACTCACCTCCCACTTTTCTCCATTTTCTTTAACCATCTCCAATCCCCTGCCCACTACCCTTGCATTTACCTCTCGCACCACCCCATCCATGTATAAGTTGAACAGCCAGGGCGACATAACGCATCCTTGACGAAGTCCCACCTTTACCTCGAACCACTCACTCTCTCCATTTCCAATCCTGACACAAGCTCTACTATTCTCATAAAAACTCTTGACAGCTCCCAGAAGCTTTCCTCCTATCCCGTATATCTGCATAACCTCCCACAGTGCCTTCCTGTCTACCCTATCATAAGCCTTTTCTAGATCCATAAAAGCCCAAAACACATCCTTCCCCTTTCCTATAGCTTTCTCACATATCTGTCTTACCACAAAGATCTGATCTACACAACCTCTACCCGTCCTAAATCCACACTGTTCCTCACCAATTACTCCTTCTGTTCCTCTCCTAATCCTCTCAATCAAGATCCTCCCATAAGCCTTCCCAACTACACTCAACAAGCTAATCCCTCTGAAACTACTACATTCACACTTGTCCCCTTTTCCCTTGTAAAGAGGAACTATACAAGCACTCCTCCAGTCCTCCGGCACTCTACCCTCTCTCCAACAAACATTAAATAACCTCACCAACCAGTCCACCATCACTGTACCTCCCTTTTTCAGACATTCCGCATGACATCCATCCAGACCAGGTGCCTTACCTGCTTTCATCATCTTAACAACTGCCTTCACCTCATCCTTCCTTATTTCTCCTCCATTCTCCTCATTCATCACTCTCATTTTCTTCGCACTTCCCACTGCAACTATCTTTCCTTCCCTATCCTCCTTCACATTTAGCAACTCCCTAAAATATTCTGCCCATCTTCCCCTTACTGCCTTCTCTTCCATTATCATCTCTCCATCTGCATCTTTTACCTTTTCTTCTCTACTTGATTCGCCTCCTCTTCCTCTCTTAATTTCTTTCCAAAACATCTTTTTATTACTTTCAAAATTTTCTGTCAAACTCTTACCCCAATTCACATCTGCTCTCCTCTTTGCAACCTTTACCTTTTGCTTTACTTCTCTTTTCTTTTCTTTGTACCTCTCATATGACTCCCTCGTCCTATTTTGTAACCAATCTGTGAAAGCTCGCTTCTTCTCTTCTACAACCTTCTTTGTTTCCTCATCCCACCATTCACTACCCTTTCTTCTATTTCCCTCTGTCCTTCTTGTTCCACACACCATCCTTGCACACTTTATGACTCCCTCCTTGAACCATCCCCATTCCTCCTCCACACCCAGCTCTACTCTACCCTTTACTCCCTCCCACTCCTCCTTCAGCTTCGTTCCGTACTCATTCTCCTTTTCCTTCTCATTCAAAGAGTTCACTCTAAGAACCTCCCTACCTTTTGTCCCTTCTCTTCCTCCATCTATCCTCCACTTTCAACTTACCTTCCACCAAAAAATGATCTGATATTCCCCCACCCTCTCCCCTTAGCACATGTACATCCTTAACTCTTCCTATCATAATCCTATTTACCACTACATAATCCATTAGCGCTCTATCTACCACCCTTCCCTCCACCACCCTCTCCCATGTGTACTTATGCTTGACTTTCTTCCGAAACACTGTATTTGCTATCATCAACCTCTTTCTAGACACATTTCCACCATCAACTCTCCACTACGATTCTTTCCTGGAACTCCACATTTCCCAACCACTCCATCGATTGGACAATTTCCCACCCTAGCATTAAGGTCTCCCAGTACTATCACATTGACATTTCTTCCCAAATCCTCTATGCACCCATTTAGATCTATCCAAAAGGCCTCCCTTTCTTCTACACTCTTCTCACTGCCAGGCCCATATGCACTTACAAAGACCCACATCTCCTTTCCCAGTTTCCCCTTCATTCACATTATCCTTGAGGAAACCTCCTTCCACTCCACTACCCGTTTACCTATCTCTTCACTTACTAGAATAGCCACCCCTTCCCTCCCTCGCCCTCTCTTCACTCCTGATAACCTCCCACTTACACTCCCAAACTTACACTCACCCTTTCCTTTCAACTTAGTTTCACTCAAAGCCAACACATCCATCTTTCTTCTCACAAACATGCTACCTATCTCTTCCCTTTTACTTTCATCTGTAGCACATCCACGCACATTAAAAGACCCAAACCTTAGGGTGCTGGTCCGAGGCTTTCCAGCCCCTCTTATGCCTTCTTTTTTTCCTTTAGGAATTTCCCCTGTGGGGCTACTAGGAGAAAGATGCCTAGTCCCAATCCCCGTCCCTTTCTTCTCGCCTCTTACGATCCAAGTGGGAATACTTGGTGGCAGTATTCTTTTCCCCCACCACAGAAAAGGAATACTCGAGAAATGGTACAGGACAGTAACAAGGGGTTGGAGGACAGCATAACGGAGGGACAGTCGTAGTATAAAAGTGTCATCATTTCTCTATGAACAGAGTTTTCCTCTATCATAGACAAATTGATGTGTGGCTCTGGTCCGTAGGGGCGCCCCATATAGACCCTAAAGTATCAACTGCATGCTACTCTGCCACAATAACAAGCAGCCAATACCCCAGACGGGCAAATTAATACTAATAATATTAATGATAAATTAGATACCGGAAGCCACGTATAGACCAATAGGTCTCCTGATGTTCGTTTGGTCACGTGATATTTCTGAGCTGATATTTTTACATTAATCATAATTGACTGTAATTTGATTTCAGTATACATTCTACTTTGATTTTAAGTTGTTTTGAATACAGTTATAACCATTTTAAATTAATGTTCACATTTTTAAATCACAGTTGAGTGACTAATTTCACATCCAATCATTATATACACGTATACACACACACACACACATATATATACATACATATATATATATATATATATATATATATATATATATATATATATATATATATATATATATATATGCGCAATCAGTTAAGTCACTATCACTTGTCAAGTGCTTGCGCAGGTTCGGGTCCTTGACTATACGTTTCAATTTTTGCATGCATGCCTCCTCGAGTGTCTCGATGTTGATGGCTTCGAATTAAAGTGGAATTGTGGTTGATAAATGTGTGTGTGTGTGTGTGTGTGTGTGTGTGTATATATATATATATATATATATATATATATATATATATATAATATATATATACACAAAATTTGTAAATCATTTAAACTGCATTAGATTTAACCCAGCCTCCACTGCTGGTGTACACATTACAACAGAAAATGGGATTTGGGAGACTTGGTATTCATAAGCTCATCTCAGGGACCTTAGTAAGGGGCGTGAGGGACCTTAGTAAGGGACGTGAGGGGGACCTTATTAAGGGACGTGAGGGACCTTATTAAGGGACGTGAGGTACCTTAGGAAGGGACGTGAGGGACCTTAGTAAGGGGCGCGAGGGACCTCATTATGGGACTTGAGGGACCTTATTATGGGACTTGAGGGACCTTATTATGGGACTTGAGGGACCTTATTATGGGACTTGAGGGACCTTATTATGGGACTTGAGGGACCTTATTATGGGACTTGAGGGACCTTATTATGGGACTTGAGGGACCTTATCATGGGGACCTTATTATGGGACTTGAGGGACCTTAGTAAGAGGCGTGAGTGACATTTAGTAATGGACGTGAGGAACCTTAGTAAGGGACGTGAGGGACCTTAGTAAGGGACGTGAGGGGGACCTTAGCAAGGGACGTGAGGGACCTTAGTAAGTGACGTGAGGGACCTTAGTATGGGACGTGAGGGGACCTTAGCAAGAGACGTGAGGGACCTTAGTAATGGACGTGAGGGACCTTAGTAATGGACGTGAGGGACCTTAGTAATGGACGTGAGGGACCTTAGTAAGAAACGTGATGGGCCTTAGTGATGGAAGTGAGGGGCGTTAGTAAGGGACATGAGGTGACCTTAGCAAGGGGCACGAGGGACCTTAGTAAGGGACATGAGGGACCTTAGCTAGGGACGTAAGGGACCTTAGTAATGGACGTGAGGGACCTTAGTAATGGACGTGAGGGACGTTAGTAATGGGCGCGAGGGACCTTAGTAATGGACGTGATTGGCCTTAGTGATGGTCGTGAGGGACCTTAGTAAGGGACATGAGGGGACCTTAGCAAGGGACGTGAGGGACCTTAGCAAGGGGCGCGAGGGACCTTAGTAAGGGACGTGAGGGACCTTAGTAAGAGACGTGATGGGCCTTAGTGATGGACGAGAGGAACCTTAGTAGGGATATGAGAGGACTTTAGCACGGGACGTGAGAGACCTTAGCAAGGGGCTCGATGGACCTTAGTAATGGACGTGATGAACCTTAGTTATGGACGTGAGGGACCTTAGTAATGGACGTAAGGGACCTTAGTAATGGACGTGAGGGACCTTAGTAAGGGACGTGAGGTACCTTAGTAAGCGATATGAGGGGACCTTATTAATGGACGTGAGGGACCTTAGTAGGTGACGTGAGGGACCTTAGCAAGGTACGCGAGGGACCTTAGTAATGGACGAGAGGGACCTTAGTAATGGACGTGAGGGACCTTAGTAAGGGACGTGAGGTACCTTAGTAAGCGACATGAGGGGACCTTATTAATGGACGTGAGGGACCTAAGTAGGGGACGTGAGGGACCTTAGTAATGGACGTGAGGGGGACCTTAATAATGGACATGAGGGACTTTAGTAATAGACATGAGGGACCTTAGTAACGGACGTAAGGGACGTTAGTAATGGGCGCGAGGGACCTTAGTAATGGACGTGAGGGACCTTGGTAATGGATGTGAGGGACGTTAGTAAGAGACGTGAGGGACCTTAGCAAGGGACGTGAGGGACCTTAGCAAGGGACGTGAGGGACCTTAGCAAGGGACGTGAGGGACCTTAGCAAGGGACGTGAGGGACCTTAGCAAGGGACGTGAGGGACCTTAGCAAGGGACGCGAGGGACCTTAGCAAGGGGCGCGAGGGACCTTAGTGTGGGACGTGAGGCACCTTAATAAGGGACGTGAGGGACCTTAGTAATGGACGTGAGGGACCTTTGTAAGGGACGTGAGGGACCTTAGCAAGGTACGCGAGGGACCTTACTAAGGTATGTGAGGGACCTTAGCAAAATATGTGAGGGACCTTCGTAAAGGAACACATCATCAGATACTACAAAGTCTGGTGTCCTTTGATCGTCGATATACGCTGAGGATAGCACCTTCAACAACAAAGGGCCAAGAGTTCTCTGTCTCTAATGATTCTTAGAAGAGAATTCTAGGCAATTTTCTTCCTAGAACTACATTCCCCACCTAGAATATATTCCTAGGCCCTAATACAGCATTTCTAGTATGTATATATATATATATATATATATCATTCTCTCTTCATGATTCAAACTCTGGAGGAAAGTACGAAAGTCGTCAGATTGGTTTTCCATTTTATACCGACAGCTGTTTCAACCATTTCACATGGTCGTCTTAAGGGTAAACAGGGACACCGAAATTATTCACACAGACTCTAATTACGAACGCTTAATAATTGACGAGACAGTTAGTATTACTTTACAGCAGCCTACATTAAACGTCCAGAAGTCATCGGATCATGTCCTCCCTTCCAATAGAAAAAACAGACTCGCACACCGTGACATTTGCCCACTGGAAGTTCCAAGACGACAAGACGTGACATTAGCTCCCCGTAGGTCCCGGCGAGAGGGTGCATCTAGACATTTGCTCACCGGAAATGACAACCCGACAAGACGCGACATAAGCCCATCGCTGGACTAGGGCCCCCGCCTCCTGGCCCCGCCCACCCGCATATTCCCACCAATCATTTTCCACCATTTCTATTTCTTTTCTGTTGTTTGTACGGCCCACGGGCCTTTATATTCTAATGTTTTTCACTTTTGTAATCAGTTTTACCCTGAAGACGACCATGTGAAATGGTTGAAACAGCTGTCGGTATAAAATGGAAAACCAATCTGACGACTTTCGTACTTTCCTCCAGAGTTTGAACCATGAAGAGAGAATGATACTTAGAAAGTTAGAGAAATGTTCTCTAAAAATCATTGATGCCACTTGTGCTTTAGCATTCAACAGTAATTGTTTAAGAGAAAGACTTTGCCCAAAAGGTATATATATATATATATATATATATATATATATATATATATATATATAAATCAATCTCCATTTTTAAACATGTTAAGATTATCATCATCAATACTCTTATTACTATTTGTATTTTACCCTTCGATCAGGATAGTCTTAGAAATACCCACAAATAACATGTTTTATATACTTATCTATTTTATTATTATTATCACTATTAGTATAATTATTATTATCATCAATAATATAATTATTTTCACCAAGGTTACTATTATGTCGATTCAATCTATAGAAAAAATATAAACAGGAATAGTTTGATTAATCATATATAAATATATATATATATATATATATATATTACAGGTGAAAAATGTAATCACACATTTGTCAAACACGTAGAAACCACTGTTGGAGTAGAAAAGACTGGAAACGGGGAATCTATATATTTCGATTGCAAACTGCAATCCTCTTCAGTAGATACAATTAAGAGAGAGCGTGCTGCTTAAGTAGCACCCTTAACAAAAGAAAGGGGAACATGGGAAGAGGTCTCTACCCTCGGCTCACTCCGTATGTGAGGTCAGGAGGCAAATGAGTTTTCAATAGGTTGGTGATGAAGAGTCCGGACATTATATCCGGGGACCATTGCCCCTTTGAAATATTCATGATGGGCTGATATTCAATGATAGTAGATTCTACCATTTTTCTCCTAAACTCAGATCTGGTTTTATAAATAAGCTCAGCTTTGTCCCAATCTAAACAATGTCTAAATTGCTTAACATGTTGGAACACAGCTGAGCTCTCTTGTCCATATTTAATGGAACGTTTATGTTCAATCATCCTAGTATTCAAATCCCTTCCAGTCTGTCCGATGTAAACTAAGTCACAACCTTTACATGGAATCGAATATACCCCTTGGCTCTGCTCTTCTTTTAACCTTCGGTGGACATTTACCACCTTTTTATTAATGGTGTTAGGGTAATAATTAATCAAATTTAATTTGTCTTTGGGAAGAAACTTGGTCGAGGGAACGAGTGATTCAGAAAAGGGAACGATTAAAGAGCTCTTGCCCAATGAAAAATTAGAGGAAGTGGGGGTGGTGTTGAAAAAATTGGATCTCGCTCGGCTGAGGGCTTTGACCAAGAACCAATCCGGGTAAGCTAAATTACTAAGTTGAGATTTTATAATGTTTAATTCTCCTTCAAGAAACTGGGGGCTGCAAATTCTAAGAGCTCGAAGGAATAATCCTGAAGCGACGCTACTTTTTACTTTATATATAATTTCTACGATTATTTCCCGCCACTTTTCATTCTCCACCCACCAGGAGTCGCTAAGCTGCGGTCAAATGCGCCACCTTTGCCACATGTGTTCGGGCAGCTTGAACAAGCTGGAGTCACTGAGGATAGAATTCTAACCCAAGTCGTCGCCATCTCAAACTTTCGAGCAAATTGGATTTCCCGCCTCTGTGACGTCATGTCGTCAGCAAAACCCGGGTGGCTTGAGAGAATTCTTATTCAACGGGTCCTTTCACCATCATTAAACCTACTGCACTAACTTCACTTTCTTTGATGTAACGTCATTAATCGTCATCGAAACGTATGGACTACTACAACGTCAAAACATCGTATGAAGTCATCCTCGGTACAGTGAGAATGGATCTCGTATAGGGAGGGACCGTCTAAGAAAGAATTTACGCTTGTACTCTTTACTGCAACACTCCCATAACTTTTTTCATATTTCATCTCCGTGGTAATTCATAGCACTTTTAACATTTCGAAAAATTAGTAAGTTTCCAATATGTGAATTGAAAAGTTCCGAAATAAATAAATTAGTTTGCGGTCCGAACATTGTAATTTACAAAATTTAGCGATCCCCAGTAAATAGAAGTCTGTAATACTGCCCGTTATATGGCGAATCATTTTGACGAATGTCGGTGACGATTTGACATCATCGGGTGACGTCATGTCGTGCTCCTCTGTGGCCATCTTTTCACTAATTTTTTTTTTTCTCGGACATCAACTAGATGATCGATAATAACAATAACACCAATAATAATAATAACAATAATAATAATATTTTAAAATAAGTTTGTAGAAATAATCGAAATCTGTTGCATGACGTCACAGCTGAAGACCAGCCAATCAGAAGAAAAGGCGACATGACGTCACGAATGAAGACCAGCCACAACAGGCTACAACAGGAAAGAATTGTCGAAGACAGTTGAACAGAATGTGAAGTTATTGAACGTCTTGTTACTGTAACTATTGCTATTAATATTATAATATTACTATTATTACCATATCATTATTTACCTTTTTTCAAAATATGTTAAATTCTTCTTCAGTAGCGGGAAAATAATGATAGCTGATGCCGACATCGAGAAAGATGTGATGCGACATTTAGTAGATAAAAGAAAATGTCATAGAAAACGGATCAAATGACATCGATAGAGGCGTAAAAATTGAATACGTGCAACGACAGAAAATAAAATAAAAAGAACTCGACCAAAATCAATACTTTGGGTCCGGACTCCGTCCAGATGGGGTAATGGGAGAACATTCTACCCTCATACTTCCCAGAAAAAAAATAAATAAATAAATAAATAGATAAAATAAAATAATCCAGTATGCGATATGCCAGGAGTTCCTCAACCTCGTGCACGCGAGCACAGCCAAACTCCTATAAAGTCGACATTTTTTAACGATTAAGTTAATAAAATTTTCTATAAATAATAACTTCTCATAAATACATAAACTATATAAAAAAATTCATTTATGAAGGAAAATGTTTTATGGCCTTAAAACAAAATAGAACATAATATATAAAATGTCATAACGGCCTGCAATGAATAAATTATAACCGTTAGATACTACTTCGCATTTGGCATTGTTAGAAATTACAATTCACTTATTTCTCAAAGTAAATTAAACGAAAATACTAAATTGCAAATGGGAAAAGAGTGAATTAAGAATGGTACGTCAAAAAACGGTGTTCACTAAAAAAAAAAAAAAAATCGTGGTCAACGGGTCCCTTCTTTAGCTGTGCGTATTCTTTATAATTGTTACTATCAATATAAATATATGTATATCTATATTTCTACTTATCTATTATTTCTTAACTATTTTTACACTGATTAAGTGAAGCGGCCTTGCTGTGGATGTACTGTGCCTTGCTGCATTGCTTCTGACCCAGGGCAGTAGCCGTGATACAGGGATGACCCGTCATCCACGAGGAGCTAAGATGAGAGGGGGAAAGGGTGGTGGCTACCTTCCTTTTGAGGGGGGAAAAGCTCTTGGTATCTTGTTTTTTATATATACATTCTGTTTTCTGAGTTTTATCCTGTCTTTGACTTTTGTAATTCAAACTGGTCCGGTTTGTTGCTTGATTTTTTCATAATATTTTCAATTTTGCTATCTTGGATGACTGTGTGCACTGTTCCTACATATGTGTATATATATATATATATATATATATATATATATATATATATATATAATATATATATATATATATATATATATATATATATACACATATGTAGGAACAGTGCACACAGTTATATAATATATATATATATATATATATATATATATATATATATATATATAATCTTTTCCAATAATCATTTCATTATTATTGTAGTTTATTTATAAAATTACGTGCAAAATTTTCAGTTTCATATTTCTAACGGCGACATTTTCTCAGAAAGGCCATATATACTTTTCCCCTTTATTATCATCAATATTCATTTGAAGGCGCTAATTTTCCAATGCATTATTACCCACTTGTTGCTATGCAATTCCATCATTTAGTAATGTATATTTTACCTCGTCAGCTAATTTACGTGTAAGTTCGCCATTATTGTTAAGTTTCTAAAGTTCTAGAAATCCCTGGTGGCTGTTAAAGTCATCTAGGATACTGGCTCTCTTAAATTTTGACTCGTTTTTGGTGCATCTTCATCTAATATTTATTTCAGTTGTCTCTGCATGATAATTAGGTGATGATAATACAAGTATCACTACTCTTTCCACTTTACTGCATGTAACACATTTCTGTCTTTGGGTTGAGAAAACACCGAATAATGTAAAAAGAAAAATAGACTATACAATATGAAACAGCTAGATCTACAAATATGACAATATGGCTGACAAGCTCCTTATTCCTCAATTAAATTTTTCATTTGTTCCTAATAAAAGCGAAAATCATATACAAGGTGTTTTCTCGCTTATCAAATAACAATATCAAGAAAGTTTAAGCATTTGAAAGATTAGAATGAATCTACTTGGAGTTTGGATGAACATATTAAAAAAAACGCTTGAAATTGTAGGAAATCCATATTCGGAAACTGTCACAATGCGAAAAATATCTCTATTTCATGAGCCGATTAAGAAATGGCAATTGTCAATTATACATATATATATCGTGAAGTAAAATTTTGAATTATCAATGTACAGACAAGTATATTAGACTCGTTTGAAATCACGACGTCCAAAGAAGCTTGTACCTATTCAATTGCAAGCACGCTAGCCTAATATAATTCAATTTAGAAACTCACCAAGTATCCTATCTCAAGAGAATTTGGTTCTACTTTTGGTCCTATGACATTAAACAAAAATACATACTCTTACCACATCGCCGACACCACACATAGTTCCGAACGCTGAAACATAAAGGCACAAATTAAAAAGTCCCGCCAACTTATCTTTCACATGGCCGTTAGGATCTGCTAGGGTCCAAGTAGATCTACTGACTTTGTTGACGATATTACGTCACAGTGGCGCGAAATCTGAATTGTTCGAAAACTTGCAAATGAAACCCAGGGAAATATTGCTTTCCAAAGTCATAAAGGGTAGTGACTAGTAAAATAGAATTGTCTTGTGACGTTGAAAAAACATACAAAATCGGTTATGGTTGAGAGTTTGTTACTAACTGCGAAAAAGAATAGCTTACTTGTGGCTGTGGGGGGAAAACCAACCGGTAGAATTGAACTTCTAGTCCAGCGTTGGACAGCTCTAGTTCAGTTTGCAAATATTTGCTATCCCACATTGTTCATTAAAAAAAAACTTGTTATTCTGACGCTTATAGAATTCAATGTCAATATTAGGAATAACAAAATGTTTTCTGAAATATAAATTTTCTCTAATCTCTACTTATTTTCTCTAATCTCTACTATACAACAATAATTGTATAATATCACTATCGTGATTATCACGAATAATGTTCAATATTTTGAGGTATTATGTTACTTGAAACTCGAGCTATCTGCCTTCATTATTCTGAAATATTCTGAAATATTACCCAAGCTGCGAGTTTACCACCGAATAATGTTTCTGCGCATGTGAATCGTTCGAAAACTTGCAAACTCAAGTAATATGAATCATCACGGGTATACAAGGGAGTAAAGTAATTTTAAAATTCAATAGAATATACCATATCCTATAGCTATTCTAGGAAACCTGTAGTGATAATGAAACCTTTGCGATAACATAGAGCTCTCCTAACGCCTCGAGGTTCCTCTAAAGTGTTATCACACTGGGTTATTTTTCTTCAGACTTCCTACCTCCAACCTCTAGTAGAATAACTAGAATGACTTCGCTTACAGATATCTAAATTTCTTTAAGAACATTTCAACAGTATGTCTAACATTCGTTTAGGTTTCCAATCTCTTCATTCATCAATCAACTTTGCTGTATGTGATTGAAAAATCAGTTGATATTGGAGATCTGAAAAATGAAATATTGTAACCTGAATCGTTTTAACTCGAGCTCTCAACGGTCGGCGCTGATGAAACCCGAGGAAGCCCAGTGTGATAACCCCTTATTTTTTTTTTTTCAGAAACGAAGTTACGAAAATATTTACTGGACATTGATAGTTTAATTAGCTAAGTTATAATGATCGTTCATCTAAATTGAATATCGCATAGAAACTGAAAAAAAACCAGTGAAAGTAGGAATCATAATATATATATATATATATATATATATATATATATATATATTACATATTGAACATATATATATATATAATATATATACATATAATATATATATATATATATATATATATATATATATATTTTTTTTTTTTTTTTTTAATTCAACCACAAACAACTTTTAATTCCATGCCATCGCAATCGAGACTGAAGAATCGCTCGATGGAGACATTTTGTTGGAAATTGAAACGTGGACGAGCCGAGGATTCGAACCCAGCTAACCCGTAACAAAGTTACAGTGACTTAAACCAATGCACATTGGTTTAAGTCACTTTAATTTTTTTTCGGTTTTGCTGGGTTCGAATCCCATGGCGGAGCTTCTAAAAATGTTCAATTTCTTAAGAACATACACAACTTGTCGGAAGGCTCGCCTAATACGGGATTAGATGAAATTGAGATTAAATCTTCCAATGTTACGCTGAAACCTTCAGTGTAGACTAGTACAGTCCTTTTGAACCATCACCGTGGCATGGTTGCTATACGTCTTGACATCATGAATCTCATGACCGCCGCGCAGAGGATTCGTATCCCATGGCGGAGCTTCTAAACATATATATATATATATATATATATATATATATATATATATATATATATATATATATATATATATATATATATATATATATATATTTTTTTTTTTATCAGGATTATCAGGGATGAAATGTTTCCGAGGTGAAACGACCTCGAAAAAAAAATTGATAAATTTGTCACTAGGCTTTGTTTCGACATATCTCTTGAAAACCTATATATTTATATGTGTGTGTGATTAATGTGCTTAATAATCTATTTGGTGTGCTTTTTATTATAAAGTAGAATAAACATCATCAGAATTAACGTGGTCCTTTGACTCTGAAATCACTCTACTGCCCTAACATAATTTATTTTATATCAACTTTATTTGATATATTATCAAAAGTAAACATGATACGTATAGGAAAATATTAAAGGACAAAAATAATGCGGGGTGGAATATGGCGTACAACAGATCGAGCGTAGTCTAGGGAAGGGACCTCAAGTATATATCAGCAGCATAGTGCAGCGATTCGAAGCTGGGAAAGTGGTGAAATTCGTTTTTAGATGAAAATTATTTGTCGAAGACGATTGTAAGTGACTGTTGAACCATCAAATGTAGAGAAATGTTATCTACATTTTTTAGAAATGGACTGATCAGCCAGAATTCTCATACAGGAAATATCCCCAAATGTATATAGATAAATAAATGAATTAATGAATATGTAGATAGATAAACAAATAAATGAATGAATAAATGGATAGGTGAAAAAGAATGTAAATAGGTAAATGAATAAACAAATAAGAATATGAATTGATTAATTAATAAATAAAATAAATTGAAGAAAAATGGAAAGGGTAAGTATGAGACAATGAGTGGTGAAGAGGATGTAAAGAATTTAGAGTCGGGAAGTTTGAGAAGCCATCTTGTAGAGCAAATGTCGATGTGGATTTTGTCCATTTCAAGTCCTCGCTCCTCTTGGTGTGCTTTTTATTATAAAGTAGAATAAACATCATCAGAATTAACGTGGTCCTTTGACTCTGAAATCACTCTACTGCCCTAACATAATTTATTTTATATCAACTTTATTTGATATATTATCAAAAGTAAACATGATACGTATAGGAAAATATTAAAGGATAAAAATAATGCGGGGTGGAATATGGCGTACAACAGATCGAGCGTAGTCTAGGGAAGGGACCTCAAGTATAAATCAGCAGCAGAGTGCAGCGATTCGAAGCTGAAAGTGGTGAAATTCGTTTTTAGATTAAAATTATTCTCTGTGTTTATATGGTTAACTGGAGCATTTCATGCATTTTCGCATCAATCACAGGAAAATTTGTAGACGATGCTAATGTCACAGGTCGTCTTGGTTTTGTTCTTTGTGATTGTCCAATTAGTTCATTATCATTATTATTATTATTATTATTATTATTATTATTATTATTATTATTATTATTATTATTATTATTATTATTATTATTATTATTATTATTATTATTATTATTATTATTATTATTATTAATGTTGGTGTTGTTGTTGTCATTATTAGTAGTACATTTTTATTGTTATTTATTACTGCCATCTTCTAAACATTAAGTATCTCATTCTGTGATTTTCTAGTCAGGAATAAACTCAGATTAAGACTCCTGTGTTCTCTACTCCTACTTACGTCAATTTGTCTCAACAATATAGCTCTCGGTAAATTAGTTTGAATTTGTCCTTAATGATTGTGTATAGTGCACCAAGGTTATTGTAGAATTTGTTGATTCTGTAAAAAAAAAATCAATTTCTTGTCTGTTCTCCTCTATCTTTACTCCCATACTTAAAATTTGTGACCTGTCTCAGCATTTCATTTCCAATACTTATATTTGGTTGTTTAATTACTCTATATTCTTTATTTCTGTTTTAGTGACATTAATTTTCATCTCCTTTACAGTCCCCACTCTATCCCATCTCCCTATTGCTTCCTGCGAAAGTATATCTGTAACTGTTTCCATTAATTTCCTTCATACATCTATCCATAAATACTATGAATAACAGCGGTGAAATAACCCCTAATTGTCGTAATCTGTCTTGTCTGTAAACAAATCTACATTTTAATCTCACATTTATCATATATACTTTTTATTGCTCTGATTTAGTAGATTTAAACTACTAAAAAATATAGAATAGATACTTGTGTTTCTAAAATACCCGATTTCAGTAAAGCTCAGTTCATATGACTACGTCAGGAGCTTCAGCTAACAGATTGGAAGGCAAAATTAAGCGAAAGACCTGTAGATCAGATATGGGAAATGTTTCAAAATACGCTTACTAAGATGATTCATAATTACATCTCATTTAAGGACAGACGCCCACCAAATCAAGCTTGCCCAAAATGGCTCAACAAAGAAACTGAAGAAAATATTGCTAAAAAAGAGACAGGCTCATAAGAAATACAAATGCTCGGGTGCACCTAATGACTATCAAAGTTATGTATTAATACAGAGTGATTTAGATAAGACAATAAAAAAACCGAAAACGAAAACATGAAATGAATATCACTGATAAATCCAAAGAGAATTCCAAGAATTCTATAGTTACATTAGAGATAAAAAGGTTATTAGGAATCATATTGTCCTACTATTATCTGTTGACGGTCAACTTGAATATTCAAATGAAGGAATGTGTGATATTTTAAACAACTATTGTAGCTCAGTATTTGTAAACGAAACACCTCAAAATGAACTCCAAACTGAAACCTGGGAAAAGTCTAGGGTAAACTTACTAGTACGGTAAATACAATAAAAGAAAAAAATTAAAAGGTGTATAGAAAAAATCCAAGTTAATAAATCACCAGGGCCTGACGGTTGGCACCCAAGAATCTTAACCCATTAAACTCTGATGACAATATTCTTGTAATTTGGTCAAATAAAACAAAAAATCATAAAACACCAAAATGTTTGATCAAACACCAGAAAAATATGACGTCAGTCCTTGCTTCGCTCGCGAGCGAAGCGAGGACTGACGTCATATTTTTCTGGTGTTTGATCAAACATTTTGGTGTTTTATGATTTTTTGTTTTATTTGACCAAATGACAAGAATATTGTCATCGGAGTTTAATGGGTTAAAAGAAATGAAAATGAAATTGTTGTGCCATTAGCTAACGTTACTCTTTCATTCGAAAAAGATGACAAAAAGAAACCAAATAACTACAGACCTATAAGTTTGACTTCAATCGTAGAAAAAATTATGGAAACTATCATAAGAGATGCTATCGAACATCATTTAGAAAGTGACTGTTTAATAAATGATAGCCAGCATAAATTCAGAAGGAAACGTTCTTGCGTAAATAGCTTGAATTATACAACACAGTCATCTCGAATTATGACAAAAGAAACAATACAGATTTGATATATCTAGACTTTGCAAAAGCTTTTGCTACCGTCCCCCACGAAAGACTACTTATTAAATTAGCTTTACACGGAATAAGTGGTAGTCTATTAAGTTGGACTAGTAATTGGTTGAATGACCGAAAACAGTTGTTTTTAATGGAAAAAAATTCTGGATAGAAAAATGTTACAAGTGGAGTTTCTCAGGATTCCATTCTTGGGCCACTTCTATTCATAATATCTATAAATGATATAGACCACGGACTAAAATTTATTGTTTCCAAATTTGCTAATGATACAAAGCTGTGCGGAATGGCAAATGATCACTTAAACCAATTAGATATTCGAGAAGATTTAATACATTACAGCAATGGTCTGAAAAGTGACCAATGAAATTTAACACAAGTAAATGCAAGGTAATGCACATAGGTAAAAATAACAGTAAGTACGATTACAAGTTATTTGGAAATTCGTTCACAAAAGTGGATAGTGAAAAGGATCTCGGCGTAACTATCAGTAACGATCTCAAATCATCTAAAGCAAATAAGATTCTAGGACTGATTGAGCGATCTTTTGACTTCAAATGTCCATCACTCATTAACAAGCTATATAAATCGTTAGTTCGTCCACATTTGGAATATGCTGTTTCCGTATGGTCACCGAATCTCATTAAAGACATTAACAGATTGGAAAAAGTACAACGGCGAACCACAAAACTGATTCCAAATATCAAAAATAAATCATACGAAAATCGACTAAACCATATGAATCTGTTTCCCTTAAAAAAGCGTAGACTCAGAAGTGACTTGATATCTTCAATATTCTAAAGGGAATTGACAACAGCAAAAGTGACAAAATTTTCACACTGAATGAGAATCAAACAAGAAACAATGGTCTCAAACTGTCCGGAAATAGATTTAATTTGGAAGTGGGTAGAAACAACTTTGCCAACCGTGTAGTTAATGAATGGAATAAACTTCCTGCGGAGGCAGTGCAATGTAGTTCAGTTCGAAGCTTTAAGAATCATTTAGATCAGGGGTTCCCAAAGTGGTCGATGAGACCATCCAAGGTGTCTACAAATAGCCAAGGGGTCGAAAGGGGGTCA
Organism: Oratosquilla oratoria; assembly: GCF_046742065.1. Lineage (NCBI taxonomy): Eukaryota > Metazoa > Arthropoda > Malacostraca > Stomatopoda > Squillidae > Oratosquilla > Oratosquilla oratoria. The sequence goes on along the minus strand of NC_134788.1, from coordinate 24,024,078 downwards.
GTAGACTGCTAGGGGGTCGAAAGGGGGTCAGGAGACTGCTAGGGGGTCGAAAGGGGGTCAGTAGACTGCTAGGGGGTCGAAAGGGGGTCAGTAGACTGCTAGGGGCTCGAAAGGGGTCAGTAAATTACTGTGAATTGAATCGAATTGAATTTAATTTGGCATTGAATCAATATATACGGAGTGCAGATAATGAAAAGAACACATAGTTCGAAATGACAATTGCAAATGCCGAAGATAACAAAACAAAAAGCATGTCAGCTTATTTCCATTGTGGTCCTCAGCTTATTTCCATTGTGGTCCTCGAAAGGCACTCTTTAAAATAGAATGGTGAGAGCGTGAAATGATCCTGTTCTCTTCCCGTACTGAAAGAGTAAGAATATTCAACCAACCAATATCTAAACTTAGAGTGAACTGACATGTTTTTTTTTAGTCGAAAATCCTCCCCATTCTGTGCATGTAAGGAGAATCTCACATACACACTGTTGTGGGTTTGGTTCGGTATGGACAAGCCAGGGAAAATGAGATTCACAATAACACTAAAACTAAGGTTTATTAATGGTTAACATGCTCGGAGGGAACGGACGTAGTTTCGTTGGGAGAAGGTCCGGAGTGATCGAGTGAGGGCCTCATCAAGCGTCGCGTCTACGTAGCTGTGGGCCAAGAACCACACACAGGAGGGAATGAGACTACTTGCTGGAGGAGAGGACTGGTTCCGAGGCAGCTTGCTGAGGAAGGACTGGTCCCGAGGCGGCTTGCTGGAGAGAACTGGTCCCGAGGCAGCTTGCTGGGGGAGAACTGGTCCCGAGGCCTCTTGCTGGAGAGAACTGCTGCTTGGAGTTGAGCCCGGGAGAGAAGTCGGTAGAGAACTCGGTAGAGAAGTTGGGAGAGATCTGGATTCTGGATTCCAAGGAGAGACCACCTCGCTTGCGCGGGATCGGGTTTTGTGGGAGGGGAAGAATGTCTGTAAGAAAATGAAAAGATAATAGTGTATAAAAGAGGGCTATTGCCACCGGGCGATTTGCGAGCGATTAGGGGCTTATTGGTGGTCGTGACTCGGGAGAACTGGGCTGGGAGCTTGGACGGCGGCGTCAATGCTCATCTCCGTGAAACGCCGACCTTTTAAAGGAGGCTGGCGGGAAAGTGGGAAGCTTTCCAAGTTCCTGATTGGCTGACCAGTGGCGCGTCACTACAACACAACCACATCGTGAATGAACATCAAGATGACAAGCTTATGTAGTATTATTGGCTTGAATATTACTTATAGTAATGTAATAAAGAATACATAATATCACACTTAAAGCTATTGGTAAATTATAAACATTTATTTTAAAACACTTATGTTTATGTATATGTGAAAGTGTCTGTATCCTTACTGGAACGCTGTCGCTTTGATGAATCTTGCTATTTAGCCCTTTTATAACGGATCAAAATGATGATAACATTATTGATAAATAAAATTATAATGATAATAACAGTAATAAAAAAAATAATAGTAATAATAATAATGATAATAACAGTAATAAAAATAATAATAGTAATAATAATAATGATAATAATAATAATAATAATAATAATAATAATAATAATAATAATAATAATAATAATAATAATAATAATAATAATAATAATAATAATAATAATAATAATAATAATAATAATGATAATGATAATGATAATAATAATAATAATAATAATAATAATAATAATAATAATAATAATAATAATAATGATAATAATAATAATAATAATAATAATAATAATAATAATAATAATAATAATAATAATAATAATAATAATAATAATAATAATAAAAATAATAATAATAATAATAATAATAATAAAAATGATAATAATAATACTAATACTAATGATGATGATAATAACAACTATTATAATAATAGTGATATTACTAACATTAATAACAATAACAACACCAATGATAACAATAATAATGATAAACTGACATAATTCGTGAATTGATAGTTTGGGGGTCTATAGAAAATCTTAAACTTTACTAGGGGGTCGATGAACGGAAAAGTTTGGGAACCCCTGATTTAGATAAACACCTAAGCAAGATGCTGTAATGACTATCATATATCTTATATTGTTTGTTTATTTGTTTTGTTATCATTTGTTTGTTTGCTTATCATTGTTTGCCTGATTCTCATTCATTATTAGTTATGTCAATTTATTATTATTTATTATTTACCTGTTTGTTTATCATTTAACGATACCTATGCATTTATTTATGTATTTTATTTATTTTTACATGATCATAATTTTATCTATTCATTTATTTATTTATTTATTTATTTACTATTATTATTATTATCATTATTATTATCATTATTATTATTATTATTATTATTATTATTATTATTATTATTATTATTATTATTATTATTATTATTATTATTATTATTATTATTATTATTATTATTATTATTAATATTATCATTATTATTATTATTATTATTATTATTATTATTATTATTATTATTATTATTGCTATCATTATTATTATTATTATTATTATTTTTTTTTTCATCCGACCTAGTTATGGACCAAAAGGCCTCCTGTCGATTTGCTCTGCCTTTCCAATCCCATAATTTCCTCTTTGATACCCTATCAAATATTTTTCCCGTATCAATAAATACTGCGTTTACTCCAAATTCAATCCACAGCTCTTTTCTAAAATAATCTTTACTATGAGATTCATATCTATTGGGCTTCTACCAGGCCTGAATCCATATTGTCAGCTTGTCCTCTACAACATTTCTTAACTTTCTTTCTAAACTTCTTTCATAATTTTCCCGTGCAATTTGCCAAGTCTCCTTTTTTTTTTTTTTTTTTTTATAAATAGGACAAACTATTGCAGTGTTGCCACTGTGATCTATGCCAATTCCCTCAAATGAATGAGATTTTTCCCACAATATTCCCACAAGGATATCTGGATTTCCATATTTTTCCCCACAAAAAGAAGGAATTATTATATACACAAATAAGATCATTGCAACATATAATTTGCTCAAAAAACATACCGTGTTAACAAATTTCTCCCACAAAATGGCAATAGGTATTTTACCGTTTCCAATTCCTACTTCTGTTGATTTAAAACATTCAACCGGTATTTCGTCTTCTCCAGTAACTTTGCTATTTTCTATTTTCTTAATTGCGTATTCCATTTCAACTTTTGTAATTTCATCTTTCTCGCCATTAACAAAATCTATATCCTCCCCAATTACAACTTGACCCTTCTCACCTGCATTTAGTATTTTAGAAATGAATAATAGTCATCTCTTTTTTTTGATAATTTCAGTCCGTTCGTATATTTTCACTTATTTCATCTTTAACTCCATCTACAGTCTCATTTTTAACTTCTATGTAGTTATTTGCAATACCATACAATAACTTCCTTGTGCCCTCCACGTCTCGCTGCAAGTCGTCTCCAATCCTCTCCCATACCCTTTCGCCCTGCTTTTTTATTTCTTCGCACTTATTTCTAGCTTACATGCCATTCTTGTGTTCATCCGCTTTCCAAAATCCTTAATTTTTGTTTTCACTGCGTTTTTTTTTCCTCTGCTGCCCACCAGTGTTCTCTTCTTTTTAGTTTTCCAATGTATTTTACTTCCTCTTCCTCCTCTACTAATTTCTTAATTTTATCATTAAACAAATTCCATTCCTGATTTATATCCCGAACTTCCTCGTTTATATTCACTAGTTCTTCACTTATTTCCCTCTTAAATTCACTTCTCTTTTTACATTATCATTATGTTAAATATTCATCTTAGTTATACGCTTTTGGGATTTTGTTTTTAATTCCTCTCCAAAATGAATTTGCAACAATTTGCCTCTCATTTGATTCAAAATCCCAACTCCATGTTCTTCCCTCCATTTAATCGAAATATTCAACCAGCAATGCATGCTTCCCTTTTATTGATCTCTTACTTGATATATATATCATAAAAGGACACAATGCCATTGCATAAATACCGCCAAACTGATACATAAGGTTAGATTCTTTAAAGGATGTAGCCTTTTATATAACCTAATCGCAATCCAAGATACCCTATCTGATAATCTAATGAATCTACATCCTCAGCAATCTGTATTTATCGATGATCCTACTCCAATGGAATTTTACTTCTCTCTACAATAGATCAAATAGTGAGTATCTTGTAGCTGATTCTCTGAAAATCTTCCATCAACCTATTTTGTTATATTTATCGCGTCGTATACATCTTGTTTAATGTCGAGATAATTAACATATAGTCGAGAGGCTGTGACAGCTTATCCGTGTCTCAATTTTTCGTAGAATACCCCATTTGATTTTCGTGTCTTGGTTTACAGTTATTGTAGATATATACAGTACTCTATTCACCAGCGTCGACCGTTGAGAGTTCGTTTGAGTAGAAACGACTTCGGTCACATTTTTTGATATTCCCCAAATATCAAATCATCTTTCCGTCATATATAGCAAAGCTGAATGATGAACTAAGAGATAATGTTGGGCATAATGTTGAAATATTCTTAGAGAAGTCCATATTTCTGTAAGCAAAGTCATATTTCAGATATTCAAATAGAGGTTTGGGGTACGATATGGGAGGAAAAATAGCCCAGTGTGACAAACCCTTTACCTGGTGGTGCAAGTCTGTACTTGTTGAGGAAGGCACAAATTACTGATGTTCCAAGAAATAATGTTAGGAAGAATAAGGACACAATGTTAGGAAAGTGCAGCAAGATAGCTAGAGATAATAAGAAATGAAATACAATTGGTATGCTGCAATGGAGTGGGGAATGTTAACAAAAATATTAAAGTTAATCAAAATATAGAATAAGAGCTGTTTTAAATTATTCCATGTCAGTAACAGATACTTTTGATCGGTTAAGGAATTTCAAACAGATATCTCACATTAAATAATCTTCATCGTAACTCAAGTTGGTGGCTTGCATGAGCAATTTTAAATCAAAAGAGAAACTCAGAAATACCAACCAAACCAGAGAAAAAATATCTATTTATGATTTAACAATTTCACTGTTATTTACATGATCGTTTATTACATAAAAATTTCTGTTTACGAAGAAAAATTCCTACACAGCGATAGTGTCAAATCTTTCTCGATTAACCTTTTCACGCGCATAAGAGAAATGACTAGGGTGGCCATTTCCAAATTCCCAAAAAGGACACTGCATATCTACGATTATAATATAATACAGTAATATATATATATATATATATATATACATATATATATACATATATATATATATGTATGTATATATATATATACTGTATATAATAAAAAACTGAAAGTGAATAATATTTTTCACTTCTAATGAAACCAACAAAAAACAAATACCTGTATTTCTTACCAAGTTACAACACAAACAAAACCTTGTTGTATCCTCACATTGATTGCAGACTCCTTAACCTCATAAATTAATTGCCAAACCACACTGCACCGTGGCCACCTCAGGACTGCAGCCCAATGTATGAGATGTGAATCATGCAATCACACGTTCACAACATTGGTCCTGTGCAGTTCCTGTCTACTTCGGCTGCCGAGTTCCGACGTTGACCTTGGCCTGGGTACTCCCACACAATTTAATTGTACGGCATCAATGTATACCTAGGATTATCTATTTATTTATTATTTATTTATTTATTTATTTATTATTTATTTATTTGTTTATTTATTTATTTATTTATTATTTATTTATTTATTTATTTATTATTTATTTATTTATTTATTTTTGTCACACCCCAAGAAATGAGGACAAATGCACGTGTAACATACGGTGATGGCACTTGTGCTTAGGTGCCGAAGGAGTGAAGGAGACTCCGGTGAGTTTGGTGACTTTATTCTGGTTAGCTTGAGAGTCGACCGAGGCTGGGTCGGCGGGCCGGGGCTCCGAGCCCCGGCCTAAACCACAAGGTGTGACCGAGGGCTCGGCCGAGGGTACAAGTGCTGGTTACGAGTACAAGAGAGGGTCTGGACTGGGGGCGACCCGACCCCGGCACCCCTTAAGTACTCTTTGTGAGTACCGAAAGGTAGCGTGCCTCTGGCTGGCACAGGGTTGCCGGGCGTAGGCCTGAAGTGTGTTTCTATGAGGATACAAATACATGAAATACAGGAGTACTAAAGACTTATTCTACACACAACTAATATAAGGCCGAAGGCCAACTATTTCTACACAGTCAACTCAACTCTAGGTTCCTCTAACTTGTGAGACTGCGATGCTATAAGCCGACATAGCACATGTGGGGGCTTGTCCGCCACACACGTCCGGTGTGAGGTTGCGCCGAATGGAGGACAAAGTGCTCAAAAGGAGGACGTCTGGCCACCCTAGAAATGACAACGGTTGTTTTTTCTGTTGGTAATCCTGGGAACCACCTTCCACTCTCCAAGTAATCCTTATAACAAGGACGTCTGATTGGCTGGGATAAACTTTGTCAAACATGTCAAACAGCGAGAACAGTACAAGATACGAAGAATGCAAAAGGCAAAAATTAAATGTTAATTGATTATATGGAACTTATATCATCTAATTATGTATCTACCATTACTCTAAGTCAGATGGAATTTCCTTCAAGAATAGTGAACCATCTAAATAATACTTATCACTGTAGAGTGTCTGTAATGAACTCCTGGTAATTCTTAGTCGTTACATTTGATCAGACCCAAGGATTTGGACACATTTACATGAGTGTTAAATTCAGATTGACATGCAATTAGATCATGGTTGACATTAATGTCAAACTTTATCGGAACATACATTTTCAGATTTTATTATTAGTAACTTATTTTTGTTAAATTATTTGTTTATTACTATTAATATTATTTCATTTTGGTAAAAGAACAAATGTTGTGTTTTAGATAATCAGTGTACAATTAGAAAATAAAAAGACCCATTACGCCACTTATATCACGCTTGTACAAAAAATCAATCAATCAATCAATAAATCTAGTCAAGGAGACTTCCTATGATGCCCAATATGTGTAATTTGACAAACTACATCAAACACTTTCGAGAAATCAAAGAATCAATTCAACATCTCTATTTACCATTCATTTCACTTATTCGTTGCTTGTTCACAAAATGAAAAATGAAGTCAGATTCGCGGATACTAGAATAATACTAACCAAATGATATATCTATTTGCGCTAATCTGCAATACAAAAAATATAACGTTTCAATATAGTTACCACATGAATTATTTGATTCTCAACGTCTGTGGAAATTGCATATGAAAAGTAGTTATACATTTCCTTACTCTACAATTAAAAACGACTATATCTGAATATACTGGTGAATGTGCGAGACATTATGAATATCAACAATTATTGTTGTTGTTTTTCGCAACTTGAAGGGTAACAGTATGATTTGATTGCTTTTGCTATATATCTGATAACAGACAACACAAGATAATGTGGCTGGAAACTGAATGTTTGGTGCACCAACTCCCTGGAATTTTAAAATCTGTAGACAAATATTCCCTTATTATTGAGAAAAGTAATAAAATATTCATCTCATCTCAGAATGAGACTGCCGCTTGTATCGTTTTTCAAAACTAACCGCAGGGCACAGCGTCGTCTTCACACCAGAGAAGTACTTATTAACCAACGACAGATATTTTTGGACGAGGGCGCATTGTACAGGCGGCCGTGCCACAGACAAATCTTCCGACAGAAGACTCAACAATAATTTCAGAGGACATAGACATGGCAGAAGAAACACAGAAAAAGAAAAGGAAGCCAAACTGGTCACAAGAGGAAACACTCCTCTTGATCAACGTGATTATGGAGAAAAAATAATAATAAATGGGCGATTCGAGCAAGTTTAAACCACAAGACAAGAGGAGGCATGGCAAAGCACGTTGATGCTATGGTATTGTTTTCTGTTTACATATAAATGTTCATCGACACTTGGAGCCCCAATTCTAATGTTTGTGCCATCTATGGTACCCACAACACCGGGAAACCTACAGTTTTCCATGAACTCTGCTTGTTTTACTTGCACTTCTTGGCGAGTCAATAGGAATTTTACAAACTGAGTTACAATATCTGGTTCTGATAGTGCATCAATTGTTTGAGTAATGACACGGCTGATTGATGCTTGCGAGGTCCCAAATTCGTCACTGCTGCATTTTACCTGTGGCTAAATATCATAGGGTAATTGCCACCTTCGTCTCAGGACTCAGTGGTCGATTCCGTTCTGTTCGGGATTGAAGTTTATCCCTCACTAAATCAGCCATTGTTATTATACCAGCACGGTTCATTCTGAAGCGTTTGATGAGTTCGTCGTCATTGTACTCGTTAAATATGTCCCATCGCTGTCGATAAACTCGCAGTCATCTTTTTAGTTGTTGTTGCTCCGCCATCTTCTCTACTAACAGGAACTTGTTAAGAGCTTAATAGTCCTCCTCAGCACTTTTATCTTAACAAGTTTTCTGTATCACTGTTAGTGCTTAACAGCTAAATGTTAGCCTTAACAGGAATTTGTTACCCTTAACAGCTATTTGTTAGTGCTAACAAGTTTTGTGTATACGGCCCCTTGCAGATTTACAAACAGGATTGAAACAAGGAAGAACATAAGAACATAAGAAATAAAGGAGACTGCAAAAGACCATAAGGCCTACACTAGGCAGCTCCGTATCCATCACCACCTGTCGTCCCCATCCATAAAGTTGTCTAATCGTTTTTTAAAACAACTGATAGTTTCAGCGCTTACTACATGGTTACTAAGTTTATTCCATTCATCGACCACCCTATTAGTAAACCAATTCTTGCCTATTTCCTTCTTAAATCTAAATTTGTCCAGTTTATACCCATTACCGCGAGTCCTGCCCTGTAGTTTTATTATGATGACCTTGTTTGCATCTCCCTTGTTATAGACTTTGATCCACTTAAACACTTCTATTAGATCACCCCGCACTCTGCGTCTTTCCAGAGAATGTAAGTTTAGATGCCTAAGCCTCTCTTCGTAAGGCAAATTTCCGAGTCCATGTATCATTTTGGTCATTCTTCTTTGTACTGATTCTAGTGAATTTATGTCCATTCTGTAGGACGGAGACCAAAACTGTACCGCATAGTCAAGGATGGGTCTAACTATCGCTAGATAGAGTTTAATAATTACCTCTGCACTTCTATTCGTTACCGTCCTAGCAATGAAACCTAATGCACTGTTAGCTTTATTTCTGGCGCTAATGCACTGCTTCCTGGTTTTAAGGTCCGGACTCACCAGAACTCCTAAGTCCCTCTCGCACTCAGATTTGTCTAAAAACGTGTTATCTAAGATGTATCTATTTTTGGGGTTGTGTAGCCCTACGTTTAACACGCTACACTTAGAGATATTGAAGTTCATTTGCCATTTCTCCGACCATGTTAACAATTTATTAAGATCATCCTGCAGAATCTCTGCGTCGTCTCCTGACCCAATTAGGCGTCCTATTTTAGTGTCGTCCGCAAACTTACTAACATCACTATTTATCCCATCGTCTAAGTACATAATGAACAACAAGGGACCCAAAACCGAGCCCTGGGGGACCCCGCTAGTAACATTGCCCCACCTAGATTTTATTCCATTTATGGTAACCCGCTGTTTTCTGTTACTAATACAAGCGCTAATCCATTCTAACACTTTTCCTCCTATGCCATGGGCTTTGATTTTATTTAGTAGTCTCTGATGAGGCACCTTGTCGAACGCTTTGCTAAAGTCAAGGTAAATAACATCGTAATTTTCATTGTTATCTGACGCCTTATATACTTTAGTGTAAAAGGATAGAAGATTAGTCACACATGACTTACCCTTGGAGAAACCATGCTGTGAATCACGAATTAAATTATGCCCTTCAATGTGTTCTCTGAGTCTATTTACTATTATTGATGCAAACATTTTTCCTATAACCGATGTCAAACTGATTGGCCTGTAGTTGCATATGGACGATCTAGCTCCCTTCTTAAAAACAGGAACAACGTTTGCCTGCCTCCAAGCAGTTGGCACAAAACCAGTGTCTACCGATTTATTGAATATTTCAGTTAACTGGTCGCAGATTTCAAATTTACACTCCTTAAGCATTCTTGGAAAAATTTCGTCTGGACCCGGAGATTTTGTAGCTTTAAGTCTTTCAATCTACTTGACTACTTCTTCTTTACTAATGCTGATATTAGATAGACTACTTTCTTCATCCCCTCTGTAAATCGGATCGCAGTCAGGTACTTTATCTAACCTCTCATTAGTAAACACCGATAGAAAATAATTGTTAAACTCCTCACTCATTTTTTCCTCCGATTCTATCATGTCATTTTCATCGTTTTTAATTGGTCCTATTCTTTCTTTGTTTTTTGTTCTATAGAGGTGAAAAAAACCCTTTGGGTTGGATTTTGCTTGACTGGCCATCTTGATTTCATAATTGCGTTTCGCAGTACGTGTATTCCTTTTAACCAGCTTTGCCATTTCGTTATATCTTGATCTAAGGTGTGATTCCCCGTTTTTTATTTTTACGTAAAGTCCTCTTTTCATTCCGATCTCATGTTTCAATCTGTCCGTCATCCATTTGGGAGTATTACTATTTTTCCGTATTGACTTTAGGGTGATAAATGTGTTTTGTGCATGAATAATTAGATCAGTTAGATTGCTATACATTTCTTCTAAATCGCTGACCTGACTGTTGGGCCCTCGCCCCCAAATGACCTGACCTAAGGTATGCATATTACCCTCCGTGACCCGGCTCTTGGTACCGACCTGACTCTCAGCCCCGCTACGAGAAACGATAATGTCTGAAACGTCCGCATTACATTTCGTATTCCATTTCAAATAGGTTTTTATATTGTCAAAGTTTGCTTTCCTGAAGTCTGATACTTGAACGTTATTCGTACTTTTTAAATTTTCCCAAATAGCATTAAATCTTATTTCTTGATGATTGCTAGAGCCTAGACTATTTCCCACTATTACGCTCCTAATTTGGTGCTCATTATTTGTTAAAATTAAGTCCAGGGTATTTTGTCCCCTCGTAGGATCGGTAATCACTTGTTTTAGGAAATTATCCTGTACCACATCTAGGAATTTCTTCGCTTCATGATCTCCTGTTAAAGTTTCCCAGTCAATGTTTCTATAATTAAAATCTCCCATGATCACAACGTTTTTGTACTGGGACGCTCTGTGAATTTCATGAATCAGGGGATCAGTCTGCTCAATGCTGAGGTTAGGAGGTCTATACAAGACGCCAATAATAACTTTCTTATTCTTGCCTATAATCTCTACCCAAATAGATTCCGTACAGTCCTCTTCCTTAACCGCATTGTTGATAATACTGTTTAATGTATTTTTCATAAAAAGTTCTACACCTCCCCCACTCCTGCCAACCCTATCCTTGTGGAAAAAACTTATATCCTTCTATTTCGATTTTCGGAAGGAAATGTTTATCAGCCATGTTGATCCAGGACTCTGTAATAGCTATAATATCGAAAATTTCTACGCATGATTTACCTAGCAGCATGTCAGTTTTGTTTATCATGCTCCTGCTATTTGTATAGTAAACCTTAAGTTTATCTTCCCTCCACCTGCTTTGGTGATACTTTTCACAGTCCCTCTCTAAGTTGCTTCTATTGCCTAAACTATATTCCGATACTTCCCCCCCCTACTCCCACGTGATCTACCCGAAGAAACTCTGTAGGATGCCTACTTCTCGCTCAAGGGATTCAGCAAGGAGCCGAAATCCTCTGGGAGACAAGTGCACCCCGTCCCTTTTGTATAGGTGATTCTTACCATAAAAGCGGTCCCAGTTGTCGACAAATGCCCATCCATTGGCCTTACAATGTTTTGCCAGCCTGCAATTCATTGCAATAGCCCTGGAATGCCGCCACATGCCTCCAACTCTACGCCTCGGAAGGATTCCACATACAACAGGAACACCTCCCCTATTTCTAATCTTGTCTAGCGCATCCCGATACCGCGCAAATAATTCCTCACTCCCTAACTTACCCCTATATTATTCATAGCATATGTGGATAGCATTATTAAAAATTATAAAGTGAGAATGGGAGATCAATATGAAGGGGTGGAGATATACTAGTGTATGCAGATGACACTGCCTGCTGGAGTAACGATAAATTACAGTTAGAGAGAGCTCTAAATTGTTGGAAAAGATGCTTTAATGAGGCGGGGCTAAGCATTAATATTCAAAAGACTGAAATACTAACCGTCACAAAAGAAAATTATGACATTGCAGAAATAATGATTGAAAATGAATATGTTAAAGAAGCACAGTGTGTTAAGTATCTGGGAAGCGTGTTTACAAAAGATGGATGCAAGAATAGAGAAGAGATAACTGAAAGAATATCAAAGTACAGTAGAGGTGTCTGTGCCTTGTATCCTATCCTAAAATATATAAATGTCCCTACGGAGGCAAAGAAAACTATTTTTGAATCAGTTTTGGTACCGATTTTAATGTATGCTGCTGAAAGCTGGACATTAACATCAAGAGACTAGAGCAGAATTCAGTCGGCAGAAATGAAAACGTTAAGAGGGATAGTAAATAAAACCAAAAGAGATCGAATTAGAAATGATGAAATAAAAGAAATGATTGGAGTAACATCAATTAGAAGCAAAATAGAAAAGGCACAACTAAGATGGCTTGGGCACGTGGAGAGAATGGATGAAGTGAGAATTGCAAAGAGAAGATGGAACTGGAGAACAGAAGGTAGCAGATCTAGAGGTAGACCGAAGAAAAGATGGAGTTGAAGAAATCGTAGAGGCAAATGGATTTGGAAAAATAGAAGATTTGAGGGAAGAAGGAAGCTTTGAGAGGACAATTTGGAGAAGTGTGCTGGCCCGACTGACAGGCTGAAAGCCTAACTAGGAGCAGATGTAAGAAGGTAAAATTAGCAACCGACATCACGCTTTTTCAGAATTGATGAGTTGAATGGTTGACCAGTAAGGAAACTACTTTAAAAACTGACAATTTTGTGTGACTGGTGAAAGAAGACATATACATCAAATAGTTCTTGATTAGGAAAAAGATTCTCGAATGGTAGTTATCACACTGGACTAATTTTCCCGACATCCTGCCTCCAACCTCCATTTGAATAAGTAGAATACGACTTTACTTACAGAAATCTAGCCTTTTCTGAGAACATTTCACCAGAAGGACTAACATTCGTATGGGTTTATAATTTCATCCTTGCTATATATATATATGACAGAAAGATGATTTGATATTTGGAGATTTGAAAATCTAAACATTGTAACCGAAGTCGTTTTTACTTAAACGAACTCCCAACGATCGGCGCTTGTCACGTCTTCATACAGCTTTCTCTTATAATTTTCGAACACAAATTCTAGTATAACTTTAGCTTGTTGTATTTAGTTTCCTAAATCGGTTCCTAGTCCCAGCGTTACCATATATTTTATCATCTATTTTCAATTATATAATTATTTATGTGTGTATTTATTTATATATTTATTGTCTGCTATGCCAACTACAAAATGAGTGAAAGCCTGGGGCCGTATACACAAAACTTGCTAGCACTAACAAATAGCTGTTAAGGGTAACAAATTCCTGTTAAGGCTAACATTTAGCTGTTAAGCACTAACAGTGGATACAGAAAACTTGTTAGGGCCTTAAAAGTACTGTTAAGGTAAAAGTGCTGTGGAGGACTATTAAGCTCTTAACAAATTCCTGTTAGTAGAGAAGATGGCGGAGCAACAACAACTACAAAGAAGACAGCGAGTTTATCGACAGCGACGGGACATATTTAACGAGTACAATGACGACGAACTCATCAAACGCTTCAGAATGAACCGTGCTGGTATAATAACAATGGCTGATTTAGTGAGGGACAAACTTCAATCCCGAACAGAACGGAATCGACCACTGAGTCCTGAGACGAAGGTGGCAATTACCCTATGATATTTAGCCACAGGTAAAATGCAGCAGTGACGACTTTGGGACCTCGCAAGCACCAATCAGCCGTGTCATTACTCAAACAATTGATGCACTATCAGAACCAGATATTGTAACTCAATTTGTAAAATTCCCATTGACTCGCCAAGATCAAGAAGTGCAAGTAAAACAAGCAGAGTTCATGGAAGACTGTAGGTTTCCCGGTGTTGTGGGTACCATAGATGGCACAAACATTAGAATTGTGGCTCCAAGTGTCGATGAACATTTATATGTAAACAGAAAACGATACCACAGCATCAACGTGCTTTGCCATGCCTCCCTCTTGTCCTTGTGGTTTAAACTTGGCTTGAATCGCCCATTTATAATTATTTTTTTCTCCATAATCACGTTGACCAAGAGGAGTGTTTCCTCGTGTGAGCAGTTTGGCTTCCTTTTCTTTTTCTGTGATTCTTCTGCCATGTCTATATCCTCTGAAATAATTGTTGAGTCTTCTGTCGGAAGATTTGAATGTGGCGCGGCCGCCTGTACAATGCGCCTTCGTCCAAAAATATCTGTCGTTGGTTAATAAGTACTCCTAAAAACCATACATACGATATCTATGTGCTATCATGATACTCTATTAATAAATTCTGAACAACTGCATTAATAACACTGTTTTATGTGTGCAATTCTTAATAATACGTCCATTTACATGTTCATAAGCTGCTAACTTCAGCACTGTTTAGCGGGACTTGACAAACAACTGTTTACTAGCAGAGATTGTTAAGGCTAACAAACAAGTTTTGTGTATACGGCTCCTGTTTGTCAACCTCTGAGCCACAATTCATATTTTCTGAATAAATTAAAAAATAAATAGTAGTATTATCTGTTTAATGTAAAAAAATAAATATAGGGCAGATATTCGTTCATTGTATAGAATAATATAACATTTTTATTTGCGTAAAGAAGTTTGTTACTATACTGCGGATACTAGTATGAATAAGAACATAGTAGTAGGAAATTCACATACATTTCGCACAAACAACACGCTCACAAACTTATATATTGTATTTAATTTTTTCTTTGGCTAAATTTCACCTAATCTCACCATGGGCCGTATACACAAAACTTGTTTGTTAGCCTTAACAATATCTGCTAGCTAACAGAAAACCACTAAAAGTTATACACCAATGCTTAACTAACAAATGTTAGCTAGTAAACAGTTGTTTGTCAAGTCCCGCTAAACAGTGCTGAAGTTAGCAGCTTATGAACATGTAAATGGACGTATTATTAAGAATTGCACACATAAAACAGTGTTATTAATGCAGTTGTTCAGAATTTATTAATAGAGTATCATGATAGCACATAGATATCGTATGTATGGTTTTTAGGAGTACTTATTAACCAACGACAGATATTTTTGGACGAAGGCGCATTGTACAGGCGGCCGCGCCACATTCAAATCTTCCGACAGAAGACTCAACAATTATTTCAGAGGATATAGACATGGCAGAAGAATCACAGAAAAAGAAAAGGAAGCCAAACTGCTCACACGAGGAAACACTCCTCTTCGTCAACGTGATTATGGAGAAAAAAATAATTATAAATGGGCGATTCAAGCCAAGTTTAAACCACAAGGACAAGAGGGAGGCATGGCAAAGCACGTTGATGCTGTGGTATCGTTTTCTGTTTACATATAAATGTTCATCGACACTTGGAGCCACAATTCTAATGTTTGTGCCATCTATGGTACCCACAACACCGGGAAACCTACAGTCTTCCATGAACTCTGCTTGTTTTACTTGCACTTCTTGGCGAGTCAATGGGAATTTTACAAACTGAGTTACAATATCTGGTTCTGATAGTGCATCAATTGTTTGAGTAATGACACGGCTGATTGATGCTTGCGAGGTCCCAAAGTCGTCACTGCTGCATTTTACCTGTGGCTAAATATCATAGGGTAATTGCCACCTTCGTCTCAGGACTCAGTGGTCGATTCCGTTCTGTTCGGGATTGAAGTTTGTCCCTCACTAAATCAGCCATTGTTATTATACCAGCACGGTTCATTCTGAAGCGTTTGATGAGTTCGTCGTCATTGTACTCGTTAAATATGTCCCGTCGCTGTCGATAAACTCGCTGTCGTCTTTGTAGTTGTTGTTGCTCCGCCATCTTCTCTACTAACAGGAATTTGTGAGCTTAATAGTCCTCCACAGCACTTTTACCTTAACAGTACTTTTAAGCAGTAGTGGGATTCAGCCGGTTCGTACCGGTTCGTTAGAACCGTCTCACGGAATTTTACTAGTTTCGTTAGTGATTTAGTGCATAGTTTATTTACATAAGTGGTGACCAGGTTTGTTACCATGATAAAAAGTAAAGCAATAACTTATTAAAACGCACGAATTCATTTCCTGAAAATTTTACGATTTCTAGCAAATAACTGAATTACAAATTTTGCCAGATGAAGGCGTAATAATTCAAGGAAATTACACTGGCAGCTAGGTTCAAAATATGGCCTTTATTTTAATTAATACTCTATATCTAATGGCTTTTTTGCTAATTTGGCGAACGACCACCATCTATACTTTAGCCCCCCAAAAAAGTGGCCAGCCCCCCCATTAGCCCCCCCAACTGAAATGAGCAAATTGAAAATTTAAAACACTCATTGAGATAATTTTATTAAGTGGAATCATTAATTGCCAGGGCTAAAGATTTGTCAGCCATCAGTGCTAGCCCAACCATTAACCCCCTCCCCTTCTGAAATGAGGATAATATATGTGTATTATCCTATTACTATTAGCCCCCCCAAAAAATTTGCTCAGCCCCCCTTAGCCTCCCCAATTAAAAATTCCTGGCGCCGCCGCTGCATAGATATATCTTCATATTATCAAGTTTATCATTACCTCTATATCATTATATGATGTTTAACAATTTCTTACATATTTTATTTGGGAAATAGCTATGATTGATCATTTTATTTGTTAGAATCCAGGATCAACATGTGGACATAAATAATGCAAATTTGACATGTATATATATATATATATAGTATATATCTATATATATATAGTATATATCTATATATATATAGTATATATCTATATATATATAGTATATATCTATCTATATTATATATATATATATATATATATATATATATATATATATATATATATATGTATGTATGTATGTTTATAGAACCGGATGACAAAATATTTGAATCCCACCACTGCTTTTAAGGCCCTAATAAGTTTTCTGTACCCACTGTTAGTGCTTAACAGCTAAATGTTAGCCTTAACAGGAATTTGTTACCCTTAACAGCTATTTGTTAGTGCTAGCAAGTTTTGTGTATACGGCCCCAGATCTTTATCTTAGGGAATATGAAGATTTGTCACCCCAGAACGTCCACATGAACAATCGCCATTCGATGAGATCCACCTAAAAAATTGTTACCCCAATACGCCGAATATCAACTGTGGAATAAAAAATATGTTAGGTTGAATGAGGGTTATGCTTATTGTCATGAACATATACAGCCGAAGAATCGTAAACCCAGGATGGCCCACATGAAGAATTGTCACCTTAGGATAGCTCACATGAAGAATTGTCACCCTGTCGAAATCTGGGATGACGATTCTTCATGTGATCCTTTATTCTTAATCAATAAATTTATTTATATCTTTATTCTATAATTATATCTAAAACTTTTTTATTATCTATCATGTTAATTCATTTTTAGTCACTGTTATTGTATTTATTTGTTATTATTTTGTTGTACTTGTCATTTTATTATTTTATCATATTTATTATCATTTAATATTCTATCATGTTT